>NW_027362764.1:685177224-685187224 GCF_046119375.1 Phyllobates terribilis | reverse complement strand
ATTAGCTTAATTGTTGAGATTCACCCATCTTTCCTTGGATCCTGGCTGGTAAATCATGTCTTTGTCCAGCATGTGTCCAGGCCTACATGTCATCTGCTTCTCAGCATGAAGATTCTGTGTCTTGTGGGGTGGGCAGAGCAAGAGAGCCCCCCCTTTCTGTACCATGGGCTTTTATAGCCAGTCGTATGGACACCTGTTCTACATATGGTAGTGAACCAAAAATACACACACAAATAGCGCATGTCAACTAGACACGATGGCTGAGGCATAGAACTCAGAAAAAAGATTATCGATTAACATTCCAAATGAATTTCCATAATTAACCATTTAACATTTCCCCCTTTTTTGAGAATAAAAGGACTTTAACTGAAATTTCTCAAAAGAAGATACATTCATCAATCATTTTTTCTTTCCTTCTTCCTTGGCAATATCATTAAATTTCCATAATAATAATAATAGTAATAATAGTATCAATATCGGATTATTGTTATATAATGATGTGAATTCATGTTATGGTAAGCCGTGACTAATATTCATTTAATATGTATAATTATACTTCCCTATATCTAAATTGAAGCAATCGCGGGTTCAATCGTCATCATCTGATGTCATCGGGTCGTCGTCTCGTCTTCTTCTTGGTTCTTTTATAACACAGTCTTTAGATGAAAACTCCTTTGAAATAAATTACAGCATGTAGATATTGTACAGTCCATAATTGTGTTCATTATTGTTCAGTCCATAAACTGTACTCTTTATTAGAAAGATCATGTGTGTCAGTTGATAAGAAAACAAAGTCCATGGATGAAATGTAGCTTTAATATCTGTGCAGTGTCACCTGGCCTTACGTTGGATCGTCTTTGGAATCTTCCGTGTGTCCGCACTGGTCTCGTGTCACTTTTGGAACAGATGTGACGTCTTTGGTCAGTAAAGCAAGGGTTAACTTGACACTTCCCTGCTATATATAGCACCATAACCAGTACTCAGTCCTTTATATACAGGACACATATGCCAGGTATTACCTGTTCACCAGCTTTCATTGAAGCGTTGCAGGTGATAAGAAACCAGTGGAACGTGATGAAACTTGAACACAACACAGTACATATAGGATCATCGTCCTCTGCCATCCTGGTGATCAGTGGTGTGAATTGTATTGTATGTAATGGACACAGTCTATTATAACACTCAGCATTCACACCTGTTACCTTCTGAGACGTCCGGATATCAGTTGCTTCTTCTTGTAACTTTTGAGAATCTCTTTGATGTATAAAAATTAAAAATTCTTTATTAAGATAGAATTCATAATTGCGATGTCTTGATTGAAGTCTTCATTCCCTAATCTGATACCAAATCTGGCAGTTTTTCCTAACCTATAATATCACAGCGTACCATAGCAATCAGTAATATCCATCTAATTATTATCAAATTATTAAAATAAATTATGTTTGGAATAATAAACAATAATAGATAATAATTCATTATCAATCAAGTTCTCCATATGATAGAACATTTTTATGTCATAGGTGTAATTACCTTTTCCAACCCATAGGTGTCAGTGTATTTTGAAAAACAAGTTTTTATATCTTTATTAAACCAATAATATCAAAGAATGTATACTCCTGAACCAAAATGAATAAATATATGAATGTATGAATGAATGAATAAATGAATGAATGAATTGTTGTGTTTACTCAGAAAATGTAAACATTTTTTTCCTTAGCAATATATATTTAATGAAGCAATACTCTTGTATTAGACATTACTTTATTAAATATTAATGTGTTTTCTCAATTGAGATATTGAACTGAAATAAAATCAAATGAGAATTAAAAAATGAAAAAATAGAAAAATAAGAAGTATAAAGTAAGAATAAAATTTGAAAAATGAAAAATAAAATTAAGAGTAAAAATAAGAATAAAAATAAAAATAAGGCCTTTAAATTTTAATGACAAATGCAGAGTAATTATATTCTCCATAAAAAATACCCTTATAGCTCCATTAGCTGGATGATTTCATATTTGTCATAACCTTGTACCACCAAAAAATATTAAATTATGCAACTTTGCATGTAATACCCTTCTTAATTATACCATAGTACCTTATTATTATTTCTTCTTTATTAAAACGTGTGGAAAATAAGTATTGATCAAAAGTGATTATGTAATCAGGATCAAAAACACATTTTCCCCCTTAATACCAAAAAATATTATTTTATAAAATTTATGTATATATCAGAACCCAATTAAAAATAATTATTCTTCTAGAAATATTGTGCATAAATTTCATATCGATGAGTAGCATAGATTTGACTAAAGAGAGGTGTGTACCTATTTAGGTAACCATTAAAAATAATATTATAGTTATTCAAGAATATTATCATGTGGAAAATTATTCTAAATATAAATTTGCTTTGTAAACCATTTTGATGTGTGGTTGCCCTTATCCACTATTAGTTAAATCAAGAAATAATAATTATTAAAGAAATATAGAAATATATATATGTAGATAATACCTAATTATGTATTATAATTTCCTCAGAATTAAATATATTTTTGTACCTTCACATAAAGAAACATTTTTTTTTTCAAACATACAAACATACGAGGCCTCTGTCACATCAATCACACTTTGCAGCTGCTGATTTACTCATCTGTCACCTTCACTCTGACATTCACAGATCTGTTCAACTCAAACATTCCACATATGAAGTTTTAGATATATATATATATATATATTTAACCCAAAATTGTTGTATCCCAATTTATTAATGCGCATTGCCATATCAATTGAATATCTTTATATTTCTTTGAATATTCCCCAAGTACATATTATACAATATGAGAGTAAGTCACTGGAATTTCAGACACTTGAAAAAACTCTTGTCTTAGATTCTTTTTTCACTGGCTGCCCGGTCTTAAGTTACATCAGTTGAAAATATAATGAATGGGATCCTATACTATTAGCTCAAAGTTCAAAGGCCGCAGCTGTCACACGTCATGCTGTAAAGCTACTTTAATTTGCACGAACACTTCATGCACAGAAAATATTAGCAGCACAAAAGAATTAATAAGTATTACATATATATTATAGTTCAGCTAGATATATTGTTATTATTTTAAAATGTTATACACATAAAATCATGCAATTTTTTCACTTTCTGTGTGAATAAAGAAATAAATCCATTTTAGAGTTCTTTGATCAAATCCTGCTTTGGAATGAAAACTCTAAGGAAATATAAGAAAATAAAATTAAATATCAAATTCATACAGAAACAGAATTATTTAAATATCTTATACATATATTGGTTGGTTCTAATGTAATTCAAAATATTGCTACTTAAATTTATATATATGAAGTTCTAATTTATTAATTAATATATATATATATATATTTTATAAACGTATATATAAATACAATTATACGCAATCTCTACTTAGACAAGTGTATATATATATATATATATATATATATGAACTATTAGAAACTATGTAACTACAATTTTACTGTATGAGATTATAAATAAATATTGAGACATTGTATTACATTTTGATACAACATTATAATTACAGTTTTTCCTTAGCCACTCCCTAAACCAAATCTTCTGTCTCTCTCAAATATCTCCAGGAACGCCCTATTTAGGAAAGACATTTTTCTATCCTTCAAAACCTCAGAGAACTGCCTGTTCTTCTGTCCACATTCCATGACGTCACAGTGAGTTGGTCGTCTCACCTGTCTCTGTCCATCAGTTTCAGCCATTTTCCTTTTTAGAGAATCACAGTTCTGACTGAGAATTAACTCATTCTGTGGAGAGATGGATCTTTGCACTGGCTGATATGGCTTATAACATATATGAAATCTTCTGCGTATTTGATAGAGTTCACTATGGGGATGACTCAGTCTAGGAGAGTTTGATATTGGCTTTTGGTAAGATTTTACCTTTCCTGGTTTTATAAATTTAGCTTGATTTATTTTCTTTTCACGATTCTCATGTTTTCTAACAAAATCCAGCATCTGCGCACATTCAAATAATGAATTTTTTGTGATGCCATAACTTGGGAAACTGAATTTAGGAATTTGAATTTTTGTACAAAAGTTGTTATCATATGTTGTACTTTTCCATTTTTGATGAGAGCTTTGTACAACCGTTCAAATATGGACATGAATGTATATGTACATTCCTTCCTACCAATCCTTAGTTTCTGCAGATCTTCTATGTTGGGAAAATCCTTTGTGACACAATAAATAAAATATCTTAATCTGTCCGAATCATTTTCCCATCCATTAGGAGAGTCATTTTCACAGGGCATTAAATGTAAACGTCTGGACAATGTCACAGGAATCCATATTTTAAATAATTGATTCCTCTCCTCATTGGATAAATCAAACTTATCATAGAAGCTCTCAAATGTCTCTGAATTTCTACAGGCATGGATTTTGACATCATATTTTGGCATGATTTTGTATAATTTCAGCAAATTTTTCCTCATTTTAATTTGGAGTTGAGCCTGGGTAATTCCAGAATTCTCTGATATTTTTAGTGGCTCTTGTATGTCCGTTCCTCCTACGTCACTCACGTCTCCTCCCACATCACCTAGTATGTCGGTTTCTCGTATGTCAGTCATGTCTCCTCCCATGTCAGGTTTCTGTATGTCCGTCTCTTGGTCAGACCCAAGGTCACCTTCAGTTACAGACACGTGTCTTACTTCTTGTTCATTTTCCACATTACAGTCAGAATCAGTATCACCGTCTGACACTTCTACACTATTTTCCTGCTTAGAAATCTCTAACACAAGACTATGAAAAAAATCTACCAAATGTAGAATATTTCTCAATTTCTGTTTGTGTCTATTTACCAATTTAGAAGTTAACTGTAAATTCTGCAATTCACATTCTTTGTATAAACTGAGCCACAAAACTTCTATGTCATCTCCTACATTACCTTTGAAATTAATATTACTTTGTTTAGCAAAAGAAGAAATTATATCCATATTTTGCTTACCTTAAGATTCCTTGGCTTCTCTTTATCAGCACCTCTTGTCTTCAGTTCGTCTGATTCTTTTCCTGTGTGATTCTGTTCCTTGTTAGTACCTCTGCTTCCTGTCTTTCCTCAGTCTGTAGGTCCTTTCTGCTTCTCGTGACAAACTAGTGAATTTACTGACACGTGAACAACAGCTGTTCAGATCGTAAGGACTCCCCCCTTGTTCACGGAAGAAATTCACTTACTTAATTTAAAAAACAAAAAAACAGGACTGGCTGGCTCACCATTGTAAAATAATACTCTTCCTGTATTATTTTTTTCTACTGAGGACTTCTCAAAGTATCAATATCACGATATTCTTATAAAAAAATGTATCTATTTATTCTTGGATTGTCCATTAAAAAGAATCAGATTGCAGCAGGTACATACAATAATTAGTTATAAAGTAATTGTCCATTTGTCCATAATTAGCTTAATTGTTGAGATTCACCCCTCTTTCCTTGGATCCTGGCTGGTAAATCATGTCTTTGTCCAGCATGTGTCCAGGCCTACTTGTCATCTGCTTCTCAGCATGAAGATTCTGTGTCTTGTGGGGTGGGCAGAGCAAGAGAGCCCCCCCTTTCTGTACCATGGGCTTTTATAGCCAGTCGTATGGACACCTGTTCTACATATGGTAGTGAACCAAAAATACACACACAAATAGCGCATGTCAACTAGACACGATGGCTGAGGCATAGAACTCAGAAAAATGATTATCGATTAACATTCCAAATGAATTTCCATAATTAACCATTTAACATTTCCCCCTTTTTTGAGAATAAAAGGACTTTAACTGAAATTTCTCAAAAGAATATACATTCATCAATCATTTTTTCTTTCCTTCTTCCTTGGCAATATCATTAAATTTCCATAATAATAATAATAGTAATAATAGTATCAATATCGGATTATTGTTATATAATGATGTGAATTCATGTTATGGTAAGCCGTGACTAATATTCATTTAATATGTATAATTATACTTCCCTATATCTAAATTGAAGCAATCGCGGGTTCAATCGTCATCATCTGATGTCATCGGGTCGTCGTCTCGTCTTCTTCTTGGTTCTTTTATAACACAGTCTTTAGATGAAAACTCCTTTGAAATAAATTACAGCATGTAGATATTGTACAGTCCATAATTGTGTTCATTATTGTTCAGTCCATAAACTGTACTCTTTATTAGAAAGATCATGTGTGTCAGTTGATAAGAAAACAAAGTCCATGGATGAAATGTAGCTTTAATATCTGTGCAGTGTCACCTGGCCTTACGTTGGATCGTCTTTGGAATCTTCCGTGTGTCCGCACTGGTCTCGTGTCACTTTTGGAACAGATGTGACGTCTTTGGTCAGTAAAGCAAGGGTTAACTTGACACTTCCCTGCTTTATATAGCACCATAACCAGTACTCAGTCCTTTATATACAGGACACATATGCCAGGTATTACCTGTTCACCAGCTTTCATTGAAGCGTTGCAGGTGATAAGAAACCAGTGGAACGTGATGAAACTTGAACACAACACAGTACATATAGGATCATCGTCCTCTGCCGTCCTGGTGATCAGTGGTGTGAATTGTATTGTATGTAATGGACACAGTCTATTATAACACTCAGCATTCACACCTGTTACCTTCTGAGACGTCCGGATATCAGTTGCTTCTTCTTGTAACTTTTGAGAATCTCTTTGATTTATAAAAATTAAAAGTCTTTATTAAGATAGAATTCATAATTGCGATGTCTTGATTGAAGTCTTCATTCCCTAATCTGATACCAAATCTGGCAGTTTTTCCTAACCTATAATATCACAGCGTACCATAGCAATTAGTAATATCCATCTAATTATTATCAAAATATTAAAATAAATTATGTTTGGAATAATAAACAATAATAGATAATAATTCATTATCAATCAAGTTCTCCATATGATAGAACATTTTTATGTCATAGGTGTAATTACCTTTTCCAACCCATAGGTGTCAGTGTATTTTGAAAAAACAAGTTTTTATATCTTTATTAAACCAATAATATCAAAGAATGTATACTCCTGAACCAAAATGAATAAATATATGAATGTATGAATGAATGAATGAATGAATAAATGAATGAATGAATTGTGTTTACTCAGAAAATGTAAACATTTTTTTCCTTAGCAATATATATTTAATGAAGCAATACTCTTGTATTAGACATTACTTTATTAAATATTAATGTGTTTTCTCAATTGAGATATTGAACTGAAATAAAATCAAATGAGAATTAAAAAATGAAAAAATAGAAAAATAAGAAGTATAAAGTAAGAATAAAATTTTAAAAATGAAAAATAAAATTAAGAGTAAAAATAAGAATAAAAAAAAAATAATCCTTTAAATTTTAATGACAAATGCAGAGTAATTATATTCTCCATAAAAAATACCCTTATAGCTCCATTATCTGGATGATTTCATATTTGTCATAACCTTGTACCACCAAAAAATATTAAATTATGCAACTTTGCATGTAATACCCTTCTTAATTATACCATAGTACCTTATTATTATTTCTTCTTTATTAAAATGTGTAGAAAATAAGTATTGATCAAAAGTGATTATGTAATCAGGATCAAAAACACATTTTCCCCCTTAATACCAAAAATATTATTTTATAAAATGTATGTATATATCAGAACCCAATTAAAAATAATTATTCTTCTAGAAATATTGTGCATAAATTTCATATCGATGAGTAGCATAGATTTGACTAAAGAGAGGAGTGTACCTATTTAGGTAACCATTAAAAATAATATTATAGTTATTCAAGAATATTATCATGTGGAAAATTATTCTAAATATAAATTTGCTTTGTAAACCATTTTGATATGTGGTTGCCCTTATCCACTATTAGTGAAATCAAGAAATAATAATTATTAAAGAAATATAGAAATATATATATGTAGATAATACCTAATTATGTATTATAATTTCCTCAGAATTAAATATATTTTTGTACCTTCACATAAAGAAACATTTTTTTTTTCAAACATACAAACATACGAGGCCTCTGTCACATCAATCACACTTAGCAGCTGCTGATTTACTCATCTGTCACCTTCACTCTGACATTCACAGATCTGTTCAACTCAAACATTCCACATATGAAGTTTTAGATATATATATATATATTTAACCCAAAATTGTTGTGTCCCAATTTATTAATGCGCATTGCCATATCAATTGAATATCTTTATATTTCTTTGAATATTCCCCAAGTACATATTATATAATATGAGAGTAAGTCACTGGAATTTCAGACACTTGAAAAAACTCTTGTCTTAGATTCTTTTTTCACTGGCTGCCCGGTCTTAAGTTACATCAGTTGAAAATAGAATGAATGGGATCCTATACTATTAGCTCAAAGTTCAAAGGCCGCAGCTGTCACACGTCATGCTGTAAAGCTACTTTAATTTGCACGAACACTTCATGCACAGAAAATATTAGCAGCACAAAAGAATTAATAAGTATTACATATATATTATAGTTCAACTAGATATATTGTTATTATTTTAAAATGTTATACACATAAAATCATGCAATTTTTCACTTTCTGTGCGAATAAAGAAATAAATCCATTTTAGAGTTCTTTGATCAAATCCTGCTTTGGAATGAAAACTCTAAGGAAATATAAGAAAATAAAATTAAATATCAAATTCATACAGAAACAGAATTATTTAAATATCTTATACATATATTGGTTGGTTCTAATTTAATTCAAAATATTGCTACTTAAATTTATATATATGAAGTTCTAATTTATTAATTAATATATATATATATATATTTTATAAACGTATGTATAAATACAATTATACGCAATCTCTACTTAGACAAGTGTATATATATATATATATATATATATATATGAACTATTAGAAACTATGTAACTACAATTTTACTGTATGAGATTATAAATAAATATTAAGACATTGTATTACATTTTGATACAACATTATAATTACAGTTTTTCCTTAGCCACTCCCTAAACCAAATCTTCTGTCTCTCTCAAATATCTCCAGGAACGCCCTATTTAGGAAAGACATTTTTCTATCCTTCAAAACCTCAGAGAACTGCCTGTTCTTCTGTCCACATTCCATGACGTCACAGTGAGTTGGTCGTCTCACCTGTCTCTGTCCATCAGTTTCAGCCATTTTCCTTTTTAGAGAATCACAGTTCTGACTGAGAATTAACTCATTCTGTGGAGAGATGGATCTTTGCACTGGCTGATATGGCTTATAACATATATGAAATCTTCTGCGTATTTGATAGAGTTCACTATGGGGATGACTCAGTCTAGGAGAGTTTGATATTGGCTTTTGGTAAGATTTTACCTTTCCTGGTTTTATAAATTTAGCTTGATTTATTTTCTTTTCACGATTCTCATGTTTTCTAACAAAATCCAGCATCTGCGCACATTCAAATAATGAATTTTTTTGTGATGCCATAACTTGGGAAACTGAATTTAGGACTTTGAATTTTTGTACAAAAGTTGTTATCATATGTTGTACTTTTCCATTTTTGATGAGAGCTTTGTACAACCGTTCAAATATGGACATGAATGTATATGTACATTCCTTCCTACCAATCCTTAGTTTCTGCAGATCTTCTATGTTGGGAAAATCCTTTGTGACACAATAAATAAAATATCTTAATCTGTCCGAATGATTTTCCCATCCATTAGGAGAGTCATTTTCACAGGGCATTAAATGTAAACGTCTGGACAATGTCACAGGAATCCATATTTTAAATAGTTGATTCCTCTCCTCATTGGATAAATCAAACTTATCAGAGAAGCTCTCAAATGTCTCTGAATTTCTACAGGCATGGATTTTGACATCATATTTTGGCATGATTTTGTATAATTTCAGCAAATTTTTCCTCATTTTAATTTGGAGTTGAGCCTGGGTAATTCCAGAATTCTCTGATATTTTTAGTGGCTCTTGTACGTCCGTTCCTCC
>NW_027362764.1:684999724-685172224 GCF_046119375.1 Phyllobates terribilis | reverse complement strand
TGCTTCTTTACTTTTAATACTAGGCTCCTTTTCACCAGGACCAGCGTCTCCCGCGTGGCTGGAGGCAACCACCGGTAACCCCAAGCAGAAGACCTTTGCAGGCAACACGACCCTCCCCCCTGAAGAGCAGCTCAAAGTCACTGGCAACCATCTCACCCTCTTCCTTCATTCACCCCTGGACGTCTCGCTCCGCCCCCAAGTTACGGGTCCAGCTTGCTCTTTCTGTCACATTACCGCGATGAAGGGTTTAGCCTGCAGGAGACCCTGCGCCGAGACATTTTTGAAGACACCTGATGCGGCGGGTGAATCACTGCTAAACAAACCACACCTTTTGGGATGGCACAGCCTTTGCATGGACCCTTCGGAGCCCGCCCCGTCACGGCCAGATTGCTCACCACCAAGCGATCCTGAGAAAGGCTGGCCGGGCGATGGATCGAGCAGCGTCTTCTGGCCATACCACCTTGGATACGCCCGATCTCGTCTCGTCTCGGAAGCAAAGCAGGGCTGGGCTCAGACAGTACTTGGATGGGATACATCCTGGGAACACCGGGTGCTGTAGACCATTTGGATGACGTTTTGCCCTACTGCCCAGCTCGGCTAGCATGGAACGGCGCCTTGCCGGACACCGACCTTAAGTAACTTAGATGATGGAAGCCCCAAGGCCTCTGAGCCAGTTGGCAGCTAAGTACGCTACCCCGCCGCCTTCACGCAGGCCTGACACCGAGCTCCTTGACACGGCTAGGAGTGCTTATTGACTCCACAGCTCGACGTGTGGAAATGATGGCGTTAAAATCACCCGGGGCCGTGAAGGGGCCAGGCTTTCAGCAGGTGCCCAGGGAAGGTTTTGGATGCCGGCCGCCTAGCGAGGGCCAGCAGAAGTAACATGTTTCTCTGCAAAGAAGCTTGTGTAACCAAGCGAGACGGCTGCCAAAGAGCTAACCTCAGTGCAAGGAAGGAAAGGAAGGTGCGGAAGGAATTGGGGAGGGAGTGGGGTGATTCCTGCTAGGGCCCTAAAATCATAAAACAGGCAGAAGAGTCTGACGCATGGTGACGGAGAGGTTGTAGGGGCAGATAGGGGGTGTTGTCACGTGCGAGCACGTGTGCATGCTGGCTTGTGTGTGAGAGTGCGCTTCCTAGGTGTGGCGCGCTGCAGACAGTCAAACGGATTGTTCCCTTTCATTAAAAGTTAATCCCCGGCTGAAGCCTATTAGAAAGCAACTAACTGCGCTCTACTCACCCTACCCGGGTCTACCGGTGAGTCTCGCCTCTGCTCCCGGCCTGTGGAATTGGCCGTGAAGCTGACGTACCGTCGACAGCGAAGCAGCCGATCAGTGAGCTCAGCGGCTCTGAGTGGGGCGTTGTGTCTACACGACCTTTTAAGGTAGCCAGCAAAAAAATTGAAGAGAAGGGAAAGCACAAAAGGACCTGGTCTTGCTGAGCACTGGAAAAGGCAGCCGGCAGCCAGACGTCAAAGTAGAAAAGCAGCAAGTGAGAGGCTTGTCTCTTCCTTAAGCCACACCACCCTGAACACGCAAGATCTTGTCCGATCTCAGAAGCTAAGCAGGGTCAGGCCTGGTTAGTACTTGGATGGGAGACCGCCTGGGAATACCAGGTGCTGTAGGCTTTTGCTTTTTCCTTCCTTCCACCAGCAGGGGGCACTCTCTTCTATGCCTTTTTTCCATTCCCTTTCACAAGTGCACACATTCATTCGCTTTTCTTTTTTTCATTTGTTTTCTCTCTTGCGCTATTTCATCTCTGCAAAATACCAGCATCCTTCTGATCACCGTGGGCCTCCAGCATTGTTGCTTCTTTACTTTTAATACTAGTCTCATTTTCACCAGGACTAGCGTCTCCCGCGTGGCTGGAGGCAACTACCGGTAACCTCAAGCAGAAGACCTTTGCAGGCAACACGACCCTCCCCCCTGAAGAGCAGCTTAAAGTCACTGGCAACCATCTCACCCTCTTCCTTCATTCACCCCTTTACGTCTCGCTCCGCCCCCAAGTTTCGGGTCCAGCTTGCTCTTTCTGTCACATTACCGCGATGAAGGGTTTACCCTGCAGGAGACCCTGCGCCGAGACATTTTTGATGACACCTGATGCGGCGGGTGAATCACTGCTAAACAAACCACACCTGTAGGGACGGCACAGCCTTTGCATGAACCCTTTGGAGCCCGCCCCGTCACGGCCAGATTGCTCGCCACCAAGCGTGTTACAACTCTCCTGTTAGTTTTTTTTTAGTTTGCTGGTCACATGACCATTTTGCCTATTTAATCCGGCTCCGCCCTCCTGGCTTTGCTGGACTTCATTTGTATTTACTACTGTTGAGATAGCTTGTTGCTCTGTTTCCGTTCTCTGTTAGTTTTGCTAGGTCTTCTGACCCATATGTCTTTTTGTTGTGTGTTTGTCTTTGACTGCTACTATTTCTGCTAGGAGGTGTCCAACTTTTCCCAGTCCCTAGATCTTGTAGGGATCCCTCCCTCACATCTGTAGGTCTGCGTTCAGACTAACCGAGGACTTTAGCGGGTCTGATCGCAGGATCAGGTTCCCCGTTACATCGTAGGGATCTAGTTTAGTTCTATTGTACGGATAGATCTCCTTTCTTTCCTTAGTCTCTGTAGCAGATCATAACAGTAATTCCAGCCATAAAAAAAAAAAAAAAAAAATTTTCTCTAAGGAAAGACCTCCAGTTTTCCATCATGGTCTCGGTGCAAGATTTAGCTCAACGCTTGCAGGGACTCTCTCTGGAGGTGACCAAGCTCCAACAACACGTGAGTAGCTGTTCTGGAGCGCATTTTGTGGAACCTAAGGTACGTCTGCCTGATCTATTTTTTGGCAAACAACAAGATTTTTTTTCTTTTAAAAATGCTTGTCTATTATATTTGAGTTTGAGACCCGGATCCTCTGGTGATGAATCACAGCGCATAGGGATCATAATGTCACTTTTGCGCAAAGATCCTCAGGGATGGGCCTTCTCTCTCCAACCTAGTGATCCGTGCTTTAGATCAGTGGATAGTTTTTTTTCTGCTTTGGGTTTGTTGTACGATGATCCTGATCGTGTCTCATCTGCTGAGTCTGAATTAAGACGTTTGAGGCAGGGATCAGGTAATGTGGAAAAATATTGTTCTCACTTCCGTCGGTGGTCTGCCCAGGTGGGGTGGAACGATTCTGCTTTGAAAAGCTTGTTTCTTGCAGGGCTATGTGAAAGGGTAAAGGATTTACTGATTGCTTATCCCACACCTGGAAACTTGCAGGAGGCAATGCAATTAGCTATACGGGTGGACAGGAGACTGCATGAAAGGGTTAATGAGAGCAAATCCTCTGCTATGTCAGCTTCGAGTCCTGAGAGGTTCTGTGCTGACAATGGAGAGCCGATGGAAATTGGGGCGATGGCACCCCGCTCTCAGGAAAAAGACCGCCGACTTTCTGAAGGCTTGTGTTTCTATTGCGGAAATTCTGGTCATTTTATTAAGAGCTGTGTGCTTCGTAAGAAGAAAGAAAAAAAATGGTCAGTCATGCTCGTATTGCCTGTTTAAATTCTAAGGGAGTATTCCTATCTGCCACTACTGCTGCTCAGGATGAATTAATTGAATTTCGGGTATTTGTGGATTATGGATCTACTCTGAATGTGATTGATGGGGGATTCTTGGAAAAACTTAGATTAGAACCTAAAACTTTGTCATCCCCTATTGCTGTGGTTTCTGTCGATGGCTCTCCCTTGAAGAGTGTTACTCACAAGGTCTGTGAACTTCCCCTCACTATTAATGGTATTCATCAAGAGAATTTGGATTTGGTGGTATTGGATAATTTGCCTTCTCCAGTAATATTGGGGTTACCCTGGTTAAAATTGCACAATCCTGTACTGGATTGGTCTACCAATGAAATTAAGTCCTGGAGCCCTAAGTGTTATGACAAGTGTTGTAACGGGCGCATTGCTGCTGTGGATAGAGGGGAATTGCCTGTACCTATTCAGGATTTTTGGAGAGTTTTTTCTGAGGAGGAGTCGCAGGTTTTTCCTCCCCATAGAGACTATGATTGTACCATTGAATTTGTCCCTGGCGCGACTCTTCCTAAGAGTCGTTTATTTAATCTTACTATTCCTGAAAAAAGGTTTTGGAAGAATACATACAGACAAGCTTGGCCGCCGGTCACATTAGGCCTTCCAAGTCTCCTGTGGCTGTTGGATTTTTTTTTGTAAAAAAAAAAGATGGCGGTTTACGTCCTTGTCTGGACTTTCGTGAGATTAATAAAATTACTGTACGCAATCCTTACCCACTGCCATTGATTCCTGATTTATTTAACCAGTTAGTGGGGGCCAAGTGGCTCTCTAAAATTGATCTCCGGGGGGCATACAATTTGTTGCTCATGAAGGAGGGTGATGAATGGAAGACTGCTTTTAACACTCCTGTGGGTCACTTTGAGAATCTGGTTATGCCTTTTGGTCTCACCAATGCTCCAGCATTTTTTCAGAATCTTATTAATGATATCCTTAGACCTTTAATCGGCAAAAATGTGGTTGTGTATTTGGATGACATTTTGATTTATTCGCCGGATCTGGAGTCTCATTGGCGGAGCGTACGTGAGGTATTACAGTTATTAATGGACAATTCGCTTTTTGCTAAGCTGGAGAAATGTGAGTTCACTGTACAGAGAATTAGTATTTTGGGCTACATTATCTCCAGTGAAAGTTTTGAGATGGACCCGGTTAAAGTTCAAGCTGTGCAGGAATGGCCTAGGCCTATTGGTTTGAAATCGATACAGAGGTTTTTGGGTTTCGCCAATTATTACAGAAAATTCATAAAAAAAATTTCTATTATTGTCAAACCGCTGACCGATCTCACCAGGAAAGGTGCTAATGCGGTTCAGTGGACTTCTGAGGCCATTGAAGCTTTTGTGTTTCTAAAGGAGAGGTTCACCTCTGCTCCCATCCTTATGCAGCCTGATGTGACTAAGCCGTTTTTGGTTGAGGTTGATGCTTCTTTGGTGGGGGTTGGTGCGGTGTTGTCTCAGGAAAACAAGGATGGAGTACATCCCTGTGCCTTTTTTTCAAAAAAATTTTCCGAGACGAAACTTAATTACGATATTGGTAATCGGGAATTGCTGGCGATTAAACTCGCATTTGAACACTGGAGTCATCTCTTGGAAGGTGCTGAATTTCCCATTCAGGTTTTCACTGATCATAAAAATCTGATCTATCTTGATGCTGCCAAGCGCTTGAATGCCCGTCAGGCTAGGTGGGCACTTTTTTTCTCGCGGTTTAATTTTTCCGTTACTTACATCCTGGGTACCAAGAATGTTAAAGCGGATGCTTTGTCTCGCAGCTTTTCTCCCATGGTCGGTGTTGAGGAGGAAGAGGAGACCATTTTACAAGAAGGTGTTGTGATTGCTGCTTTGGACTCCGTTTTGGAGGATGAGATTCTTAAAGCACAGGAGAATGCCCCATCTAACACTCCACATGGGAGGTTGTTTGTGCCTAGGACCTTTAGGAGAGATTTGTTTGTTGAGTGTCATGAGTCTCGGTTGGCAGGTCATCCAGGAATTTCTGAGACCAAGAGACTTGTGGGTCGCAGTTTTTGGTGGCCTGGATGGCAGAAGGAAGTCATTAAGTGGGTGCACCAATGTACTGTGTGTGCAAGATCCAAGTCTTCGCATGCTCCTGCTGCGGGGTTGCTTTGCCCTCTGGAGGTTCCTAGTGCACCTTGGACACATCTGGCTATGGACTTTATTACTGACCTTCCTCCCTCTGAAGGTTTCACGGTCATCTGGGTGGTCGTGGACCGTTTTAGCAAGATGTGTCACTTGGTTCCCTTCATCAAACTGCCTTGCGCTAAGACTCTCGCTAAGGCCTTTGTCAAGGAGATTGTCAGACTACATGGTGTTCCTACTGACATTGTTTCTGATAGGGGACCTCAGTTCGTGGCTCATTTTTGGCGTGCCTTTTGTGACAGGTTGGGAGTTCATTTGTCGTTTTCATCCGGATATCATCCTGAGTCTAATGGCCAGACAGAAAGGAAGAACCAGGATGTTGAGCAGTTCTTGCGTTGTTTTGTGTCAGACAATCAAGAGGCGTGGTCTGAGTTTCTGCCACTTGCTGAATTTGCTCTTAACAACCATACATCCTCTTCTGCTGGGTGTTCGCCTTTTTTGTGTTGTTCTGGGAGACATCCGTCTTTTGGGTCATTTTCCAAATTGGTTTCGGCTGTGCCTGAGGAGGAGAGTTTTTCCGGTGATTTGGAGAGAGTTTGGACGGATGTGCGTGGTAATCTTCAGGAGGCTAACAAAAAATCTAAGAGGTACTTTGATAGGAAACGGCAAGAGGTTTTGTTTGCGGTTGGTGACATGGTTTGGTTGTCCTCTAAGAATCTGCGATTGAGGATTCCTTCTAAAAAATTGGGTCCCAAGTTCGTAGGGCCCTTTAAGGTACTTCAGAGAGTTAACCAATCTGCTGTTAGGCTGGAGGTTCCTACGTCCTGGAGGATTAATCCGGTGTTTCATGTTTCTCTTTTGAAAAAAGCTGATGTGTCGGATGGTGACGCCTCTGCCACTGTTCCTCCGGTAGTGGAGGACGGGGAATATGAAATTTCCCGCATCCTAAATTCTAGACGGTATAGAGGGAGTTTGCAGTATCTCGTCGCTTGGAAGGGTTTCGGACCTGAGGATAACTCATGGGTGAGAGCGGATTATGTTTCTGCCCCCAGATTTTTCCGAGCGTTTCACAGGAGGTTTACTGGTAAGCCTGGGCCTAGGGGATCCGGAGGATCCTCTTAGAAGAGGGGGTACTGTTACAACTCTCCTGTTAGGTTTTTTTTAGTTTGCTGGTCACATGACCATTTTGCCTATTTAATCTGGCTCCGCCCTCCTGGCTTTGCTGGACTTCATTTGTATTTACTACTGTTGAGCTAGCTTGTTGCTCTGTTGCCGTTCTCTGTTAGTTTTGCTAGGTCTTCTGACCCCTATGCCTTTTTGTTGTGTGTTTGTCTTTGACTGCTAATATTTCTGCTAGGAGGTGTCCAACTTTTCCCAGTCCCTAGATCTTGTAGGGATCCCTCCCTCACATCTATAGGTCTGCGTTCAGACTAGCCGAGGACTTTAGCGGGTCTGATCGCAGGATCAGGTTCCCCGTTACATCGTAGGTATCTAGTTTAGTTCTATTGTAGGGATAGATCTCCTTTCTTTCCATACTCTCTGTAGCAGATCATAACAAAGCGATCCTGAGAAAGGCTGGCCGGGCGATGGATCAAGCAGCGTCTACTGGCCATACCACCTTGGATACGCCCGATCTCGTCTAATCTCAAAAGCAAAGCAGGGCTGGGCTCAGACAGTACTTGGATGGGAGACCTCCTGGGAACACCGGGTGCTGTAGACCATTTTGATCACGTTTTGCCCTACTGCCCAGCTCGGCTAGCATGGACCGGCGCCTTGCCGGACACCGACCTTAAGTAACTAAGATGATGGAAGCCCCAAGGCCTCTGAGCCAGTTGGCAGCTAAGTACGCTACCACGCAGGCCTGACACCGAGCTCCTTGCCACGGCTAGGAGTGCTTATTGACGCCACGGCTAGGAGTGCTTATTGACTCCGCAGCTCGCCGTGTGGAAATGATGGCGTTAAAAGCACCCGGGGCCGTGAAGGGGCCAGGCTTTCAGCAGATTCCCAGGGAAGGTTTTGGATGCTGGCCGCCTAGCGAGGGCCAGCAGAATTAACATGTTTCTCTGCAAAGAAGCTTGTGTAACCAAGCCAGACGGCTGCCAAAGAGCTAACCTCAGTGCAAGGAAGGCAAGGAAGGTGCGGAAGGAATTGGGGAGGGGGGGGTGATTCCTGCTAGGGCCCTGAAATCATAAAACAGGCAGGAGAGTCTGACGCATGGTGACGGAGAGGTTGTAGGGGCAGATAGGGGGTGTTGTCACGTGCGAGCACGTGTGCATGGTGGCTTGTGTGTGAGAGTGCGATTCCTAGGTGTGGCGCGCTGCAGACAGTCAAAGGGATTGTTCCCTTTCATTAAAAGTTAATCCCCGGCTGCAGGCTATTAGAAAGCAACTAACCGCGCTCTACTCACCCTACCCGGGTCTACCGGTGAGTCTCGCCTCTGCTCCCGGCCTGTGGCATTGGCCGTGAAGCTCACGTTCCGTCGACAGCGCTGCAGCCGATCAGTGAGCTCAGCGGTTCTGAGTGGGGCGTTGTGTCTACAAGACCTTTTAAGGAAGCCAGCAAAAAAATTGAAGAGAAGGGAAAGCACAAAAGGACCTGGTCTTGCTGAACACTGGAAACGGCATCCGGCAGCCAGACTTCAAAGTAGAAAAGCAGCAAGTGAGAGGCTTGTCTCTGCCTATGGCTACACCACCCTGAACACGCCCGATTTTGTCTGATCTTGGAAGCTAAGCAGCGTTGGGCCTGGTTTATACATGGATGGGAGACTGCCTGGGAATACCAGGTGCTGTAGGCTTTTTCTTTTTCTTTCCTTCCACCAGCAGGGGGCACTCTCTTCTATGCCTTTTTTCCATTCCGTTTCACAAGTGCACACATTCATTCTCTTTTCTTTTTTTCATTTGCTTTCTCTCTTGCGCTATTTCATCTCTGCAAAATACCAGCATCCTTCTGATCACCGTGGGCCTCCAGCATTGTTGCTTCTTTACTTTTAATACTAGGCTCCTTTTCACCAGGACCAGCGTCTCCCGTGTGGCTGGAGGCAACAAACGGTAACCCCCAGCAGAAGACCTTTGCAGGCAACACGACCCTCCCCCCTGAAGAGCAGCTCAAAGTCACTGGCAACCATCTCACCCTCTTCCTTCATTCACCCCTGGACGTCTCGCTCCGCCCCAAGTTACGGGTCCAGCTTGCTCTTTGTGTCACATTACCGCGATGAAGGGTTTAGCCTGCAGGAGACCCTGCGCCAAGACATTTGTGAAGACACCTGATGCGGCGGGTGAATCACTGCTAAACAAACCACACCTGTAGGGACGGCACAGCCTTTGCATGGACCCTTCGGAGCCCGCCCCGTCGCGGCCAGATTGCTCGCCATCAAGCGATCCTGAGAAAGGCTGGCCGGGCGATGGATAAAGCAGCGTCTACTGGCCATACCACCTTGGATGCGCCCGATCTCGTCTGATCTCAGAAGCAAAGAAGGGCTGGGCTCGGACAGTACTTGAATGGGAGACCTTCTGGGAACACCAGATGCTGTAGACCATTTTGATGACATTTTGCCCTACTGCCCAGTTTGGCTAGCATGGAACGGCGCCTTGCCGGACACCGACTTTAAGTAACTTAGATGATGGAAGCCGCAAGGCCTCTGAGCCAGTTGGCAGCTAAGTACGCTACCCCACCGCCTTCACGCAGGCCTGACACCGAGTTCCTTGCCACGGCTAGGAGTACTTATTGACTCCGCAGCTCGCCGTGTGGAAATGATGGCGTTAAAAGCACCCGGGGCCGTGAAGGGGCCAGGCTTTCAGCAGGTGCCCAGGGAAGGTTTTGGATGCCGGTCGCCTAGCGAGGACCAGCAGAAGTAACATGTTTCTCTGCAAAGAAGCTTGTGTAACCAAGCCAGACGGCTGACAAAGAGCTAACCTCAGTGCAAGGAAGGCAAGGAAGGTGCGGAAGGAATTGGGGAGGGGGGGTGATTCCTGCTAGGGCCCTGAAATCATAAAACAGGCAGGAGAGTCTGACGCATGGTGACGGAGAGGGTGTAGGGGCAGATAGGGGGTGTTGTCACGTGCGAGCACGTGTGCATGCTGGCTTGTGTGTGAGAGTGCGCTTCCTAGGTGGGGCGCGCTGCAGACAGTCAAAGGGATTGTTCCCTTTCATTAAAAGTTAATCCCCGGCTGCAGCCTATTAGAAAGCAACTAACCGCGCTCTACTCACCCTACCCGGGTCTACCGGTGAGTCTCGCCTCTGCTCCCGGCCTGTGGCATTGGCCGTGAAGCTCACGTTCCGTCGACAGCGCTGCAGCCGATCAGTGAGCTCAGCGGTTCTGAGTGGGGCGTTGTGTCTACAAGACCTTTTAAGGAAGCCAGCAAAAAAATTGAAGAGAAGGGAAAGCACAAAAGGACCTGGTCTTGCTGAACACTGGAAACGGCATCCGGCAGCCAGACTTCAAAGTAGAAAAGCAGCAAGTGAGAGGCTTGTCTCTGCCTATGGCTACACCACCCTGAACACGCCCGATTTTGTCTGATCTTGGAAGCTAAGCAGCGTTGGGCCTGGTTTATACATGGATGGGAGACTGCCTGGGAATACCAGTTGCTGTAGGCTTTTGCTTTTTCCTTCCTTCCACCAGCAGGGGGCACTCTCTTCTATGCCTTTTTTCCATTCCGTTTCACAAGTGCACACATTCATTCTCTTTTCTTTTTTTCATTTGCTTTCTCTCTTGCGCTATTTCATCTCTGCAAAATACCAGCATCCTTCTGATCACCGTGGGCCTCCAGCATTGTTGCTTCTTTACTTTTAATACTAGGCTCCTTTTCACCAGGACCAGCGTCTCCCGTGTGGCTGGAGGCAACAAACGGTAACCCCCAGCAGAAGACCTTTGCAGGCAACACGACCCTCCCCCCTGAAGAGCAGCTCAAAGTCACTGGCAACCATCTCACCCTCTTCCTTCATTCACCCCTGGACGTCTCGCTCCGCCCCAAGTTACGGGTCCAGCTTGCTCTTTGTGTCACATTACCGCGATGAAGGGTTTAGCCTGCAGGAGACCCTGCGCCAAGACATTTGTGAAGACACCTGATGCGGCGGGTGAATCACTGCTAAACAAACCACACCTGTAGGGACGGCACAGCCTTTGCATGGACCCTTCGGAGCCCGCCCCGTCGCGGCCAGATTGCTCGCCATCAAGCGATCCTGAGAAAGGCTGGCCGGGCGATGGATCAAGCAGCGTCTACTGGCCATACCACCTTGGATGCGCCCGATCTCGTCTGATCTCAGAAGCAAAGAAGGGCTGGGCTCGGACAGTACTTGAATGGGAGACCTTCTGGGAACACCAGATGCTGTAGACCATTTTGATGACATTTTGCCCTACTGCCCAGTTTGGCTAGCATGGAACGGCGCCTTGCCGGACACCGACTTTAAGTAACTTAGATGATGGAAGCCGCAAGGCCTCTGAGCCAGTTGGCAGCTAAGTACGCTACCCCACCGCCTTCACGCAGGCCTGACACCGAGTTCCTTGCCACGGCTAGGAGTACTTATTGACTCCGCAGCTCGCCGTGTGGAAATGATGGCGTTAAAAGCACCCGGGGCCGTGAAGGGGCCAGGCTTTCAGCAGGTGCCCAGGGAAGGTTTTGGATGCCGGTCGCCTAGCGAGGGCCAGCAGAAGTAACATGTTTCTCTGCAAAGAAGCTTGTGTAACCAAGCCAGACGGCTGACAAAGAGCTAACCTCAGTGCAAGGAAGGCAAGGAAGGTGCGGAAGGAATTGGGGAGGGGGGGTGATTCCTGCTAGGGCCCTGAAATCATAAAACAGGCAGGAGAGTCTGACGCATGGTGACGGAGAGGGTGTAGGGGCAGATAGGGGGTGTTGTCACGTGCGAGCACGTGTGCATGCTGGCTTGTGTGTGAGAGTGCGCTTCCTAGGTGGGGCGCGCTGCAGACAGTCAAAGGGATTGTTCCCTTTCATTAAAAGTTAATCCCCGGCTGCAGCCTATTAGAAAGCAACTAACCGCGCTCTACTCACCCTACCCGGGTCTACCGGTGAGTCTCGCCTCTGCTCCCGGCCTGTGGCATTGGCCTTGAAGCTGACGTTCCGTCGACAGCGCTGCAGCCGATCAGTGAGCTCAGCGGCTCTGAGTGGGGCGTTGTGTCTACAAGACCTTTTAAGGAAGCCAGCAAAAAAATTGAAGAGAAGGGAAAGCACAAAAGGACCTGGTCTTGCTGAGCACTGGAAAGGGCAGCCGGCAGCCAGACGTCAAAGTAGAAAAGCAGCAAGTGAGAGGCTAGTTTCTGCCTACGGCCACACCACCCTGAACACGCCCGATCTCATCTGATCTCAGAAGCTAAGCAGGGTCAGGCCTGGTTAGTACTTGGATGGGAGACTGTAAAATGATCCTCTTCCTGTATTATTTTTTTCTACTTAGGACTTCTCAAAGTATCAATATCACGATATTCTTATAAAAAAATGTATCTATTTATTCTTGGATTGTCCAATAAAAAGAATCAGATTGCAGCAGGTACATACAATAATTAGTTATAAAGTAATTGTCCATTTGTCCATAATTAGCTTAATTGTTGAGATTCACCCATCTTTCCTTGGATCCTGGCTGGTAAATCATGTCTTTGTCCTGCATGTGTCCAGGCCTACATGTCATCTGCTTCTCAGCATGAAGATTCTGTGTCTTGTGGGGTGGGCAGAGCAAGAGAGCCCCCCCTTTCTGTACCATGGGCTTTTATAGCCAGTCGTATGGACACCTGTTCTACATATGGTAGTGAACCAAAAATACACACACAAATAGCGCATGTCAACTAGACACGATGGCTGAGGCATAGAACTCAGAAAAATGATTATCGATTAACATTCCAAATGAATTTCCATAATTAACCATTTAACATTTCCCCCTTTTTTGAGAATAAAAGGACTTTAACTGAAATTTCTCAAAAGAAGATACATTCATCAATCATTTTTTCTTTCCTTCTTCCGTGGCAATATCATTAAATTTCCATAATAATAATAATAGTAATAATAGTATCAATATCGAATTATTGTTATATAATGATGTGAATTCATGTTATGGTAAGCCGTGACTAATATTCATTTAATATGTATAATTATACTTCCCTATATCGAAATTGAAGCAATCGCGGGTTCAATCGTCATCATCTGATGTCATCGGGTCGTCGTCTCGTCTTCTTCTTGGTTCTTTTATAACACAGTCTTTAGATGAAAACTCCTTTGAAATAAATTACAGCATGTAGATATTGTACAGTCCATAATTGTGTTCATTATTGTTCAGTCCATAAACTGTACTCTTTATTAGAAAGATCATGTGTGTCAGTTGATAAGAAAACAAAGTCCATGGATGAAATGTAGCTTTAATATCTGTGCAGTGTCACCTGGACTTACGTTGGATCGTCTTTGGAATCTTCCGTGTGTCCGCACTGGTCTCGTGTCACTTTTGGAACAGATGTGACGTCTTTGGTCAGTAAAGCAAGGGTTAACTTGACACTTTCCTGCTTTATATAGCACCATAACCAGTACTCAGTCCTTTATATACAGGACACATATGCCAGGTATTACCTGTTCACCAGCTTTCATTGAAGCGTTGCAGGTGATAAGAAACCACTGGAACGTGATGAAACTTAAACACAACACAGTACATATAGGATCATCGTCCTCTGCCGTCCTGGTGATCAGTGGTGTGAATTGTATTGTATGTAATGGACACAGTCTATTATAACACTCAGCATTCACACCTGTTACCTTCTGAGACGTCCGGATATCAGTTGCTTCTTCTTGTATCTTTTGAGAATCTCTTTGATTTAAAAAAAATTAAAAGTCTTTATTAAGATAGAATTCATAATTGCGATGTCTTGATTGAAGTCTTCATTCCCTAATCTGATACCAAATCTGGCAGTTTTTCCTAACCTATAATATCACAGCGTACCATAGCAATCAGTAATATCCATCTAATTATTATCAAAATATTAAAATAAATTATGTTTGGAATAATAAACAATAATAGATAATAATTCATTATCAATCAAGTTCTCCATATGATAGAACATTTTTATGTCATAGGTGTAATTACCTTTTCCAACCCATAGGTGTCAGTGTATTTTGAAAAAACAAGTTTTTATATCTTTATTAAACCAATAATATCAAAGAATGTATACTCCTGAACCAAAATGAATAAATATATGAATGTATGAATGAATGAATGAATGAATAAATGAATGAATGAATTGTTGTGTTTACTCAGAAAATGTAAACATTTTTTTCCTTAGCAATATATATTTAATGAAGCAATACTCTTGTATGAGACATTACTTTATTAAATATTAACGTGTTTTCTCAATTGAGATATTGAACTCAAATAAAATCAAATGAGAATTAAAAAATGAAAAAATAGAAAAATAAGAAGTATAAAGTAAGAATAAAATTTTAAAAATGAAAAATAAAATTAAGAGTAAAAATAAGAATAAAAATAAAAATAAGGCCTTTAAATTTTAATGACAAATGCAGAGTAATTATATTCTCCATAAAAAATACCCTTATATCTCCATTATCTGGATGATTTCATATTTGTCATAACCTTGTACCACCAAAAAATATTAAATTATGCAACTTTGCATGTAATACCCTTCTTAATTATACCATAGTACCTTATTATTATTTCTTCTTTATTAAAATGTGTGGAAAATAAGTATTGATCAAAAGTGATTATGTAATCAGGATCAAAAACACATTTTCCCCCTTAATACCAAAAATATTATTTTATAAAATGTATGTATATATCAGAACCAAATTAAAAATAATTATTCTTCTAGAAATATTGTGCATAAATTTCATATCGATGAGTAGCATAGATTTGACTAAAGAGAGGTGTGTACCTATTTAGGTAACCATTAAAAATAATATTATAGTTATTCAAGAATATTATCATGTGGAAAATTATTCTAAATATAAATTTGCTTTGTAAACCATTTTGATGTGTGGTTGCCCTTATCCACTATTAGTTAAATCAAGAAATAATAATTATTAAAGAAATATAGAAATATATATATGTAGATACAGTGCCTACAAGTAGTATTCAACCCCCTGCAGATTTAGCTGGTTTGATAAGATACAAATAAGTTAGAGCCTTCAAACTGCAAACGAGAGTAGGTTTTATGAACAGAAGCATAAATCTTACAAACCAAAAAGTTATGTTGCTCAGTTGAATTTTATTAAATTTTAAACATAAAAGTGTGGGTCAATTATTATTCAACCCCTATGTTTAATATTTTGTGGAATAACCCTTGTTTGCAATTACAGCTAATAATCGTCTTTTATAAGACCTGATCAGGCCGGCACAGGTCTGTGGAGTTATCTTGGCCCACTCCTCCATGCAGATCTTCTCCAAGTTATCTAGGTTCTTTGGGTGTCTCATGTGGACTTTATTCTTGAGCTCCTTCCACAAGTTTTCAATTGGGTTAAAGTCAGGAGACTGACTAGGCCACTCCAACACCTTGACTTTTTCCCTCTTGAACCAGGCCTTGGTTTTCTTGGCTGTGTGCTTTGGGTCGTTGTCTTGTTGGAAGATGAAATTACGATCCATCTTAAGATCCTTGATGGAGGAGCGGAGGTTCTTGGCCAAAATCTCCAGGTAGGTCGTGCTATCCATCTTTCCATGGATGCGGACCAGATGGCCAGGCCCCTTGGCAGAGAAACAGCCCCACAGCATGATGCTGCCACCACCATGCTTGACTGTAGGGATGGTATTCTTGGGGTCGTATGCAGTGCCATCCAGTATCCAAACGTCACGTGTGTGGTTGGCACCAAAGATCTCGATCTTGGTCTCATCAGACCATAGAACCTTGAACCAGTCTGTCTCAGAGTCCTCCAAGTGATCATGAGCAAACTGTAGACGAGCCTTGACATGACGCTTTGAAAGTAAAGGTACCTTACGGGCTTGTCTGGAACGGAGACCATTGCGGTGGAGTACGTTACTTATGGTATTGACTGAAACCAATGTCCCCACTGCCATGAGATCTTCCCGGAGCTCCTTCCTTGTTGTCCTTGGGTTAGCCTTGACTCTTCGGACAAGCCTGACCTCGGCACGGGAGGACACTTTCAAAGGCTGTCCAGGCCGTGGAAGGCTAACAGTAGTTCCATAAGCCTTCCACTTACGGATGATGCTCCCAACAGTGGAGACAGGTAGGCCCAACTCCTTGGAAAGGGTTTTGTACCCCTTGCCAGCCTTGTGACCCTCCACGATCTTGTCTCTGATGGCCTTGGAATGCTGTTTTGTCTTTCCCATGTTGACCATGTCTGAGTGCTGTTCACAAGTTTGGGGAGGGTCTTAAATAGTCAGAAAAGGCTGGCAAAAGAGATCTTTAATCCACACATGTGAAGCTCATTATTCTTGGTGCCTGAACTACTTCTTAATACTTTAGGGGGACCAAACAGAATTCTTGTGGTTTGAGGGGTTGAATAATAAATGACACTCTGAATTAACTTTTAACGTTTTAAAAAAACAAAAAAACAAAAAAAAAGTTGCTGCAGTGCATTTCCCACTTCCAGGCTGATCTACAGTACAAATGTCACATTGCCAAGTTAATTCCGCATGTGTCAACCACCTAAATCTGCAGGGGGTTGAATACTACTTGTAGGCACTGTAATACCTAATTATGTATTATAATTTCCTCAGAATTAAATATATTTTTGTACCTTCACATAAAGAAACATTTTTTTTTTTCAAACATACAAACATACGAGGCCTCTGTCACATCAATCACACTTAGCAGCTGCTGATTTACTCATCTGTCACCTTCACTCTGACATTCACAGATCTGTTCAACTCAAACATTCCACATATGAAGTTTTATATATATATATATATATTTAACCCAAAATTGTTGTATCCCAATTTATTAATGCGCATTGCCATATCAATTGAATATCTTTATATTTATATACTGGATTTTGGCTGTTGGAGCTGAAAAGAGGACATCGGTAAACCAGGGGAGGAGTCCTGAGGAGATAATTTGCATATTCCCACAGCATTTTGGGGTAAGTGAAGAGTCTCCGCGAGCTCAAAGAACACTGGATTTTGGCTGTTGGAGCTGAAAAGAGGACATCGGTAAACCAGGGGAGGAGTCCTGAGGAGATAATTTGCATATTCCCACTGCATTTTGGGGTAAGTGAAGAGTCTCCGCGAGCTCAAAGAACACTGGATTTTGGCTGTTGGAGCTGAAAAGAGGACATTGGTAAACCAGGGGAGGAGTCCTGAGGAGATAATTTGCATATTCCCACAGCATTTTGGGGTAAGTGAAGAGTCTCCGCGAGCTCAAAGAACACTGGATTTTGGCTGTTGGAGCTGATAAGAGGACATTGGTAAACCATGGGAGGAGTCCTGAGGAGATAATTTGCATATTCCCACTGCATTTTGGGGTAAGTGAAGAGTCTCCGCGAGCTCAAAGAACACTGGATTTTGGCTGTTGGAGCTGAAAAGAGGACATCGGTAAACCAGGGGAGGAGTCCTGAGGAGATAATTTGCATATTCCCACCGCATTTTGGGGTAAGTGAGTCTCCGCGAGCTCAAAGAACACTGGATTTTGGCTGTTGGAGCTGAAAAGAGGACATCGGTAAACCAGGGGAGGAGTCCTGAGGAGATAATTTGCATATTCCCACTGCATTTTGGGGTAAGTGAAGAGTCTCAGCGAGCTCAAAGAACACTGGATTTTGGCTGTTGGAGCTGAAAAGAGGACATCGGTAAACCAGGGGAGGAGTCCTGAGGAGATAATTTGCATATTCCCACTGCATTTTGGGGTAAGTGAAGAGTCTCCGCGAGCTCAAAGAACACTGGATTTTGGCTGTTGGAGCTGAAAAGAGGACATCGGTAAACCAGGGGAGGAGTCCTGAGGAGATAATTTGCATATTCCCACTGCATTTTGGGGTAAGTGAAGAGTCTCCGCGAGCTCAAAGAACACTGGATTTTGGCTGTTGGAGCTGAAAAGAGGACATCGGTAAACCAGGGGAGGAGTCCTGAGGAGATAATTTGCATATTCCCACTGCATTTTGGGGTAAGTGAAGAGTCTCCGCGAGCTCAAAGAACACTGGATTTTGGCTGTTGGAGCTGAAAAGAGGACATCCTGCTACATGTTCACAGACTTGCCAGTGGAAAAGCCAAACTTCACATGCCAGAAATGCAAGCTTGTGTCCCTGTTGGAGGAAAAGTTGCGAAATCTAGAAGAGAGGTTAACTACCTTGAAAATCATTAAGGAAGGTGAAGAGTTCTTAGACAGAGCAGAATTATCTCTTCATGATTCAGAAAGAGAAGAAATTCGAACTGCACCTGACGAAACAGAGGAATGGAAGCATGTGACCCACAGAAGCAGGAGGATCGAGAGGCAGTCAGCACCCATACTGCTCAGGAACCAGTACCAGGCTCTCACGCAGGAGAACCATGAAGAAATACAGCAAAATAAGACTTTGCCAGCAATGAATAACCTTGTAAGCCCGCAGAATCCTCCTGGATGGAAAAAGAAGAATGTTGTGAAGAAAAAACGGAGAGTGGTGGTCATGGGTGATTCCCTGTTAAGAGGAACAGAGGCCGCTATCTGCAGACCAGACATAACCTGAAGAGAAATGTGCTGTCTTCCAGGAGCAAAAATTAAAGATGTGTCTGACAGGATATCAAGACTCTTCAGACCTACAGATCACTACCCATTCCTGCTAATACATGTGGGGACAAATGACACCGCAAGAAAGGACCTGGAAACCATTTGCAGTGACTTTCAAGAATTAGGCAAGAAAGTGAAAGAATTGGGAGCGCAGGTGGTCTTCTCATCCATCCTCCCAGTGGATGGCCATGGAACAATGAGGTGGAATAAGATTCTACAGGTGAACAACTGGCTACGTCGATGGTGCCGTCAACAAGGATTTGGATTTCTGGATCACGGAATGAATTACCTATACGATGGACTACTTGCTAGAGATGGGGTGCACCTTACGAAGACTGGAAAACATGTATTTGGAAGTCGCCTTGCTACACTCATCAGAAGAGCTTTAAACTAGAACAATGTGGGAAGGGAAGCAAAAGGCCAGAAAAAGCCATACAGCTGACAAATACTATTGAGATCTCTGCTACTGGAAGTGGAAAGGAAGAACAAAGACAAAACAATTTAAATAATAAAAATATGGGAGGAAGAGAAACCAATCACAAACTAAAATGTTTTTATACAAATGCACAAAGCATGGGCAACAAACAAGGAGAATTGGAACTACTAACGCAGGAAAAGGAATATGATGTCATTGGAATCACTGAAACTTGGTGGGACGATACACATGATTGGAATAAAAGGCTAAAAGGATACAACTTATTTGCAAGAAACAGACTTGATAAACGAGGAGGAGGTGTTGCATTGTATGTTAGAAAAGCGTATATCTGCACAGAGATTGAAGCTTCAGAGACTGGGAGTTCTGTGGAAACTGTTTGGGTAAGAATACAAGGAGAGAACAACGGAAAGGACACCATTGTAGGCATTTACTACAGGCCACCTGGGCAAGCTGAAGATATGGATGAACTCTTTATGTATCAAATGACCAAGTTCTCCAAAAAATATGACGTAGTGGTCATGGGAGATTTCAACTATCCAGACATTTGTTGGGAATCTCTCTCAAGTAAAACTAACAGGTCAAGCAAATTCTTATCCTCTCTTGCTGACAACTTTATCTTCCAAAAGGTAGGGGAGAAAACAAGGGGATCTGCTACTTTGGATCTAATCCTTATAAACACGGAGGAAATGGTTGAGGAGGTAAAGGTGGCTGGGACCCTAGGAGGCAGCGATCATGCTATTATAGAATTTTGGATAACTAGAGGAGGAAGACATGTGAAGACTCAAACTTCAAGGTTAGATTTTAAAAAAGCAGATTTTAAGAGACTCAGAAAGAGAATAGGAGGGATCCAATGGCTGGATGTCCTTAAGGACAAAAATGTCCAGGAAGGATGGGAAATTTTTAAAAATGAGATTCTCAAAGCACAATCATTAACAATTCTGAAAACTAGGAAGAATGGGAAGCATTTAAGGAAACCAGGATGGATGAACACAGAACTTAAACACATGCTAAAAAGAAAGAAAGAAATGTTTATTAAATGGAAAGAGGGAGGCATATCTAAAGAAGATTATAATGCAGTCTGCAGATCCTGCAGGGCACGTATCAGGTTAGCTAAAGCTGACAATGAATTAAGGCTTGCAAGAGATGTCAAAAGCAATAAAAAAGGATTTTGGGGGTATGTCAAAAGTAAAAGAAAAGTCAAAGATGCTATAGGATTTTTACAGGATGAAAATGGAGAAATGGTAAGAGAGGATGTTGAGAAGGCCAAACGTTTTAATTCTTATTTTGCATCTGTTTTCTCTCAGAAAGAAAATGTAACATCAACTGATCTCCACTGTCCTTTTAAAGGAATAGAGGAATCCAAGTTATCTGTAAACAGAAAGATTGTGAGGGAATATTTAGCTAACATAAATGAGTTCAAGTCTCCAGGTCCAGATGAATTACACCCCAGAGTACTGAAGGAGATCGTAGAAGAAATTTTAGAACCACTCTCCATAATATTTGAAAATTCTTGGAGAACAGGAGAAGTCCCAGAAGACTGGAGAAGAGCAAATGTTGTTCCTATCTTCAAAAAGGGGAAGAAGGTGGACCCAGGGAACTATAGGCCGGTTAGTCTGACTTCTATACCAGGAAAGATCTTTGAACAAATTATTAAACAACATGTATGTAAGTACATGGATAAGAATGAAGTGATTAACCAGAGTCAGCATGGGTTTGTAACTAACAAGTCATGTCAGACTAACTTAATTTCCTTCTATGACAGAATCACTGACTGGGTGGATCAGGGAAATGCTGTAGATATAGTATATCTTGACTTCAGCAAAGCATTTGACAAAGTATCTCACACCATCCTTATTGAAAAAATGACCAAGTATGCAATGGACCAGGCAACTGTTAGGTGGATTCATAACTGGCTTAGTGATCGGACTCAAAGGGTGGTTGTAAATGGCTTCACATCCAGCTGGATGAATGTCTCAAGTGGGGTACCACAGGGCTCCATCCTGGGACTGTATTGTTCAACATCTTTATCAATGATTTAGATGAAGGAATTGAGGGTAAACTGATTAAATTTGCTGATGACACAAAGCTAGGAGGGATAGCTAATACTAGAGAAGAGAGAGAGAGGATTCAAAAAGACCTAAATAAACTGGAGCAGTGGGCAGCAACCAACAGAATGGTTTTTAACAGGGAAAAATGAAAAGTACTACATCTGGGCAATAAAAATGAAAAAAGCATATACAGAATGGGAGGAATAGAGCTAAGCAACAGTACATGTGAAAAAGACTTAGGTATACTAATAGATCATAGACTGAACATGAGTCAACAGTGTGATGCAGCAGAAAAAAAGGCAAATACAATTCTGGGATGTATTAACAGAAGCATACAATCTAGATCACGTGAAGTCATTATCGGTCTTTACTCCTCTTTGGTCAGACCTCATCTGGAATACTGTGTACAGTTTTGGGCACCACATTTTAAAAAAGACATAGACAAACTGGAGCAAGTTCAGAGAAGAGCGACCAGAATGGTGACTGGTCAGCAAACCATGTCCTATGAGGAACGGTTGCAGGATTTGGGAATGTTTAGCTTGCAAAAAAGAAGACTGAGAGGAGACTTAATAGCTGTCTACAAATATGTCAAGGGCTGTCACATTGTAGAAGGATCACCTTTATTCTCATTTGCACAAGGAAAGACTAGAAGCAATGGGATGAAACTAAATGGGAGGAGACACAGATTAGATATTAGAAAAAACTTTTTGACAGTTAGGGTGATTAATGAGTGGAACAGGCTGCCACGAGAGGTGGTGAGTTCCCCTTCAATGGATGTCTTCAAACAGAGGCTGGACAGACATCTGTCTGAGATGATCTAGTGAATCCTGTTTTGAGCAGGGGGTTGGACCAGATGACCCAGGAGGTCCCTTCCCCTGAATTTCTACAGGCATGGATTTTGACATCATATTTTGGCATGATTTTGTATAATTTCAGCAAATTTTTCCTCATTTTAATTTGGAGTTGAGCCTGGGTAATTCCAGAATTCTCTGATATTTTTAGTGGCGTCCGTTCCTCCTACATCACTCACGTCTCCTCCCACATCACCTAGTATGTCGGTTTCTCGTATGTCAGTCATGTCTCCTCCCATGTCAGGTTTCTGTATGTCCGTCTCTTGGTCAGACCCAAGGTCACCTTCAGTTACAGACATGTGTCTTACTTCTTGTTCATTTTCCACATTACAGTCAGAATCAGTATCACCGTCTGACACTTCTACACTATTTTCCTGCTTAGAAATCTCTAACACAAGACTATGAAAAAATCTACCAAATGTAGAATATTTCTCAATTTCTGTTTGTCTCTATTTACCAATTTAGAAGTTAACTGTAAATTCTGCAATTCACATTCTTTGTATAAACTGAGCCACAAAACTTCTATGTCATCTCCTACATTAACTTTGAAATTAATATTACTTTGTTTAGCAAAAGAAGAAATTATATCCATATTTTGCTTACCTTAAGATTCCTTGGCTTCTCTTTATCAGCACGTCCTGTCTTCAGTTCGTCTGATTCTTTTCCTGTGTGATTCTGTTCCTTGTTAGTACCTCTGCTTCCTGTCTTTCCTCAGTCTGTAGGTCCTTTCTGCTTCTCGTGACAAACTAGTGAATTTACTGACACGTGAACAACAGCTGTTCAGCTCGTCAGGACTCCCCCCTTGTTCACGGAAGAAATTCACTTACTTAATTTAAAAAACAAAAAAACAGGACTGGCTGGCTCACCATTGTAAAATAATACTCTTCCTGTATTATTTTTTTCTACTGAGGACTTCTCAAAGTATCAATATCACGATATTCTTATAAAAAAATGTATCTATTTATTCTTGGATTGTCCATTAAAAAGAATCAGATTGCAGCAGGTACATACAATAATTAGTTATAAAGTAATTGTCCATTTGTCCATAATTAGCTTAATTGTTGATATTCACCCATCTTTCCTTGGATCCTGGCTGGTAAATCATGTCTTTGTCCAGCATGTGTCCAGGCCTACATGTCATCTGCTTCTCATCATGAAGATACTGTGTCTCGTGGGGTGGGAAGAGCAAGAGAGCCCTCCCTTTCTGTACCATGAGCTTTTATAGCCAGTCGTATGGACACCTGTTCAACATATGGTAGTGAACCAAAAATACACACACAAATAGCGCATGTCAACTAGACACGATGGCTGAGGCATAGAACTCAGAAAAATGATTATCGATTGACATTCCAAATGAATTTCCATAATTAACCATTTAACAGAGACCGCCTGGGAATGCCAGGTGCTTTCGGCTTTTGCTTTTTCCTTCCTTCCACCAGCAGGGGGCACTCTCTTCTATGCCTTTTTTCCATTCCCTTTCACAAGTGCACACATTCATTCTCTTTTCTTTTTTTCATTTGCTTTCTCTCTTGCGCGATTTCATCTCTGCAAAATACCAGCATCCTTCTGATCACCGTGGGCCTCCAGCATCATTGCTTATTTACTTTTAATACTAGGCTCCTTTTCACCAGGACCAGCGTCTCCCGGTTGGCTGGAGGCAACCACCGGTAACCCCAAGCAGAAGACCTTTGCAGGCAACACGACCCTCCCCCCTGAAGAGCAGCTCAAAGTCACTGGCAACCATCTCACCCTCTTCCTTCATTCACCCCTGGACGTCACGCTCCGCCCTCAAGTTACGGGTCCAGCTTGCTCTTTCTGTCACATTACCGCGATGAAGGGTTTAGCCTGCAGGAGACCCTGCGCCGAGCCATTTTTGAAGACACCTGATGCGGCGGGTGAATCACTGCTAAACAAACCACACCTGTAGGGACGGCACAACCTTTGCATGAACCCTTTGGAGCCCGCCCCGTCACCGCCAGATTGCTCGCCACCAAGCAATCCTGAGAAAGGCTGGCCGGGCGATGGATCGAGCAGCGTCTACTGGCCATACCACATTGGATACGCCAGATCTCGTCTGATCTCGGAAGCAAAGCAGGGCTGGGCTCGGACAGTGTTTGAATGGGAGACCTCCTGGGAACACCGGGTGCTGTAGACCATTTTGATGACGTTTTGCCCTACTGCCCAGCTCGGCTAGCATGGAACGGCGCCTTGCCGGACACCGACCTTAAGTAACTTAGATGATGGAAGCCCCAAGGCCTCTGAGCCAGTTGGCAGCTAAGTACGCTACCCCGCCGCCCTTCACGCAGGTCTGACACCGAGCTCCTTACCACGGCTAGGAGTGCTTATTGACTCCGCAGTTCGCCGTGTGGAAATGATGGCGTTAAAAGCACCCGGGGCCGTGAAGGGGCCAGACTTTCAGCAGGTGCCCAGGGAAGGTTTTGGATGCCGGCCGCCTAGCGAGGGCCAGCAGAAGTAACATTTTTCTCTGCAAAGAAGCTTGTGTAACCAAGCCAGACGGCTGCCAAAGAGCTAACCTCAGTGCAAGGAAGGCAAGGAAGGTGCGGAAGGAATTGGGGAGGGGGGGGGTGATTCCTGCTAGGGCCCTAAAATCATAAAACAGGCAGGAGAGTCTGACGCATGGTGACGGAGAGGTTGGAGGGGCAGATAGGGGGTGTTGTCACGTGCGAGCACGTGTGCATGCTGGCTTGTGTGTGAGAGTGCGCTTCCTAGGTGTGGCGCGCTGCAGACAGTTAAAGGGATTGTTCCCTTTCATTAAAAGTTAATCCCCGGCTGCATGCTATTAGAAAGCAACTAACCGCGCTCTACTCACCCTACCCGGGTCTACCGGTGAGTCTCGCCTCTGCTCCCGGCCTGTGGCATTGGCTGTGAAGCTGACGTTCCGTCGACAGCGCTGCAGCCGATCAGTGAGCTCAGCGGCTCTGAGTGGGGCGTTGTGTCTACAAGACCTTTTAAGGAAGCCAGCAAAAAAATTGAAGAGAAGGGAAAGCACAAAAGGACCTGGTCTTGCTGAGCACTGGAAAGGGCAGCCGGAAGCCAGACGTCACAGTAGAAAAGCAGCAAGTGAGAGGCTTGTCTCTGCTTACGGCCACACCATCCTGAACATGCCTGATCTCATCTGATCTCAGAAGCTAAGCAGGGTTGCACCTGGTTAGTACTTGGATGGGAGACCACCTGGGAATACCACGTGCTTTAGGCTTTTTCCTTCCTTCCACCAGCAGGGGGCACTCTCTTCTATGCCTTTTTTCCATTCCCTTTCACAAGTGCACACATTCATTCTCTTTTCGTTTTTTCATTTGCTTTCTCTCTTGCGCTATTTCATCTCTGCAAAATACCAGCATCCTTCTGATCACCGTGGGCCTCCAGCATTGTTGCTTATTTACTTTTAATACTAGGCTCCTTTTCACCAGGACCAGCGTCTCCCTCGTGGCTGGAGGCAACCACCGGTAACCCCAAGCAGAAGACCTTTGCAGGCAACACGACCCTCTCCCCTGAAGAGCAGCTCAAAGTCACTGGCAACCATCTCACCCTCTTCCTTCATTCACCCCTGGACGTCTCGCTCCACCCCTGAAGTTACGGGTCCAGCTTGCTCTTTCTGTCACATAACCACGATGAAGGGTTTAGCCTGCAGGAGACCATGCGCCGAGAAATTTTTGAAGACACCTGATGCGGCGGGTGAATCACTGCTAAACAAACCACACCTGTAGGGACAGCACAGCCTTTGCATGGACCCTTCGGAGCCCGCCCCGTCACGGCCAGATTGCTCGCGACCAGGCGATCCTGAGAAAGGCTGGCCGGGCGATGGATCAAGGAGCATCTACTGGCCATACCGCATTGGATACGCACGATCTTGGAAGCAAAGCAGGGCTGGGCTCGGACAGTACTTGGATGGGATACCTCCTGGGAACACCGGGTGCTGTAGACCATTTTGATGACGTTTTGCCCAACTGCCCAGCTCGGCTAGCATGGAACGGCGCCTTGCCAGACACCGACCTTAAGTAACTTAGATGATGGAAGCCCCAAGGCCTCTGAGCCAGTTGGCAGCTAAGTACGCTACCCCGCAGCCTTCACGCAGGCCTGACACCGAGCTCCTTGCCACAGCTAGGAGTGCTTATTGACTCCGCAGCTCGCCGTGTGGAAATGATGGCGTTAAAAGCACCCGGGGCCGTGAAGGGGCCAGGCTTTCAGCAGGTGCCCAGGGAAGGTTTTGGATGCCGGCCGCCTAGCGAGGGCCAGCAGAAGTAACATGTTTCTCTGCAAAGAAGCTTGTGTAACCAAGCCAGACGGCTGACAAAGAGCTAACCTCAGTGCAAGGAAGGCAAGGAAGGTGCGGAAGGAATTGGGGAGGGGGGGGTGATTCCTGCTAGGGCCCTGAAATCATAAAACAGGCAGGAGACGCATGGTGACGGAGAGGTTGTAGGGGCAGATAGGGGGTGTTGTCACGTGCGAGCACGTGTGCATGCTGGCTTGTGTGTAAGAGTGCGCTTCCTAGGTGTGGCGCGCTGCAGACAGTCAAAGGGATTGTTCCCTTTCATTAAAAGTTAATCTCTGGCTGCAGGCTATTAGAAAGCAATTAACCGCGCTCTACTCACCCTACCCGGGTCTACCGGTGAGTCTCGCCTCTGCTCCCGGCCTGTGGCATTGGCCGTGAAGCCGACGTTCCGTCGACAGTGCTGCAGCCGATCAGTGAGCTCAGCGGCTCTGAGTGGGGCCTTCTGTCTACAAGACCTTTTAAGGAAGCCAGCAAAAAAATTGAAGAGAAGGGAAAGCACAAAAGGACCTGGTCTTGCTGAGCACTGGAAAGGGCAGCCGGCAGCCAGACGTCAAAGTAGAAAAGCAGCAAGTGAGAGGCTTGTCTCTGCCTACGGCCACACCACCCTGAACACGCCCGATCTCATCTGATCTTGGAAGCTAAGCATGGTCAGGCCTGGTTAGTACTTGGATGGGAGACTGTAAAATAATACTCATCCTGTATTATTTTTTTCTACTGAGGACTTCTCAAAGTATCAATATCACGATATTCTTATAAAAAAATATATCTATTTATTCTTGGATTGTCCATTAAAAAGAATCAGATTGCAGCAGGTACATACAATAATTAGTTATAAAGTAATTGTCCATTTGTCCATAATTAGCTTAATTGTTTAATTGTTGAGATTCACCCATCTTTCCTTGGATCCTGGCTGGTAAATCATGTCTTTGTCCAGCATGTGTCCAGGCCTACATGTCATCTACTTCTCAGCATGAAGATTCTGTGTCTTGTGGGGTGGGCAGAGCAAGAGAGCCCCCCCTTTCTGTACCATGGGCTTTTATAACCAGTCGTATGGACACCTGTTCTACATATGGTAGTGAACCAAAAATACACACACAAATAGCGCATGTCAACTAGACACGATGGCTGAGGCATAGAACTCAGAAAAATGATTATCGATTAACATTCCAAATGAATTTCCATAATTAACCATTTAACATTTCCCCCTTTTTGAGAATAAAAGGACTTTAACTGAAAAATCTCAAAAGAAGATACATTCATCAATCATTTTTTCTTTCCTTCTTCCTTGGCAATATCATTAAATTTCCATAATAATAATAATAGTAATAATAGTATCAATATCGGATTATAGTTATATAATGATGTGAATTCATGTTATGGTAAGCCGTGACTAATATTCATTTAATATGTATAATTATACTTCCCTATATCTAAATTGAAGCAATCGCGGGTTCAATCGTCATCATCTGATGTCATCGGGTCGTCGTCTCGTCTTCTTCTTTGTTCTTTTATAACACAGTCTTTAGATGAAAACTCCTTTGAAATAAATTACAGCATGTAGATATTGTACAGTCCATAATTGTGCTCATTATTGTTCAGTCCATAAACTGTACTCTTAATTAGAAAGATCATGTGTGTCAGTTGATAAGAAAACAAAGTCCATGGATGAAATGTAGCTTTAATATCTGTGCAGTGTCACATGGACTTATGTTGGATCGTCTTTGGAATCTTCCGTGTGTCCGCACTGGTCTCGTGTCACTTTTGGAACAGATGTGACGTCTTTGGTCAGTAAAGCAAGGGTTAACTTGCCACTTTCCTGCTTTATATAGCACCATAACCAGTACTCAGTCCTTTATATACAGGACACATATGCCAGGTATTACCTGTTCACCAGCTTTCATTGAAGCGTTGCAGGTGATAAGAAACCACTGGAACGTGATGAAACTTGAACACAACACAGTACATATAGGATCATCGTCCTCTGCCGTCCTGGTGATCAGTGGTGTGAATTGTATTGTATGTAATGGACACAGTCTATTATAACACTCAGCATTCACACCTGTTACCTTCTGAGACGTCCGGATATCAGTTGCTTCTTCTTGTAACTTTTGAGAATCTCTTTGATTTATAAAAATTAAAAGTCTTTATTAAGATAGAATTCATAATTGCGATGTCTTGATTTAAGTCTTCATTCCCTAATCTGATACCAAATCTGGCAGTTTTTCCTAACCTATAATATCACAGCGTACCATAGCAATCAGTAATATCCATCTAATTATTATCAAAATATTAAAATAAATTATGTTTGGAATAATAAACAATAATAGATAATAATTCATTATCAATCAAGTTCTCCATATGATAGAACATTTTTATGTCATAGGTGTAATTACCTTTTCCAACCCATAGGTGTCAGTGTATTTTGAAAAAACAAGTTTTTATATCTTTATTAAACCAATAATATCAAAGAATGTATACTCCTGAACCAAAATGAATAAATATATGAATGTATGAATGAATGAATGAATAAATGAATGAATGAATTGTTGTGTTTACTCAGAAAATGTAAACATTTTTTTCCTTAGCAATATATATTGAAGCAATACTCTTGTATTAGACATTACTTTATTAAATATTAATGTGTTTTCTCAATTGAGATATTGAACTCAAATAAAATCAAATGAGAATTAAAAAATGAAAAAATAGAAAAATAAGAAGTATAAAGTAAGAATAAAATTTTAAAAATGAAAAATAAAATTAAGAGTAAAAATAAGAATAAAAATAAAAATAAGGCCTTTAAATTTTAATAACAAATGCAGAGTAATTATATTCTCCATAAAAAATACCCTTATATCTCCATTATTTGGATGACTTCATATTTGTCATAACCTTGTACCACCAAAAAATATTAAATTATGCAACTTTGCATGTAATACCCTTCTTAATTATACCATAGTACCTTATTATTATTTCTTCTTTATTAAAATGTGTGGAAAATAAGTATTGATCAAAAGTGATTATGTAATCAGGATCAAAAACACATTTTCCCCCTTAATACCAAAAATATTATTTTATAAAATTTATGTATATCTCAGAACCAAATTAAAAATAATTATTCTTCTAGAAATATTGTGCATAAATTTCATATCGATGAGTATCATAGATTTGACTAAAGAGATGTGTGTACCTATTTAGGTAACCATTAAAAATAATATTATAGTTATTCAAGAATATTATCATGTGGAAAATTATTCTAAATATAAATTTGCTTTGTAAACCATTTTGATGTGTGGTTGCCCTTATCCACTATTAGTTAAATCAAGAAATAATAATTATTAAAGAAATATAGAAATATATATATGTAGATAATACCTAATTATGTATTATAATTTCCTCAGAATTAAATATATTTTTGTACCTTCACATAAAGAAACATTTTTTTTTTTCAAACATACAAACATACGAGGCCTCTGTCACATCAATCACACTTAGCAGCTGCTGATTTACTCATCTGTCACCTTCACTCTGACATTCACAGATCTGTTCAACTCAAACATTCCACATATGAAGTTTTAGATATATATATATATATATATATTTAACCCAAAATTGTTGTATCCCAATTTATTAATGCGCATTGCCATATCAATTGAATATCTTTATATTTCTTTGACTATTCCCCAAGTACATATTATATAATATGAGAGTAAGTCACTGGAATTTCAGACACTTGAAAAAACTCTTGTCTTAGATTCTTTTTTCACTGGCTGCCCGGTCTTAAGTTACATCAGTTGAAAATAGAATGAATGGGATCCTATACTATTAGCTCAAAGTTCAAAGGTCGCAGCTGTCACACGTCATGCTGTAAAGCTACTTTAATTTGCACGAACACTTCATGCACAGAAAATATTAGCAACACAAAAGAATTAATAAGTATTACATATATATTATAGTTCAACTAGATATATTGTTATTATTTTAAAATGTTATACACATAAAATCATGCAATTTTTTCACTTCCTGTGTGAATAAAGAAATAAATCCATTTTAGAGTTCTTTGATCAAATCCTGCTTTGGAATGAAAACTCTAAGGAAATATAAGAAAATAAAATTAAATATCAAATTCATACAGAAACAGAATTATTTAAATATCTTATACATATATTGGTTGGTTCTAATGTAATTCAAAATATTGCTACTTAAATTTATATATATGAAGTTCTAATTTATTAATTAATATATATATATATATCTTATAAACGTATGTATAAATACAATTATACGCAATCTCTACTTAGACAAGTGTATATATATATATATATATATATATATATATATGAACTATTAGAAACTATGTAACTACAATTTTACTGTATAAGATTATAAATAAATATTGAGACATTGTATTACATTTTGATACAACATTATAATTACAGTTTTTCCTTAGCCACTCCCTAAACCAAATCTTCTGTCTCTCTCAAATATCTCCAGGAACGCCCTATTTAGGAAAGACATTTTTCTATCCTTCAAAACCTCAGAGAACTGCCTGTTCTTCTGTCCACATTCCATGACGTCACTGTGAGTTGGTCGTCTCACCTGTCTCTGTCCATCAGTTTCAGCCATTTTCCTTTTTAGAGAATCAGAGTTCTGACTGAGAATTAACTCATTCTGTGGAGAGATGGATCTTTGCACTGGCTGATATGGCTTATAACATGTATGTAATCTTCTGCGTATTTGATAGAGTTCACTATGGGGATGACTCAGTCTAGGAGAGTTTGATATTGGCTTTTGGTAAGATTTTACCTTTCCTGGTTTTATACATTTAGCTTGATTTATTTTCTTTTCACGATTCTCATGTTTTCTAACAAAATCCAGCATCTGCGCACATTCAAATAATGAATTTTTTTGTGATGCCATAACTTGGGAAACTGAATTTAGGAATTTAAATTTTTGTACAAAAGTTGTTATCATATGTTGTACTTTTCCATTTTTGATGAGAGCTTTGTACAACCGTTCAAATATGGACATGAATGTATATGTACATTCCTTCCTACCAATCCTTAGTTTCTGCAGATCTTCTGTGTTGGGAAAATCCTTTGTGACACAATAAAACAAATATCTTAATCTGTCCGAATCATTTTCCCATCCATTAGGAGAGTCATTTTCACAGGGCATTAAATGTAAACGTCTGGACAATGTCACAGGAATCCATATTTTAAATAATTGATTCCTCTCCTCATTGGATAAATCAAACTTATCAGAGAAGCTCTCAAATGTCTCTGAATTTCTACAGGCATGGATTTTGACATCATATTTTGGCATGATTTTGTATAATTTCAGCAAATTTTTCCTCATTTTAATTTGGAGTTGAGCCTGGGTAATTCCAGAATTCTCTGATATTTTTAGTGGCTCTTGTACGTCCGTTCCTCCTACGTCACTCACGTCTCCTCCCACATCACCTAGTATGTCGGTTTCTCGTATGTCAGTCATGTCTCCTCCCATGTCAGGTTTCTGTATGTCCTTCTCTTGGTCAGACCCAAGGTCACCTTCAGTTACAGACACGTGTCTTACTTCTTGTTCATTTTCCACATTACAGTCTGAATCAGTATCACAGTCTGACACTTCTACACTATTTTCCTGCTTAGAAATCTCTAACACAAGACTATGAAAAAAATCTACCAAATGTAGAATATTTCTCAATTTCTGTTTGTCTCTATTTACCAATTTAGAAGTTAACTGTAAATTCTGCAATTCACATTCTTTGTATAAACTGAGCCACAAAACTTCTATGTCATCTCCTACATTAACTTTGAAATTAATATTACTTTGTTTAGCAAAATAAGAAATTATATCCATATTTTGCTTACCTTAAGATTCCTTGGCTTCTCTTTATCAGCACGTCCTGTCTTCAGTTCGTCTGATTCTTTTCCTGTGTGATTCTGTTCCTTGTTAGTACCTCTGCTTCCTGTCTTTCCTCAGTCTGTAGGTCCTTTCTGCTTCTCGTGACAAACTAGTGAATTTACTGACACGTGAACAACAGCTGTTCAGCTCGTCAGGACTCCCCCCTTGTTCACGGAAGAAATTCACTTACTTAATTTAAAAAACAAAAAAACAGGACTGGCTGGCTCACCATTGTAAAATAATACTCTTCCTGTATTATTTTTTTCTACTGAGGACTTCTCAAAGTATCAATATCACGATATTCTTATAAAAAATGTATCTATTTATTCTTGGATTGTCCATTAAAAAGAATCAGATTGCAGCAGGTACATACAATAATTAGTTATAAAGTAATTGTCCATTTGTCAATAATTAGCTTAATTGTTGAGATTCACCCATCTTTCCTTGGATCCTGGCTGGTAAATCATGTCTTTGTCCAGCATGTGTCCAGGCCTACATGTCATCTGCTTCTCAGCATGAAGATTCTGTGTCTTGTGAGGTGGGCAGAGCAAGAGAGCCCCCCCTTTCTGTACCATGGACTTTTATAGCCAGTCGTATGGACACCTGTTCTACATATGGTAGTGAACCAAAAATACACACACAAATAGCGCATGTCAACTAGACACGATGGCTGAGGCATAGAACTCAGAAAAATGATTATCGATTAACATTCCAAATGAATTTCCATAATTAACCATTTAACAGAGACCGCCTGGGAATGCCAGGTGCTGTAGGCTTTTGCTTTTTCCTTCCTTCCACCAGCAGGGGGCACTCTCTTCTATGCCTTTTTTCCATTCCCTTTCACAAGTGCACACATTCATTCTCTTTTCTTTTTTTCATTTGCTTTCTCTCTTGCGCTATTTCATCTCTGCAAAATACCAGCATCCTTCTGATCACCGTGGGCCTCCAGCATTGTTGCTTATTTACTTTTAATACTAGGCTCCTTTTCACCAGGACCAGCGTCTCCCGGGTGGCTGGAGGCAACCACCGGTAACCCCAAGCAGAAGACCTTTGCAGGCAACACGACCCTCTCCCCTGAATAGCAGCTCAAAGTCACTGGCAACCATCTCACCCTCTTCCTTCATTCACCCCTGGATGTCTCGCTCCGTCCCCAAGTTATGCGTCCAGATTGCTCTATCTGTCACATTACCGCGATGAAGGGTTTAGCCTTCAGGAGACCCTGCGCCGAGACATTTTTGAAGACACCTGATGCGGCGGGTGAATCACTGCTGAACAAACCACACCTGTAGGGACGGCACAGCCTTTGCATGGACTCTTCGGAGCCCGCCCCGTCACGGCCAGATTGCTCGCCACCAAGCGATCCTGAGAAAGGCTGGCCGGGCGATGGATCGGACAGCGTCTACTGGCCATACCACCTTGGATACGCCCGATCTCGTCTGATCTCGGAAGCAGGGCTGGGCTCGGACAGCTCTTGGATGGGAGACCTCCTGGGAACACTGGGTGCTGTAGACTATTTTGATGACGTTTTGCCCTACTGCCCAGCTCGGCTAGCATGGAACGGCGCCTTGCCGGACACCGACCTTAAGTAACTTAGATGATGGAAGCCCCAAGGCCTCTGAGCCAGTTGGCAGCTAAGTACGCTACCCCGCCGCCTTAACGCAAGCCTGACACCGAGCTCTTTGCCACGGCTAGGAGTGCTTATTGACTCAGCAGCTCGCCGTGTGGAAATGATGGCGTTAAAAGCACCCGGGGCCGTGAAGGGGCCAGGCTTTCAGCAGGTGCCCAGGGAAGGTTTTGGATGCCGGCCGCCTAGCGAGGGCCAGCAGAAGTAACATGTTTCTCTGCAAAGAAGCTTGTGTAACCAAGCCAGACGGCTGACAAAGAGCTAACCTCAGTGCAAGGAAGGCAAGGAAGGTGCGGAAGGAATTGGGGAGGGGGGGGTGATTCCTGCTAGGGCCCTGAAATCCTAAAACAGGCAGGAGAGTCTGACGCATGGTGACGGAGAGGTTGTAGGGGCAGATAGGGGGTGTTGTCACGTGCGAGCACGTGTGCATGCTGGCTTATGTGTGAGAGTGTGCTTCCTAGGTGTGGCGCGCTGCAGACAGTCAAAGGGATTGTTCCCTTTCATTAAAAGTTAATCCCCGGCTGCAGGCTATTAGAAAGCAACTAACCACGCTCTGCTCACCCTACCCGGGTCTACCGGTGAGTCTCGCCTCTGCTCCCAGCCTGTGGCATTGGCCGTGAAGCTGACGTTCCGTCGACAGCGCTGCAGCCGATCAGTGAGCTCAGCGGCTCTGAGTGGGGCGTTGTGTCTACAAGACCTTTTAAGGAAGCCAGCAAAAAAATTGAAGAGAAGGGAAAGCACAAAAGGACCTGGTCTTGCTGAGCACTGGAAAGGGCAGCCGGTAGCCAGACGTCAAAGTAGAAAAGCAGCAAGTGAGAGTCTAGTCTCTGCCTACGGCCACACCACCCTGAACACACCTGATCTCGTCTGATCTTGGAAGCTAAGCAGGGTTGGGCCTGGTTAGTACTTGGGTGGGAGACCGCCTGGGAATATAAGGTGCTGTAGGCTTTTGCTTTTTCCTTCCTTCCACCAGCAGGGGGCACTCTCTTCTATGCCTTTTTTCCATTCCCTTTCACAAGTGCACACATTCATTCTCTTTTCTTTTTTTCATTTGCTTTCTCTCTTGCGCTATTTCATCTCTGCAAAATACCAGCATCCTTCTAATCACCGTGGGCCTCCAGCATTGTTGCTTCTTTACTTTTAATACTAGGCTCCTTTTCACCAGGACCAGCGTCTCCCGCGTGGCTGGAGGCAACCACCGGTAACCCTAAGCAGAAGACCTTTGCAGGCAACATGACCCTCCCCACTGAAGAGCAGCTCAAAGTCACTGGCAACCATCTCACCCTCTTCCTTCATTCACCCCTGGACGTCTCGCTCCGCCACCAAGTTACGGGTCCAGCTTGCTCTTTCTGTCACATTACCGCGATGAAGGGTTTAGCCTTCAGCAGCAAGTGCAAGACGTGTCTCTGCCTACAGCCACACCACCCTGAACACGCCCAATCTCCTCTGATCTCGGAAGCTAAGCATTGTCAGGCCTGGTTAGTACTTGGATGGGAGACTGCAAAATAATACTGTTCCTGTATTATTTTTTTCTACTGAGGACTTCTCAAAGTATCAATATCACGATATTCTTATAAAAAAATGTATCTATTTATTCTTGGATTGTCCATTAAAAAGAATCAGATTGCAGCAGGTACATACAATAATTAGTTATAAAGTAATTGTCCATTTGTCCATAATTAGCTTAATTGTTTAATTGCTGAGATTCACCCATCTTTCCATGGATCCTGGCTGGTAAATCATGTCTTTGTCCAGCATGTGTCCAGGCCTACATGTCATCTGCTTCTTAGCATGAAGATTCTGTGTCTTGTGGGGTGGGCAGATCAAGAGAGCTCCCCCTTTCTGTACCATGGGCTTTTATAGCCAGTCGTATGGACACCTGTTCTACATATGGTAGTGAACCAAAAATACACACACAAATAGCGCATGTCAACTAAACACGATGGCTGAGGCATAGAACTCAGAAAAATGATTATCGATTAACATTCCAAATGAATTTCCATAATTAACCATTTAACATTTCCCCCTTTTTGAGAATAAAAGGACTTTAACTGAAATTTCTCAAAAGAAGATACATTCATCAATCATTTTTTCTTTCCTTCTTCCTTGGCAATATCATTAAATTTCCATAATAATAATAATAGTAATAATAGTATCAATATCGGATTATTGTTATATAATGATGTGAATTCATGTTATGGTAAGCCGTGACTAATATTCATTTAATATGTATAATTATACTTCCCTATATCTAAATTGAAGCAATCGCGGGTTCAATCGTCATCATCTGATGTCATCGGGTCGTCGTCTCGTCTTCTTCTTGGTTCTTTTATAACACAGTCTTTAGATGAAAACTGTAGCGCCGGCGTCCCTGCCCTCTGTTAGGCAGGGACGCTGTTCCCCTCACCTCCCTGCTCCGTGTCCGGCGTCCTCCTCCCGCTCTGCTGGCAGCGCGCGCTCCTTCCCGGCCACTGTGCTTAGGGCGCACGCGCGCGCTCTCCCTCCCTCTTAAAGGGGCCGCGCGCGCCGTCCTAAGGAGTCCCCGGCCAATGGCCGGAGGACTTCACCATATATAAGGCACCTCCTCCAAAATGGAGGTGCCCGAGCAATGTTGTTGCACTGTTCTACTCTGCTTCAGCCCTCAGGTCCCGTTGCCAGTTACCTGCCAGTTACCTGCCTGATTCCTGCCAGAGTCCTGCCAGTTTGCTGTCTGTTTCCTGCCAGTTATTCCTGCTACCTGCCTGCTAGCCTGAGGTCTGACGGTCTGCCTTTCTACTCCTGTCAGTCTGTCTATGGACCAGCTTGCCCGCTCACCTGGGAGCGCTCCTCCGCTACCTGCCTGCTTGCCTGCCCGGAGGCTCCGCCGTCACGTGCTGTGACCACCAGCTATTCCAGAGACTCTTGCCCGCTCACCTGGGAGCGCTTCTCCGCTACCTGCCTGCTTGCCAGCCCGGAGGCTCCGCCTTCACGTGCTGTGACCACCAGCTATTCCAGAGACTCTTGCCCACTCACCTGGGAGCACTTCTCCGCTACCTGCCTGCTTGCCTACCTGGAGGCTTCGCCGTCACGTGCTGTGACCACCTGGTATTCCAGAGACTCTCGCTTGCTCACCTGGGAGCACACATCCTCCATCTGCCTTGCTAGCCTACCTGGAGGTTCAGCCATCACAGGTCGTACCTACCCTTTACCTAGAGACTGCCCCGGTCACTTGCCGTGACCTCCAGCCCGTTCACCCAGAGACTGCCCCGGTCACTTGCCGTGACCTCCAGCCCGTTCACCCAGAGACTGTCCCGGTCACTTGCCGTGATCTCCAGCCCGTTCACCCAGAGACTGCCCCGGTCACTTGCCGTGACCTACAGCCCGTTCACCCAGAGACTGCCCCGGTCACTTGCCGTGACCTCCAGCCCGCTCTTCCAGAGACTGTCCCGGTCACTTGCCGTGACCTCCTGCCCGTACACCCAGAGACTGTCCCGTTCACCTGCTGTGACTGCCTGCCTGGTCGCCACCCGCTCCCTTACAAGGACCGCCCCCTTGTATAGTAGCTCAGAGGTTCCGCCTCCCAGACCCGTTACAGTTGCTCGGGCCATGGAACCCGGTGGCACCCAAGCTCCCTCGCTCTCGGACCTCTGTCATGAACTGTCCCGTCAGAGGTCGCAACAGGAGTCCATCCTGGGTCACCTGCGGAATGTCAATTCTCGCCTGGATACTCTGACTGCTCCACCAGCAACCACCGCCAGTGCCATGACTCACAACCCGGCAGCTCCGCTGCCCACCAATACCATGGTATCCTACCCCGGACCCCGGCTTTCTGCACCTCCTCGCTTTGGAGGCGACTCCGCCCAGGCTCGGGGCTTCATAAATCAGTGCACCCTGCACTTTGAACTATTGTCCCACCAGTTTAACTCCGACCGGGCCAAAATTGCCTTCATCATGTCCCATCTCACCGGGGAGGCCCTGGCCTGGCTAAATCCTCTATGGGAGAGAGGAGACCCCCTGGTGTCCGACTTGCCTGCCTTCCTCACGGCTTTCCGGAAAGTCTTCGACGAACCCGGACGGAAGACCTCATCCGCATCATCTCTGCTACGCCTCCGTCAGGGAAGTCTTACCGTGGACCAATATGCCATACGGTTCCGTACCCTTGCCTCGGAGCTGGCCTGGGATAACGACGCTCTGGTATCCGTCTTCTGGGAGGGTCTGTCCGGCCGTATTAAAGATGAACTTGCCGGTCGGGACATTCCTACCACTCTCGATGACCTAATAACTCTTGCCACCCGGATTGACCTACGGTTCCAGGAGCGTGCCAAAGAGGTCACCCGTGAGAGGAGGTTTCCACGTCTAGCTCCTACCTTTCAGAGACCCGTCACTCCCTCCATCTCTCCCCAGGTACACTCTCCTGAGTCTATGCAGGTCGACCAGACCAAGATGGTCAAAACCCGTCAGGACTTACGCCGTGCCGAGGGGAGCTGCTTCTACTGTGGCAGTAAGGAGCACCAGATCCGTGCCTGCCCAGAGAGGTCAGGAAACGCCTGTGTCTAGGTTCGCTCAGAGAGGTCGACCTAGACAAGAATAAATCCTCTCCATCTCTGCTGCTGTCAGTTTCAATCGTCTGCGGGGAGTACCGTTATTTCGAACTAGCCCAACTGGACACTGGAGCAGCCGGGAATCTTATTTCACAGTCCCTGGTAGAGAAATACCGCATCCCCACCAAACCTCTGGCTGTACCCTTGTCTGTTGCTGCCGTGGATGGGGGTCTCTTACCACGCCCCATCCAACTCATCACCGAATCCATTACTCTGCAGGGGGGAATGCTGCATTCTGAGAGTATCTCCTTTCATGTTCTGCCTGGACTCTCTCACGCCCTCTTGCTAGGTCTACCTTGGCTCCAGAGACATGCACCCGTGCTTGACTGGCAGAGCGGAGAAGTCCTTCGCTGGGGACAGGACTGCCATAAGACCTGTCTGGTTCCCGTCCATCCCATCCGTCCTTCTCCTACCCCAGCTAATCTACCTGGACTTCCGATTCCTTATTGGTCTTATGCTGATGTCTTTAATAAAAAGGAAGCAGAGACACTTCCCCCTCATAGACCATACGACTGCCCTATCGACCTGTTACCCGGTACTACTCCTCCCCGTGGGCGTATTTATCCATTATCCGCTGCTGAGACCCGGTCGATGTCCGAATATATTGAGGAGAATCTGGCCAGGGGATTCATCCGGAAATCTACCTCCCCGGCGGGAGCAGGCTTCTTCTTCGTAAAAAAGAAGGACGGCTCTCTCCGTCCCTGTATAGACTATAGAGGCCTTAACCAAATCACGGTGAAGAATAAGTACCCCCTTCCGCTCATTCCGGAGTTATTTGATCGTCTGAGAGGGGCTAGAATCTTCACCAAACTGGACCTCCGTGGGGCGTACAACCTGGTTCGTATCCGTCAGGGGGATGAATGGAAGACGGCATTCAACACCCGGGACGGCCACTATGAATATCTGGTAATGCCCTTTGGTCTCTGTAACACTCCTGCCGTCTTTCAAGAGTTGGTCAATGACAACTTCCGGGACCTTCTCTACTCCTGCGTAGTAGTGTACCTGGATGACATCTTGGTCTTCTCTCCGGATCTCCAGACTCACCGGAGGGACGTTCGTCAGGTCCTGCTCAGGCTCAGGCAGAATCACCTCTTCGCTAAATACGAGAAGTGCCTCTTTGAGCAGACCTCGCTTCCGTTTTTGGGCTACATTATTTCTCAGACCGGCCTACGAATGGATCCAGAGAAACAGTCTGCCATCGAGAAATGGCCTCGACCGGAGGGGTTGAAGGCCATTCAGCGGTTCCTGGGCTTCGCCAACTACTACCGCCTCTTCATACCACACTTCTCTTCCCGGACTGCCCCAATTTCCGCGCTCACCCGTAAGGGTACTAATCCCAAAGAGTGGCCGCCCGAAGCAGAGGAGGCCTTTCTTTCCTTAAAACAGGCCTTCTCTTCCGCCCCGGTGCTGCATCGCCCGGACGGCAACAAGCAGTTCTTCCTGGAAGTTGACGCCTCCTCCTCTGGAGCCGGAGCGGTACTTACTCAAAAATCATCTTCCGGGAGGATGGTAACTTGCGGCTTCTTCTCTAAACTCTTCTCCTCCTCAGAGCGCAATTATTCCATAGGAGACCGAGAGTTATTGGCCATCAAACTGGCATTGGAGGAGTGGCGTTACCTGCTCGAGGGGGCTCTTCACCCGGTAATAATTTACACGGACCACAAGAACTTGGCTTACCTCCAGCATGCCCAGAGACTTAACCCGCGCCAAGCTCGGTGGTCCTTGTTTTTTGCCCGCTTTGATTTTGCTCTTCATTTTCGCCCGGCTGACAAAAACGTCAAGGCGGACGCCTTGTCTCGATCCTTTCTGGTGTCTGATCTCGAGGAAGATCCGAAACACATCATCGATCCCGCCAGAGTAATGCAGGTGGCTCCTGTGAGTCTAAATCGTCTCCCTCCCGGAAAGACGTTCGTATCAGTACCTGATCGGGAGAAGATCCTTCACTGGGGTCACTCGTCTAAACTGGCTGGCCATGCCGGTCAAAAAAAGACCCTCCAGCTTATTACCCGGCACTACTGGTGGCCTACCCTGCACAAGGACGTAATAGACTTTGTTTCTGCCTGTGTGTCCTGCGCCCGCAACAAGGTTCCGAGACATCTGCCAGCCGGTCGCCTCCTTCCGATCCCAGTACCTGCTGCCCCCTGGCAGTATATAGCAATGGACTTTATAACAGACCTCCCAGTCTCTGCCGGTTGTACGGTCATTTGGGTGGTCGCTGACCGCTTCTCCAAGATAGCTCATTTCGTTCCCCTGCCAGGCCTCCCGTCTGCACCCGAGCTAGCTAAAGACTTTATTCGTCACATCTTCCGTCTTCATGGCCTGCCCCTCCACATCGTGTCGGATCGTGGGGTACAGTTCACCTCACGCTTCTGGAGAGCCACTTGTAAACTGCTAGACGTCACCCTGGACTTCTCTTCCGCTTACCACCCACAGTCCAATGGTCAAGTGGAGCGGATCAATCAGAACCTGACCAGTTACCTCGGGCACTTCGTTAATGCCCATCATTCAGACTGGGTGGATCTCCTACCATGGGCCGAGTTCTCTTATAACAATCACGAGAGCGAATCCTCCTCCAAATCCCCGTTTTTTGTAGTCTTCGGTCAGCATCCTCGGATTCCTTTTCCTGTCTCCACCTCTGTGGACAACCCGGCTGCGGAATCTCTCGTTGGCAAATTTTCCTCCATTTGGGAGAGTACCCGATCCGCACTCCTTCAGTCGTCCGAACGGATGAGAAGACACGCTGACAAAAAACGCCTGGATCCTCCACAATTTCGTCCCGGAGATAAAGTCTGGCTCTCATCTAAATATGTCCGACTCAAGATACCTTCTTACAAGTTAGGGCCTCGGTTCATCGGCCCCCTGGAGGTCATCAGTCAGATCAACCCGGTGGCCTATAAATTGAAACTCCCGGCCAACTTACGGATCCCTAACTCCTTCCATGTATCTCTCCTCAAACCTGCGGTACTTAACTCTTTTTCCAAGTCTACAGGTACGCCTCCTGCTCCGATTTCTGCTGAGGACGAGTTTGAGGTAGAGAACATTCTTGCCACCAAAAGGGTAAGAGGAAAGACCTTTTTTCTAGTAGATTGGAAGGAGTTTGGTCCTGAGGAGAGAACGTGGGAGCCCCGGGAGAACATCCATGCCCCTCTTATCCTTGCTAAATTTCTGTCTGGCCTAAAAAAGGGGGGGCCTAAAGGGGGGGTACTGTAGCGCCGGCGTCCCTGCCCTCTGCTAGGCAGGGACGCTGTTCCCCTCACCTCCCTGCTCCGTGACCGGCATCCTCCTCCCGCTCTGCTGGCAGCGCGCGCTCCTTCCCGGCCACTGTGCTTAGGGTGCGCGCGCTCTCCCTCCCTCTTAAAGGGGCCGCGCGCGCCGTCCTAAGCAGTCCCCGGCCAATGGCCGGAGGACTTCACCATATATAAGGCACCTCCTCCAAAATGGAGGTGCCCGAGCAATGTTGTTGCACTGTTCTACTCTGCTTCAGCCCTCAGGTCCCGTTGCCAGTTACCTGCCAGTTACCTGCCTGATTCCTGCCAGAGTCCTGCCAGTTTGCTGTCTGTTTCCTGCCAGTTATTCCTGCTACCTGCTTGCTAGCCTGAGGTCCGACGGTCTGCCTTTCTACTCCTGTCAGTCTGTCTATGGACCAGCTTGCCCGCTCACCTGGGAGCGCTCCTCCGCTACCTGCCTGCTTGCCTGCCTGGAGGCTCCGCCGTCACGTGCTGTGACCACCAGCTATTCCAGAGACTCTTGCCCGCTCACCTGGGAGCGCTTCTCCGCTACCTGCCTGCTTGCCAGCCCGGAGGCTCCGCCGTCACGTGCTGTGACCACCAGCTATTCCAGAGACTCTTGCCCGCTCACCTGGGAGCGCTTCTCCGCTACCTGCCTGCTTGCCAGCCCGGAGGCTCCGCCGTCACGTGCTGTGACCACCAGCTATTCCAGAGACTCTTGCCCGCTCACCTGGGAGCGCTTCTCCGCTACCTGCCTGCTTGCCTACCTGGAGGCTTCGCCGTCACGTGCTGTGACCACCTGCTATTCCAGAGACTCTCGCTTGCTCACCTGGGAGCACACATCCTCCATCTGCCTTGCTAGCCTACCTGGAGGTTCAGCCATCACAGGTCGTACCTACCCTTTACCTAGAGACTGCCCCGGTCACTTGCCGTGACCTCCAGCCCGTTCACCCAGAGACTGCCCCGGTCACTTGCCGTGACCTCCAGCCCGTTCACCCAGAGACTGTCCCGGTCACTTGCCGTGATCTCCAGCCCGTTCACCCAGAGACTGCCCCGGTCACTTGCCGTGACCTCCAGCCCGTTCACCCAGAGACTGCCCCGGTCACTTGCCATGACCTCCAGCCCGTTCTTCCAGAGACTGTCCCGGTCACTTGCCGTGACCTCCTGCCCGTACACCCAGAGACTGTCCCGGTCACCTGCTGTGACTGCCTGCCTGGTCGCCACCCGCTCCCTTACAAGGACCGCCCCCTTGCATAGTGGCTCAGAGGTTCCGCCTCCCAGACCCGTTACAAAAACTCCTTTGAAATAAATTACAGCATGTAGATATTGTACAGTCCATAATTGTGCTCATTATTGTTCAGTCCATAAACTGTACTCTTTATTGGAAAGATCATGTGTGTCAGTTGATAAGAAAACAAAGTCCATGGATGAAATGTAGCTTTAATATCTGTGCAGTGTCACCTGGACTTATGTTGGATCGTCTTTGGAATCTTCCGTGTGTCCGCACTGGTCTCGTGTCACTTTTGGAACAGATGTGACGTCTTTGGTCAGTAAAGCAAGGGTTAACTTGACACTTTCCTGCTTTATATAGCACCATAACCAGTACTCAGTCCTTTATATACAGGACACATATGCCACGTATTACCTGTCCACCAGCTTTCATTGAAGCGTTGCAGGTGATAAGAAACCACTGGAACGTGATGAAACTTGAACACAACACAGTACATATAGGATCATCGTCCTCTGCCGTCCTGGTGATCAGTGGTGTGAATTGTATTGTATGTAATGGACACAGTCTATTATAACACTCAGCATTCACACCTGTTACCTTCTGAGACGTCCGGATATCAGTTGCTTCTTCTTGTAACTTTTGAGAATCTCTTTGATTTATAAAAATTAAAAGTCTTTATTAAGATAGAATTCATAATTGTGATGTCTTGATTGAAGTCTTCATTCCCTAATCTGATACCAAATCTGGCAGTTTTTCCTAACCTATAATTTCACAGCGTACCATAGCAATCAGTAATATCCATCTAATTATTATCAAAATATTAAAATAAATTATGTTTGGAATAATAAACAATAATAGATAATAATTCATTATCAATCAAGTTCTCCATATGATAGAACATTTTTATGTCATAGGTGTAATTATCTTTTCCAACCCATAGGTGTCAGTGTATTTTGAAAAAACAAGTTTTTATATCTTTATTAAACCAATAATATCAAAGAATGTATACTCCTGAACCAAAATGAATAAATATATGAATATATGAATGAATGAATGAATGAATAAATGAATAAATGAATGAATGAATTGTTGTGTTTACTCAGAAAATGTAAACATTTTTTTCCTTAGCAATATATATTTAATGAAGCAATACTCTTGTATTAGACATTACTTTATTAAATATTGATGTGTTTTCTCAATTGAGATATTGAACTCAAATAAAATCAAATGAGAATTAAAAAATGAAAAAATAGAAAAATAAGAAGTATAAAGTAAGAATAAAATTTTAAAAATGAAAAATAAAATTAAGAGTAAAAATAAGAATAAAAATAAAAATAAGGCCTTTAAATTTTAATGACAAATGCAGAGAAATTATATTCTCCATAAAAAATACCCTTATATCTCCATTATCTGGATGATTTCATATTTGTCATAACCTTGTACCACCAAAAAATATTAAATTATGCAACTTTGCATGTAATACCCTTCTTAATTATACCATAGTACCTTATTATTATTTCTTCTTTATTAAAATGTGTGGAAAATAAGTATTGATCAAAAGTGATTATGTAATCAGGATCAAAAACACATTTTCCCCCTTAATACCAAAAATATTATTTTATAAAATTTATGTATATATCAGAACCCAATTAAAAATAATTATTCTTCTAGAAATATTGTGCATAAATTTCATATTGATGAGTAGCATAGATTTGACTAAAGAGAGGTGTGTACCTATTTAGGTAACCATTAAAAATAATATTATAGTTATTCAAGAATATTATCATGTGGAAAATTATTCTAAATATAAATTTGCTTTGTAAACCATTTTGATGTGTGGTTGCCCTTATCCACTATTAGTTAAATCAAGAAATAATAATTATTAAAGAATTATAGAAATATATACTGTATATGTAGATAATACCTAATTATGTATTATAATTTCCTCAGAATTAAATATATTTTTGTACCTTCACATAAAGAAACATTTTTTTTTTTTTAAACTTACAAACATACGAGGCCTCTGTCACATCAATCACACTTAGCAGCTGCTGATTTACTCATCTGTCACCTTCACTCTGACATTCACAGATCTGTTCAACTCAAACATTCCACATATGAAGTTTTAGATATATATATATATATTTAACCCAAAATTGTTGTATCCCAATTTATTAATGCGCATTGCCATATCAATTGAATATCTTTATATTTCTTTGAATATTCCAAAAGTACATATTATAAAATATGAGAGTAAGTCACTGGAATTTCAGACACTTGAAAAAACTCTTGTCTTAGATTCTTTTTTCACTGGCTGCCCGGTCTTAAGTTACATCAGTTGAAAATAGAATGAATGGGATCCTATACTATTAGCTCAAAGTTCAAAGGCCGCAGCTGTCACACGTCATGCTGTAAAGCTACTTTAATTTGCACGAACACTTCATGCACAGAAAATATTAGCAACACAAAAGAATTAATAAGTATTACATATATATTATAGTTCAACTAGATTTATTGTTATTATTTTAAAATGTTATACACATAAAATCATGCAATTTTTTCACTTCCTGTGTGAATAAAGAAATAAATCCATTTTAGAGTTCTTTGATCAAATCCTGCTTTGGAATGAAAACTCTAAGGAAATATAAGAAAATAAAATTAAATATCAAATTCATACAGAAACAGAATTATTTAAATATCTTATACATATATTGGTTGGTTCTAATGTAATTCAAAATATTGCGACTTAAAGTTATATATATGAAGTTCTAATTATTAATTAATATGTATATATATATATATATTTTATAAAAGTATATATAAATACAATTATACGCAATCTCTACTTAGACAAGTGTATATATATATATATATATATACATATATATATATGTATGAACTATTAGAAACTATGTAACTACAATTTTACTGTATAAGATTATAAATAAATATTGAGACATTGTATTACATTTTGATACAACATTATAATTACAGTTTTTCCTTAGCCACTCCCTAAACCAAATCTTCTGTCTCTCTCAAATATCTCCAGGAACGCCCAATTTAGGAAAGACATTTTTCTATCCTTCAAAACCTCAGAGAACTGCCTGTTCTTCTGTCCACATTCCATGACGTCACAGTGAGTTGGTCGTCTCACCTGTCTCTGTCCATCAGTTTCAGCCATTTTCCTTTTTAGAGAATCACAGTTCTGACTGAGAATTAACTCATTCTGTGGAGAGATGGATCTTTGCACTGGCTGATATGGCTTATAACATATATGAAATCTTCTGCGTATTTGATAGAGTTCACTATGGGGATGACTCAGTCTAGGAGAGTTTGATATTGGCTTTTGGTAAGATTTTACCTTTCCTGGTTTTATAAATTTAGCTTGATTTATTTTCTTTTCACGATTCTCATGTTTTCTAACAAAATCCAGCATCTGCGCACATTCAAATAATGAATATTTTTGTGATGCCATAACTTGGGAAACTGAATTTAGGAATTTGAATTTTTGTACAAAAGTTGTTATCATATGTTGTACTTTTCCATTTTTGATGAGAGCTTTGTACAACCGTTCAAATATGGACATGAATGTATATGTACATTCCTTCCTACCAATCCTTAGTTTCTGCAGATCTTCTATATTGGGAAAATCCTTTGTGACACAATAAATCAAATATCTTAATCTGTCCGAATCATTTTCGCATCCATTAGGAGAGTCATTTTCACAGGGCATTAAATGTAAACGTCTGGACAATGTCACAGGAATCCATATTTTAAATAATTGATTCCTCTCCTCATTGGATAAATCAAACTTATCAGAGAAGCTCTCAAATGTCTCTGAATTTCTACAGGCATGGATTTTGACATCATATTTTGGCATGATTTTGTATAATTTCAGCAAATTTTTCCTCATTTTAATTTGGAGTTGAGCCTGGGTAATTCCAGAATTCTCTGATATTTTTAGTGGCTCTTGTACGTCTGTTCCTCCTACGTCACTCACGTCTCCTCCCACATCACCTAGTATGTCGGTTTCTCGTATGTCAGTCATGTCTCGTCCCATGTCAGGTTTCTGTATGTCCGTCTCTTGGTCAGACCCAAGGTCACCTTCAGTTACAGACACGTGTCTTACTTCTTGTTCATTTTCCACATTACAGTCAGAATCAGTATCACCGTCTGACACTTCTACACTATTTTCCTGCTTAGAAATCTCTAACACAAGACTATGAAAAAAATCTACCAAATGTAGAATATTTCTCAATTTCTGTTTGTCTCTATTTACCAATTTAGAAGTTAACTGTAAATTCTGCAATTCACATTCTTTGTATAAACTGAGCCACAAAACTTCTATGTCATCTCCTACATTAACTTTGAAATTAATATTACTTTGTTTAGCAAAATAAGAAATTATATCCATATTTTGCTTACCTTAAGATTCCTTGGCTTCTCTTTATCAGCACGTCCTGTCTTCAGTTCGTCTGATTCTTTTCCTGTGTGATTCTGTTCCTTGTTAGTACCTCTGCTTCCTGTCTTTCCTCAGTCTGTAGGTCCTTTCTGCTTCTCGTGACAAACTAGTGCATTTACTGACACGTGAACAACAGCTGTTCAGCTCGTCAAGACTCCCCCCTTGTTCACGGAAGAAATTCACTTTCTTAATTTAAAAAACAAAAAAACAGGACTGGCTGGCTCACCATTGTAAAATAATACTCTTCCTGTATTATTTTTTTCTACTGAGGACTTCTCAAAGTATCAATATCATGATATTCTTATAAAAAATGTATCTATTTATTCTTGGATTGTCCATTAAAAAGAATCAGATTGCAGCAGGTACATACAATAATTAGTTATAAAGTAATTGTCCATTTGTCCATAATTAGCTTAATTGTTGAGATTCACCCATCTTTCCTTGGATCCTGGCTGGTAAATCATGTCTTTGTCCAGCATGTGTCCAGGCCTACATGTCATCTGCTTCTCAGCATGAAGATTCTGTGTCTTGTGGGGTGGGCAGAGCAAGAGAGCCCCCCCTTTCTGTACCATGGGCTTTTATAGCCAGTCATATGGACACCTGTTCTACATATGGTAGTGAACCAAATATACACACACAAATAGCGCATGTCAATTAGGCACGATGGCTGAGGCATAGAACTCAGAAAAATGATTATCGATTAACATTCCAAATGAATTTCCATAATTAACCATTTAACATTTCCCCCTTTTTTGAGAATAAAAGGACTTTAACTGAAAAATCTCGAAAGAAGATACATTCATCAATCATTTTTTCTTTCCTTCTTCCTTGGCAATATCATTAAATTTCCATAATAATAATAATAATAATAGTAATAATAGTATCAATATCGGATTATTGTTATATAATGATGTGAATTCATGTTATGGTAAGCCGTGACTAATATTCATTTAATATGTATAATTATACTTCCCTATATCTAAATTGAAGCAATCGCGGGTTCAATTGTCATCATCTGATGTCATCGGGTCGTCGTCTCGTCTTCTTCTTGGTTCTTTTATAACACAGTCTTTAGATGAAAACTCCTTTGAAATAAATTACAGCATGTAGATATTGTACAGTCCATAATTGTGTTCATTATTGTTCAGTCCATAAACTGTACTCTTTATTAGAAAGATCATGTGTGTCAGTTGATAAGAAAACAAAGTCCATGGATCAAATGTAGCTTTAATATCTGTGCAGTGTCACCTGGACTTACGTTGGATCGTCTTTGGAATCTTCCGTGTGTCCGCACTGGTCTCGTGTCACTTTTGGAACAGATGTGACGTCTTTGGTCAGTAAAGCAAGGGTTAACTTGACACTTTCCTGCTTTATATAGCACCATAACCAGTACTCAGTCCTTTATATACAGAACACATATGCCAGGTATTACCTGTTCACCAGCTTTCATTGAAGCGTTGCAGGTGATAAGAAACCACTGGAACGTGATGAAACTTAAACACAACACAGTACATATAGGATCATCGTCCTCTGCCATCCTGGTGATCAGTGGTGTGAATTGTATTGTATGTAATGGACACAGTCTATTATAACACTCAGCATTCACACCTGTTACCTTCTGAGACGTCCGGATATCAGTTGCTTCTTCTTGTAACTTTTGAGAATCTCTTTGATTTATAAAAATTAAAAGTCTTTATTAAGATAGAATTCATAATTGCGATGTCTTGATTGAAGTCTTCATTCCCTAATCTGATACCAAATCTGGCAGTTTTTCCTAACCTATAATATCACAGCGTACCATAGCAATCAGTAATATCCATCTAATTATTATCAAAATATTAAAATAAATTATGTTTGGAATAATAAACAATAATAGATAATAATTCATTATCAATCAAGTTCTCCATATGATAGAACATTTTTATGTCATAGGTGTAATTACCTTTTCCAACCCATAGGTTTCAGTGTATTTTTAAAAAACAAGTTTTTATATCTTTATTAAACCAATAATATCAAAGAATGTATACTCCTGAACCAAAATGAATAAATATATGAATGTATGAATGAATGAATGAATGAATAAATGAATGAATGAATTGTTGTGTTTACTCAGAACATGTAAACATTTTTTTCCTTAGCAATATATATTTAATGAAGCAATACTCTTGTATTAGACATTACTTTTTTAAATATTAATGTGTTTTCTCAATTGAGATATTGAACTCAAATAAAATCAAATGAGAATTAAAAAATGAAAAACTAGAAAAATAAGAAGTATAAAGTAAGAATAAAATTTTAAAAATGAAAAATAAAATTAAGAGTAAAAATAAGAATAAAAATAAAAATAAGGCCTTTAAATTTTAATGACAAATGCAGAGTAATTATATTCTCCATAAAAATACCCTTATATCTCCATTATCTGGATGATTTCATATTTGTCCTAACCTTGTACCACCAAAAAATATTAAATTATGCAACTTTGCATGTAATACCCTTCTTAATTATACCATAGTACCTTATTATTATTTCTTCTTTATTAAAATGTGTGGAAAATAAGTATTGCTCAAAAGTGATTATGTAATCAGGATCAAAAACACATTTTCCCCCTTAATACCAAAAATATTATTTTATAAAATTTATGTATATATCAGAACCAAATTAAAAATAATTATTCTTCTAGAAATATTGTGCATAAATTTCATATCGATGAGTAGCATAGATTTGACTAAAGAGAGGTGTGTACCTATTTAGGTAACCATTAAAACTAATATTATAGTTATTCAAGAATATTATCATGTGGAAAATTATTCTAAATATAAATTTGCTTTGTAAACCATTTTGATGTGTGGTTGCCCTTATCCACTATTAGTTAAATCAAGAAATAATAATTATTAAAGAAATATAGAAATATATATATGTAGATACAGTAATACCTAATTATGTATTATAATTTCCTCAGAATTAAATATATTTTTGTACCTTCACATAAAGAAACATTTTTTTTTTTCAAACATACAAACATACGAGGCCTCTGTCACATCAATCACACTTAGCAGCTGCTGATTTACTCATCTGTCACCTTCACTCTGACATTCTGTAACGGGTCTGGGAGGCGGAACCTCTGAGCTACTATACAAGGGGGCGTTCCTTGTAAGGGAGCGGGTGGCGACCAGGGTAGACGGGCAGGCAGTCACAGCAGGTGACTGGGACAGTCTCTGAATGAACGGACAGGAGGTCACGGCAAGTGACCGGGGCAGTCTCTGGATGAACGGGCAGGAGCATGTGACGACGGAGCCTCCAGGAAGACCAACAGACAGGTAGCAGATGAGCGCTCCCAGGTGAGCGGGCAGGAGTCTCTGGACAGGCGGGTGGTCACAGCACATGACGGCAGAGCCTCCTTGTAGGCTAGCAGACAGGCAGCAGATGAGCGCTCCCAGGTGAGCGGACAAGCTGGTCCTTAGACAGACTGACAGGAGTTGGAAGGCAGACCGTCGGACCTCAGGCAAGCAGGCAGGTAGAAGATGTGCGCTCCCAGGTGAGCGGGCAAGCTGGTCCTTAGACAGACTGACAGAAGTTGGAGGGCAGACCGTCGGACCTCAGGCTAGCAGGCAGGTAGCAGGATATCAGGCAGGAATTAGACAGCAGACTGGCAGGAATCTGGCAGGTATCTGGCAGGTAACTGGCAACGAGACCTGAGGGCTGAAGCAGAGTAGTGAACAGTGCTACAACATTGCTCGGGCACCTCCATTTTGGAGGAGGTGCCTTTTATATGGGAGGTCCTCCGGCAATTGGCCGGGGACTCCTTAGGACGGCGCGCGCGGTCCCTGTAAGAGAGGGGGAGCGCGCGCGCGCACCCTAAGCACACTGCCAGGGAAGGAGCGCGTGCCGGAAGCAGCGGGGAGAGAAGCGCTGAAGGACGCCGCGCCAGGAGCGGGGAGGTGAGAGGGACGGCGTCTCTACCTAGAACGGGTCAGAGACGCCGATGCTACAGTACCCCCCCCTTTAGGCCCCCTCTTTTTTTGGCCAGAAAGAAATTTCTCAAGGAGAAGTGGGGCGTTGATGTTCTCCCTGGGTTCCCAAGTTCTCTCCTCAGGACCAAACCCCTTCCAATCTACCAGAAAAAAGGTTTTTCATCTTACCCTCTTGGAGGCCAGAATACTCTCTACCTCAAAGATGTCATCAGCGGAAACCGGAGCAGGAGGGGCACCTGGATTTTTGGAAAAAAAGTTAAAGACAACGGGTTTGAGGAGAGATACGTGGAATGAGTTGGGGATCCGTAGGGTGGCCGGGAGTTTTAATTTGTAGGCCACAGGGTTAATTTGTCTGAGGACTTCGAAGGTGCCGATGAATCGAGGACCCAACTTGTAGGAGGGTACTTTGAGCCGCACATGTTTGGATGAGAGCCAAACCTTGTCTCCCGGACGGAATTGGGGCGGATCCAGACGTCTCTTATCAGCATATCTCTTCATCCGCTCAGAGGAGAGAAGAAGAGCGGACCTGGTGCTCTCCCAAATAGTAGAAAATTCGCTGACAAGAGACTCCGCAGCAGGGTTGTCCACAGAAACGGAGACAGGAAGTGGAATCCGGGGATGTTGGCCACCGACTATAAAGAAAGGGGATTTGGAAGAGGACTCGCTCTCATGGTTGTTATAAGAGAACTCGGCCCATGGTAAGAGATCCACCCTGTCCGAGTGGTGAGCATCAACGAAGTACCGGAGGTAGCTGGACAAGATCTGATTGATCCGCTCCACTTGACCATTGGACTGAGGGTGGTAAGCGGAGGAGAAATCCAGGGTAATGTCCAGCAGCTTACATGTGGCTCTCCAGAAGCGAGAGGTGAACTGAACCCCACGATCCGACACGATGTGGAGGGGCAGACCATGGAGACGGAAGATGTGGCGGATAAAGTCTTTAGCCAGCTCGGGTGCAGACGGAAGACCAGGCAGGGGAATGAAGTGGGCCATCTTAGAAAAACGATCAGCGACAACCCAAATGACAGTACAACCGGCAGAAACTGGAAAGTCGGTGATAAAGTCCATAGCGATGTGTTGCCAAGGAGCAGCAGGTACGGGAAGGGGCAGGAGATGGCCGGCAGGTAGATGTCGGGGAACTTTGTTACGGGCACAGGATGAACAGGCCACGACGAAGTCTACCACGTCCTTACGCAGGTTAGGCCACCAGTAATGCCGGGTAATAAGTTGGAAGGTCTTCTTTTGGCCAGCATGGCCAGCTAGTTTAGAAGAATGTCCCCAGCGAAGAACCCTCTCCCGATCTGGCACAGCTACGAACGTCTTACCGGGTGGAAGACGAGTCAGATCCAAGGGGGCCACATTCATCACCTTGGAGGAGTCGATGATGTGCATAGGTTCCTCCTCTTGATCGGAGGACAAGAAGGACCGGGACAAGGCATCAGCTTTGACGTTCTTGTCCGCCGGACGGAAATGAAGAATGAAGTCGAAGCGGGCAAAAAACAACGACCACCGGGCCTGGCGAGGATTGAGTCTCTGGGCATTTTGGAGATATGCCAGGTTTTTGTGATCCGTGTAGATAATTACCGGGTAGAGAGCCCCTTCAAGCAGATAGCGCCACTCTCCCAGTGCCAATTTGATGGCTAGCAATTCCAGGTCTCCAATGGAGTAGTTGTGCTCCGACGAGGAGAAGATTTTGGAGAAGAAGCCGCACGTTACCATTCTCCCGGTAGAAGACTTCTGGGTGAGCACCGCTCCGGCTCCGGAGGAGGAGGCATCAACCTCCAGGTAGAATTGTTTATTACAGTCCGGACGGTGCATGACGGGAGCAGAGGCGAAGGCTTTCTTTAGGGAAAGGAAGGCCTCCTCGGCTTCAGGCGACCATGTCCTGGGGTTAGCCCCCTTACGGGTAAGTGCAGATATGGGAGCAGTCCGAGACAAGAAGTGTGGGATGAAAAGACGATAATAATTAGCGAAGCCCAGGAATCGCTGTATCGCCTTCAAACCTTCAGGACGAGGCATTTTAGAACGGAAGAGAGCTTCTCGGGATCCATTTGCAGACCTGTTTGGGAGATGACATAGCCCAAGAACGGAAGGGAGGTCTGATCGAAGAGGCACTTCTCGTATTTGGCGTAAAGGTGGTTCTGCCGAAGCCTAAGCAGGACCTGACGAACATCCCTCCGGTGTGTGGGGAGATCCGGAGAGAAGACCAAGATATCGTCCAGGTATACCACTACGCAGGAGTACAGGAGGTAATGGAAGATGTCGTTGACTAGTTCCTGAAAGACCGCGGGAGCATTACAGAGACCGAAGGGCATCACAAGGTACTCGTAGTGACCGTCCCGGGTATTGAATGCCGTCTTCCACTCGTCTCCTTGACGGATACGGACCAGATTATACCCTCCTCGTAGATCCAGCTTGGAGAAGATCCTGGTGCCCTTGAGACGGTCAAACAATTCGGAGATGAGTGGCAGGGGATATTTGTTTTTTACCGTGATGAGATTGAGTCCTCTGTAGTCAATACAGGGACGTAGCGAGTCATCTTTCTTTTTGACAAAGAAGAATCCGGCTCCAGCCGGGGAGGTAGATTTTCGGATAAATCCCCTAGCCAGATTCTCTTCAATGTACTCAGACATGGCTCGGGTCTCGGCTGCAGACAACGGGTAGATACGCCCACGGGGAGGAGTGGTGCCAGGTACCAGGTCGATCGGGCAATCGTATGGCCTATGGGGTGGCAACGTCTCAGCTTCCTTCTTACCGAAGACGTCTGCATAGGGCCAGTAGGGAGCCGGGAGACCAGGTAAGTTAGCTGGAGTAGGCTGAGGGCGAAGTGGACGGACCGGGACCAGGCAGGTCCTATGGCAGTCAGGACCCCATCGGAGTACTTCACCGGACCGCCAGTTCAATACGGGTTCATGTGTCTGGAGCCAAGGTAGACCTAGCAACAGGGAGTGAGAAAGTCCGGACAGCACATGGAATGAGATCTCCTCAGAGTGCAGCATTCCCACCTGCAGGGTTATGGGTTCGGTGACGAGCAGGATGTTCTCCGAGAGAAGTCTTCCATCCACGGAGGCGACTGACGATGATTCAGCCAAGGACTTGGTGGGAATATGGTATCTCTCTACCAGAGACTGGGAGATGAGGTTTCCAGCAGCTCCAGAATCCAGATGGGCGAGTTCAAAGAGACGGTTCTCTCCCCAAGCAATAGAGACCGGTAAGGTCAGAGACGGAGAGGGCTTACTTTTGTCTAGGACGACCTCTTCGAGTGGTCCTAGACACTGGCGTTTCCCGGTTTTTCAGGGCAGGAACGGATGAAGTGCTTCATACTGCCACAATAGAAACAGCTTCCCTCGGCTCGGCGAGATTCTTGGCGAGAACCGACCATCTTGGTCTGGTCGACCTGCATAGGCTCAGGAGAGTGTAGCTGAGGAGAGACGGAGGGAGTGACGGGTTTCTGGAAAGTAGGAGCTAGACGTGGAACCCTCCTCTCACGGGTGACCTCTTTGGCACGCTCCTGGAACCGCAGGTCAATCCGGGTGGCAAGAGTTATAAGGTCATCGAGAGTGGTAGGAATGTCCCGACCGGCAAGTTCATCTTTAATACGGCCGGACAGACCCTCCCAGATGACGGAAACCAGAGCGTCATTATCCCAGGCCAGCTCCGAGGCAAGGGTACGGAACCGTATGGCATATTGGCCCACGGTGAGACTTCCCTGACGGAGGCGTAGCAGAGATGATGCGGATGAGGTCTTCCGTCCGGGTTCGTCGAAGACTTTCCGGAAAGCCGTGAGAAAGGCAGGCAAGTCGGACACCAGGGGGTCTCCTCTCTCCCATAGAGGATTTAGCCAGGCCAGGGCCTCCCCGGTGAGATGGGACATGATGAAGGCAATTTTGGCCCGGTCGGAGTTAAACTGGTGAGACAGGAGTTCAAAGTGCAGTGTGCACTGATTTATGAAGCCACGAGCCTGGGCGGAGTCGCCTCCGAAACGGGGAGGTGCAGAAAGCCGTGGTCCGGGGTAGGATACCATGTTATTAGTGGGCAGTGGAGCTGCCGGATTGCGAGTCATGGCACTGGCGGTGGTTGCAGGTAGAGCAGTCAGAGTGTCCAGGCGAGAATTGACATTCCGCAGGTGACCCAGGATGGACTCCTGTTGGGACCTCTGACGGGACAGTTCATGACACAGGTCCGAGAGCGAGGGAGCTTGGGTGCCACCGGGTTCCATGGCCCGAGCAAACTGTAACGGGTCTGGGAGGCGGAACCTCTGAGCTACTATACAAGGGGGCGGTCCTTGTAAGGGAGCGGGTGGCGACCAGGGTAGACGGGCAGGCAGTCACAGCAGGTGACTGGGACAGTCTCTGAATGAACGGACAGGAGGTCACGGCAAGTGACCGGGGCAGTCTCTGGATGAACGGGCAGGAGGTCAGGGCAAGTGACCGGGGCAGTCTCTGGATGAACGGGCAGGAGGTCACGGCAAGTGACCGGGGCAGTCTCTGGGTAAAGGATTGGTACGACCTGTGGCGGCAGATGATAGACGTGAGCTCCCAGGTGAGCAGGCGAGAGTCTCTGGATAAACGGGTGGTCACAGCATGTGACGGCGGAGCCTCCAGGTAGACCAACAGACAGGTAGCAGATGAGCGCTCCCAGGTGAGCGGGCAGGAGTCTCTGGACAGGCGGGTGGTCACAGCACGTGACGGCAGAGCCTCCTGGTAGGCTAGCAGACAGGCAGCAGATGAGCGCTCCCAGGTGAGCGGGCAAGCTGGTCCTTAGACAGACTGACAGGAGTTGGAAGGCAGACCGTCGGACCTCAGGCAAGCAGGCAGGTAGAAGATGTGCGCTCCCAGGTGAGCGGGCAATCTGGTCCTTAGACAGACTGACAGAAGTTGGAGGGCAGACCGTCAGACCTCAGGCTAGCAGGCAGGTAGCAGGATATCAGGCAGGAATTAGACAGCAGACTGGCAGGAATCTGGCAGGTATCTGGCAGGTAACTGGCAACGAGACCTGAGGGCTGAAGCAGAGAAGTGAACAGTGCTACAACATTGCTCGGGCACCTCCATTTTGGAGGAGGTGCCTTTTATATGGGAGGTCGTCCGGCAATTGGCCGGGGACGCCTTAGGACGGGGCGCGCGGTCCCTTTAAGAGAGGGGGAGCGCGCGCGCGCCCTAAGCACACTGCCGGGGTAGGAGCGCGTGCCGGAAGCAGCGGGGAGAGAAGCGCTGGAGGACGCCGCGCCAGGAGCGGGGAGGTGAGAGGGACGGCGTCTCTGCCTAGAACGGGGCAGAGACGCCGATGCTACACATTCACAGATCTGTTCAACTCAAACATTCCACATATGAAGTTTTAGATATATATATATATTTAACCGAAAATTGTTGTATCCCAATTTATTAATGCGCATTGCCATATCAATTGAATATCTTTATATTTCTTTGAATATTCCCCAAGTACATATTATATAATATGAGAGTAAGTCACTGGAATTTCAGACACTTGAAAAAACTCTTGTCTTAGATTCTTTTTTCACTGGCTGCCCGGTCTTAAGTTACATCAGTTGAAAATAGAATGAATGGGATCCTATACTATTAGCTCATAGTTCAAAGGCCGCAGCTGTCACACGTCATGCTGTAAAGCTACTTTAGTTTGCACGAACACTTCATGCACAGAAAATATTAGCAACACAAAAGAATTAATAATTATTACATATATATTATAGTTCAACTAGATATATTGTTATTATTTTAAAATGTTATACACATAAAATCATGCAATTTTTTCACTTCCTGTGTGAATAAAGAAATAAATCCAATTTTAGATTTCTTTGATCAAATCCTGCTTTGGAATGAAAACTCTAAGGAAATATAAGAAAATAAAATTAAATATCAAATTCATACAGAAACAGAATTATTTAATTATCTTATACATATATTGGTTGGTTCTAATGTAATTCAAAATATTGCTACTTAAATTTATATATATGAAGTTCTAATTTATTAATTAATATATATATATATTTTATAAACGTATATATAAATACAATTATACGCAATCTCTACTTAGAAAAGTGTATATATATATATATATATATATATATATATGAACTATTAGAAACTATGTAACTACAATTTTACTGTATAAGATTATAAATAAATATTGAGACATTGTATTACATTTTGATACAACATTATAATTACAGTTTTTCCTTAGCCACTCCCTAAACCAAATCTTCTGTCTCTCTCAAATATCTCCAGGAACGCCCTATTTAGGAAAGACATTTTTCTATCCTTCAAAACCTCAGAGAACTGCCTGTTCTTCTGTCCACATTCCATGACGTCACTGTGAGTTGGTCGTCTCACCTGTCTCTGTCCATCAGTTTCAGCCATTTTCCTTTTTAGAGAATCAGAGTTCTGACTGAGAATTAACTCATTCTGTGGAGAGATGGATCTTTGCACTGGCTGATATGGCTTATAACATATATGAAATCTTCTGCGTATTTGATAGAGTTCACTATGGGGATGACTCAGTCTAGGAGAGTTTGATATTGGCTTTTGGTAAGATTTTACCTTTCCTGGTTTTATAAATTTAGCTTGATTTATTTTCTTTTCACGATTCTCATGTTTTCTAACAAAATCCAGAATCTGCGGACATTCAAATAATGAATTTTTTTGTGATGCCATAACTTGGGAAACTGAATTTAGGAATTTGAATTTTTGTACAAAAGTTGTTATCATATGTTGTACTTTTCCATTTTTGATGAGAGCTTTGTACAACCGTTCAAATATGGACATGAATGTATATGTACATTCCTTCCTACCAATCCTTAGTTTCTGCAGATCTTCTATGTTGGGAAAATCCTTTGTGACACAATAAATCAAATATCTTAATCTGTCCGAATCATTTTCCCATCCATTAGGAGAGTCATTTTCACAGAGCATTAAATGTAAACGTCTGGACAATGTCACAGGAATCCATATTTTAAATAATTGATTCCTCTCCTCATTGGATAAATCAAACTTATCAGAGAAGCTCTCAAATGTCTCTGAATTTCTACAGGCATGGATTTTGACATCATATTTTGGCATGATTTTGTATAATTTCAGCAAATTTTTCCTCATTTTAATTTGGAGTTGAGCCTGGGTAATTCCAGAATTCTCTGATATTTTTAGTGGCTCTTGTACGTCCGTTCCTCCTACGTCACTCACGTCTCCTCCCACATCACCTAGTATGTCGGTTTCTCGTATGTCAGTCATGTCTCCTCCCATGTCAGGTTTCTGTATGTCCGTCTCTTGGTCAGACCCAAGGTCACCTTCAGTTACAGACACGTGTCTTACTTCTTGTTCATTTTCCACATTACAGTCAGAATCAGTATCACCGTCTGACACTTCTACACTATTTTCCTGCTTAGAAATCTCTAACACAAGACTATGAAAAAAATCTACCAAATGCAGAATATTTCTCAATTTCTGTTTGTCTCTTTTTACCAATTTAGAAGTTAACTGTAAATTCTGCAATTCACATTCTTTGTATAAACTGAGCCACAAAACTTCTATGTCATCTCCTACATTAACTTTGAAATTAATATTACTTTGTTTAGCAAAAGAAGAAATTATATCCATATTTTGCTTACCTTAAGGTTCCTTGGCTTCTCTTTATCAGCACGTCCTGTCTTCAGTTCGTCTGATTCTTTTCCTGTGTGATTCTGTTCCTTGTTAGTACCTCTGCTTCCTGTCTTTCCTCAGTCTGTAGGTCCTTTGTGCTTCTCGTGACAAACTAGTGAATTTACTGACACGTGAACAACAGCTGTTCAGCTCGTCAGGACTCCAACCTTGTTCACGGAAGAAATTCACTTACTTAATTTAAAAAACAGAAAAACAGGACTGGCTGGCTCACCATTGTAAAATAATACTCTTCCTGTATTATTTTTTTCTACTGAGGACTTCTCAAAGTATCAATATCACGATATTCTTTTAAAAAAATGTATCTATTTATTCTTGGATTGTCCATTAAAAAGAATCAGATTGCAGCAGGTACATACAATAATTAGTTATAAAGTAATTGTCCATTTGTCCATAATTTGCTTAATTGTTGAGATTCACGCATCTTTCCTTGGATCCTGGCTGGTAAATCATGTCTTTGTCCAGCATGTGTCCAGGCCTACATGTCATCTGATTCTCAGCATGAAGATTCTGTGTCTTGTGGGGTGGGCAGAGCAAGAGAGCCCCCCCTTTCTGTACCATGGGCTTTTATAGCCAGTCGTATGGACACCTGTTCTACATATGGTAGTGAACCAAAAATACACACACAAATAGCGCATGTCAACTAGACACGATGGCTGAGGCATAGAACTCAGAAAAATGATTATCGATTAACATTCCAAATGAATTTCCATAATTAACCATTTAACAGAGACCGCCTGGGAATGCCAGGTGCTGTAGGCTTTTGCTTTTTCCTTCCTTCCACCAGCAGGGGGCACTCTCTTCTATGCCTTTTTTCCATTCCCTTTCACAAGTGCACACATTCATTCTCTTTTCTTTTTTTCATTTGCTTTCTCTCTTGCGCTATTTCATCTCTGCAAAATACCAGCATCCTTCTGATCACCGTGGGCCTCCAGCATTGTTGCTTATTTACTTTTAATACTATGCTCCTTTTCACCAGGACCAGCGTCTCCCGGGTTGCTGGAGGCAACCACCGGTAACCCCAAGCAGAAGACCTTTGCAGGCAACACGACCCTCCCCCCTGAAGAGCAGCTCAAAGTCACTGGCAACCATCTCACCCTCTTCCTTCATTCACCCCTGGACGTCTCGCTCCGCCCCCAAGTTACGGGTCCAGCTTGCTCTTTCTGTCACATTACCGCGATGAAGGGTTTAGCCTGCAGGAGACCCTGCGCAGAGACATTTTTGAAGACACCTGATGCGGCGGGTGAATCACTGCTAAACAAACCACACCTGTAGGGACGGCACAGCCTTTGCATGGACCCTTCGGAGCCCACCCCCGTCACGGCCAGATTGCTCGCCACCAAGCGATCCTGAGAAAGGCTGGCCGGGCGATGGATCGAGCAGCGTCTACTGGCCATACCACCTTGGATACGCCCGATCTTGTCTGATCTCGGAAGCAAAGCAGGGCTGGGCTCAGACAGTACTTGGATGGGAGATCTCCTGGGAACACCGGGTGCTGTAGACCATTTTGATGACGTTTTGCCCTACTGCCCAGCTCGGCTAGCAAGGAACGGCGCCTTGCCGGACACCGACCTTAAGTAACTTAGATGATGGAAGCCCCAAGGCCTCTGAGCCAGTTGGCAGCTAAGTACGCTACCCCGCAGCCTTCACGCAGGCCTGACACCGAGCTCCTTGCCACGGCTAGGAGTGCTTATTGACTCCGCAGCTCGCCGTGTGGAAATGATGGTGTTAAAAGCACCCGGGGCCGTGAAGGGGCCAGGCTTTCAGCAGGTGCCCATGGAAGGTATTGGATGCCGGCCGCCTAGCGAGGGCCAGCAGAAGTAACATGTTTCTCTGCAAAGAAGCTTGTGTAACCAAGCCAGACGGCTGCCAAAGAGCTAACCTCAGTGCAAGGAAAGCAAGGAAGGTGCGGAAGGAATTGGGGAGGGGGGGTGATTCCTGCTAGGGCCCTGAAATCATAAAACAGGCAGGAGAGTCTGACGCATGGTGACGTAGAGGTTGTAGGGGCAGATAGGGGGTGTTGTCACGTGCGAGCATGTGTGCATGCTGGCTTGTGTGTGAGAGTGCGCTTCCTAGGTGTGGCGCGCTGCAGACAGTCAAAGGGATTGTTCCCTTTCATTAAAAGTTAATCCCCGGCTGCAGGCTATTAGAAAGCAACTAACCGCGCTCTACTCACCCTACCCGGGTCTACCGGTGAGTCTCGCCTCTGCTCCCGGCCTGTGGCATTGGCCGTGAAGCTGACGTTCCGTCGACAGCGCTGCAGCCGATCAGTGAGCTCAGCGGCTCTGAGTGGGGCGTTCTATCTACAAGACCTTTTAAGGAAACCAGCAAAAAAATTGAAGAGAAGGGAAAGCACAAAAGGACCTGGTCTTGCTAAACAATGGAAAGGGGATACGGCAGCCAGAGTTCAAAGTAGAATAGCAGCAAGTGAGAGGCTTGTCTCTGCCCGCAGCCACACCACCATAAACATGCCCGATTTCATCTGATCTTGGAAGCTAAGCAGGGTTGGGCTTGGTTGGTACTTGGATGGGAGACTGCCTGGGAATACCAGGTGTTGTAGGCTTTTGCTTTTTCCTTCCTTCCACCAGCAGGGGGCACTCTCTTCTATGCCTTTTTTCCATTCCCTTTCACAAGTGCACACATTCTTTCTCTTTTCTTTTTTTCATTTGCTTTCTCTCTTGCGCTATTTCATCTCTGCAAAATACCAGCATCCTTCTGATCACCGTGGGCCTCCAGCATTGCTGCTTATTTACTTTTAATACTAGGCTCCTTTTCACCAGGACCAGCGTCTCCCGGGTGGCTGGAGGCAACAACCGGTAACCCCAAGCAGAAGACTTTTGCAGGCAACACTACCCTCCCCCGTGAAGAGCAGCTCAAAGTCACTGGCAACCATCTCACCCTCTTCCTTCATTCACCCCTGGACGTTTCGCTCCGCCCCCAAGCTACGGGTCCAGCTTGCTCTTTCTGTCACATTACCGCGATGAAGGGTTTAGCCTGCAGGAGACCCTGCGCCGAGACATTTTTGAAGACACCTGATGCGGCGGGTGAATCACTGCTAAACAAACCAAACCTGTAGGGACGGCACAGCCTTAGCATGGACCCTTCGGAGCCCGCCCCGTCACGGCCAGATTGCAAGCCATCAAGCGATCCTGAGAAAGGCTGGCCGGGCGATGGATCGAGCAACGTCTACTGGCCATGCCACCTTGGATACGCCCGATCTCTTCTGATTTCGGAAGCAAAGCAGGGCTGGGCTCAGACAGTACTTGGATGGGACACCTCCTGGGAACACCGGGTGCTGTAGACCATTTTGATGACGTTTTGCCCTACTGCCCAGCTCGGCTAGCATGGAACGGTGCCTTGCCGTACACCGACCTTAAGTAACTTAGATGATGGAAGCCCCAAGGCCCCTGAGCCAGTTGACAGCTAAGTACGCTACCACGCAGGCCTGACACCGGGCTCCTTGCCACGGCTAGTAGTGCCTATTGACTCCCCAGCTCGCCGTGTGGAAATGATGGCGTTAAAAGCACCCGTTGCCGTGAAGGGGCCAGGCTTACAGCAGGTGCCCAGGGAAGGTTTTGGATGCCGGCCGCCTAGCGAGGGCCAGCAGAAGTAACATGTTTCTCTGCAAAGAAGCATGTGTAACCAAGCCAGACGGCTGACAAAGAGCTAACCTCAGTGCAAGGAAGGCAAGGAAGGAATTGGGGAGGGGGGGGGGTGATTCCTGCTAGGGCCCTGAAATCATAAAACAGGCAGGAGAGTCTGACGCATGGTGACGGAGAGGTTGTAGGGGCAGATAGGGGGTGTTGTCACGTGCGAGCACGTTTGCATGCTGGCTTGTGTGTGAGAGTGCGCTTCGTAGGTGTGGCGCGCTGCAGACAGTCAAAGGGATTGTTCCCTTTCATTAAAAGTTAATCCCCGGCTGCAGGCTATTAGAAAGCAACTAACCGCGCTCTACTCAACCTACCCGGGTCTACCGGTGAGTCTCGCCTCTGCTCCCGGCCTGTGGCATTGGCCGTGAAGCCGATGTTCCGTCGACAGCGCTGCAGCCGATCATTGAGCTCAGCGGCTCTGAGTGGGGCCTTCTGTCTGCAAGACCTTTTAAGGAAGCCAGCAAAAAAATTGAAGAGAAGGGAAAGCACAAAAGGACCTTGTCTTGCTGAGCACTGGAAAGGGCAGCCGGCAGCCAGACGTCAAAGTAGAAAAGCAGCAAGTGAGAGGTTTGTCTTTGCCTACGGCCACACCACCCTGAACACGCTCGATCTCATCTGATCTCGGAAGCTAAGCAGGTTCAGGCCTGGTTAGTACTTGGATGGGAGACTGTAAAATAATACTCTTCCTGTATTATTTTTTTCTACTGAAGACTTCTCAAAGTATCAATATCACGATATTCTTATAAAAAAATGTATCTATTTATTCTTGGATTGTCCATTAAAAAGAATCAGATTGCAGCAGGTACATACAATAATTAGTGATAAAGTAATTGTCCATTTGTCCATAATTAGCTTAATTGTTGAGATTCACCCATCTTTCCTTGGATCCTGGCTGGTAAATCATGTCTTTGTCCAGCATGTGTCCAGGCCTACATGTCATCTGCTTCTCAGCATGAAGATTCTGTGTCTTGTGGGGTGGGCAGAGCAAGAGAGCCCCCCCTTTCTGTACCATGGGCTTTTATAGCCAGTCGTATGGACACCTGTTCTACATATGGTAGTGAACCAAAAATACACACACAAATAGGGCATGTCAACTAGACACGATGGCTGAGGCATAGAACTCAGAAAAATGATTATCGATTAACATTCCAAATGAATTTCCATAATTACCATTTAACATTTCCCCCTTTTTTGAGAATAAAAGGACTTTAACTGAAATTTCTCAAAAGAAGATACATTCATCAATCATTTTTTCTTTCCTTCTTCCTTGGCAATATCATTAAATTTCCATAATAATAATAATAGTAATAATAGTATCAATATCGGATTATTGCTATATAATGATGTGAATTCATGTTATGGTAAGCCGTGACTAATATTCATTTAATATGTATAATTATACTTCCCTATATCTAAATTGAAGCAATCGCGGGTTCAATCGTCATCATCTGATGTCATCGGGTCGTCGTCTCGTCTTCTTCTTGGTTCTTTTATAACACACTCTTTAGATGAAAACTCCTTTGAAATAAATTACAGCATGTAGATTTTGTACAGTCCATAATTGTGTTCATTATTGTTCAGTCCATAAACTGTACTCTTTATTAGAAAGATCATGTGTGTCAGTTGATAAGAAAACAAAGTCCATGGATGAAATGTAGCTTTAATATCTGTGCAGTGTCACCTGGACCTACGTTGGATCGTCTTTGGAATCTTCCGTGTGTCCGCACTGGTCTCGTGTCACTTTTGGAACAGATGTGACGTCTTTGGTCAGTAAAGCAAGGGTTAACTTGACACTTTCCTGCTTTATATAGCACCATAACCAGTACTCAATCCTTTATATACAGGACACATATGCCAGGTATTACCTGTTCACCAGCTTTCATTGAAGCGTTGCAGGTGATAAGAAACCACTGGAACGTGATGAAACTTAAACACAACACAGTACATATAGGATCATCGTCCTCTGCCGTCCTGGTGATCAGTAGTGTGAATTGTATTGTATGTAATGGACACAGTCTATGATAACACTCAGCATTCACACCTGTTACCTTCTGAGACGTCCGGATGTCAGTTGCTTCTTCTTGTAACTTTTGAGAATCTCTTTGATTTATAAAAATTAAAAGTCTTTATTAAGATAGAATTCATAATTGCGATGTCTTGATTGAAGTCTTCATTCCCTAATCTGATACCAAATCTGGCAGTTTTTCCTAACCTATAATATCACAGCGTACCATAGCAATCAGTAATATCCATCTAATTATTATCAAAATATTAAAATAAATTATGTTTGGAATAATAAACAATAATAGATAATAATTCATTATCAATCAAGTTCTCCATATGATAGAACATTTTTATGTCATAGGTGTAATTACCTTTTCCAACCCATAGGTGTCAGTGTATTTTGAAAAAACAAGTTTTTATATCTTTATTAAACCAATAATATCAAAGAATGTATACTCCTGAACCAAAATGAATAAATATATGAATGTATGAATGAATGAATGAATGAATAAATGAATGAATGAATTGTTGTGTTTACTCAGAAAATGTAAACATTTTTTTCCTTAGCAATATATATTTAATGAAGCAATACTCTTGTATTAGACATTACTTTATTAAATATTAATGTGTTTTCTCAATTGAGATATTGAACTCAAATAAAATCAAATGAGAATTAAAAAATGAAAAAATAGAAAAAAAAGAAGTATAAAGTAAGAATAAAATTTTAAAAATGAAAATAAGAGTAAAAATAAGAATAAGAATAAAAATAAAAATAAGGCCTTTAAATTTTAATGACAAATGCAGAGTAATTATATTCTCCATAAAAAATACCCTTATATCTCCATTATCTGGATGATTTCATATTTGTCATAATCTTGTACCACCAAAAAATATTAAATTATGCAACTTTGCATGTAATACCCTTCTTAATTATACCATAGTACCTTATTTTTATTTCTTCTTTATTAAAATGTGTGGAAAATAAGTATTGATCAAAAGTGATTATGTAATCAGGATCAAAAACACATTTTCCCCCTTAATACCAAAAATATTATTTTATAAAATTTATGTATATATCAGAACCAAATTAAAAATAATTATTCTTCTAGAAATATTGTGCATAAATTTCATATCGATGAGTAGCATAGATTTGACTAAAGAGAGGTGTGTACCTATTTAGGTAACCATTAAAAATAATATTATAGTTATTCAAGAATATTATCATGTGGAAAATTATTCTAAATATAAATTTGCTTTGTAAACCATTTTGATGTGTGGTTGCCCTTATCCACTATTAGTTAAATCAAGAAATAATAATTATTAAAGAAATATAGAAATATACATATGTAGATAATACCTAATTATGTATTATAATTTCCTCAGAATTAAATATATTTTTGTACCTTCACATAAAGAAACATTTTTTTTTTTTCAAACATACAAACATACGAGGCCTCTGTCACATCAATCACACTTAGCAGCTGCTGATTTACTCATCTGTCACCTTCACTCTGACATTCACAGATCTGTTCAACTCAAACATTCCACATATGAAGTTTAAGATATATATATATATATTTAACCCAAAATTGTTATATCCCAATTTATTAATGCGCATTGCCATATCAATTGAATATCTTTATATTTCTTTGAATATTCCCCAAGTACATATTATATAATATGAGAGTAAGTCACTGGAATTTCAGACACTTGAAAAAACTCTTGTCTTAGATTCTTTTTTCACTGGCTGCCCGGTCTTAAGTTACATCAGTTGAAAATAGAATGAATGGGATCCTATACTATTAGCTCAAAGTTCAAAGGCCGCAGCTGTCACACGTCATGCTGTAAAGCTACTTTAATTTGCACGAACACTTCATGCACAGAAAATGTTAGCAACACAAAAGAATTAATAATTATTACATATATATTATAGTTCAACTAGATATATTGTTATTATTTTAAAATGTTATACACATAAAATCATGCAATTTTTTCACTTCCTGTGTGAATAAAGAAATAAATCCATTTTAGAGTTCTTTGATCAAATCCTGCTTTGGAATGAAAACTCTAAGGAAATATAAGAAAATAAAATTAAATATCAAATTCATACAGAAACAGAATTATTTAAATATCTTATACATATATTGGTTGTTTCTAATGGTTCTAATGTAATTCAAAATATTGCTACTTAAATTTATATATATGAAGTTCTAATTTATTAATTAATATATATAAATATATTTTATAAACGTATATATAAATACAATTATACGCAATCTCTACTTAGACAAGTGTATATATATATATATATATATATATATATATATATATATATATATGAACTATTAGAAACTATGTAACTACAATTTTACTGCATAAGATTATAACTAAATATTGAGACATTGTATTACATTTTGATACAACAATATAATTGCAGTTTTTCCTTAGCCACTCCCTAAACCAAATCTTCTGTCTCTCTCAAATATCCCCAGTAACGCCCTATTTAGGAAAGACATTTTTCTATCCTTTAAAACCTCAGAGAACTGCCTGTTCTTCTGTCCACATTCCATGACGTCACTGAGTTGGTCGTCTCACCTGTCTCTGTCCATCAGTTTCAGCCATTTTCCTTTTTAGAGAATCACAGTTCTGACTGAGAATTAACTCATTCTGTGGAGAGATGGATCTTTGCACTGGCTGATATGGCTTATAACATATATGAAATCTTCTGCGTATTTGATAGAGTTCACTATGGGGATGACTCAGTCTAGGAGAGTTTGATATTGGCTTTTGGTAAGATTTTACCTTTCCTGGTTTTATAAATTTAGCTTGATTTATTTTCTTTTCACGATTCTCATGTTTTCTAACAAAATCCAGCATCTGCGCACATTCAAATAATGAATTTTTTTGTGATGCCATGACTTGGGAAATTGAATTTAGGAATTTGAATTTTTGTACAAAAGTTGTTATCATATGTTGTACTTTTCCATTTTTGATGAGAGCTTTGTACAACCGTTCAAATATGGACATGAATGTATATGTACATTCCTTCCTACCAATCCTTAGTTTCTGCAGATCTTCTATGTTGGGAAAATCCTTTGTGACACAATAAATCAAATATCTTAATCTGTCCGAATCATTTTCCCATCCATTAGGAGAGTCATTTTCACAGGGCATTAAATGTAAACGTCTGGACAATGTCACAGGAATCCATATTTTAAATAATTGATTCCTCTCCTCATTGGATAAATCAAACTTATCAGAGAAGCTCTCAAATGTCTCTGAATTTCTACAGGCATGGATTTTGACATCATATTTTGGCATGATTTTGTATAATTTCAGCAAATTTTTCCTCATTTTAATTTGGAGTTGAGCCTGGGTAATTCCAGAATTCTCTGATATTTTTAGTGGCTCTTGTACGTCCGTTCCTCCTACGTCACTCACGTCTCCTCCCACATCACCTAGTATGTCGGTTTCTCGTATGTCAGTCATGTCTACTCCCATGTCAGGTTTCTGTATGTCCGTCTCTTGGTCAGACCCAAGGTCACCTTCAGTTATAGACACGTGTCTTACTTCTTGTTCATTTTCCACATTACAGTCAGAATCAGTATCACCGTCTGAAACTTCTACACTATTTTCCTGCTTAGAAATCTCTAACACAAGGCTATGAAAAAAATCTACCAAATGTAGAATATTTCTCAATTTCTGTTTGTCTCTATTTACCAATTTAGAAGTTAACTGTAAATTCTGCAATTCACATTCTTTGTATAAACTGAGCCACAAAACTTCTATGTCATCTCTTACATTAACTTTGAAATTAATATTACTTTGTTTAGCTAAAGAAGAAATTATATCAATATTTTGCTTACCTTAAGATTCCTTGGCTTCTCTTTATCAGCACGTCCTGTCTTCAGTTCGTCTGATTCTTTTCCTGTGTGATTCTGTTCCTTGTTAGTACCTCTGCTTCCTGTCTTTCCTCAGTCTGTAGGTCCTTTCTACTTCTCGTGACAAACTAGTGAATTTACTGACACGTGAACAACAGTTGTTCAGCTCGTCAGGACTCCCCCCTTGTTCACGGAAGAAATTCTCTTACTTAATTTAAAAAACAAAAAAACAGGACTGGCTGGCTCACCATTGTAAAATAATACTCTTCCTGTATTATTTTTTTCTACTGAGGACTTCTCAAAGTATCAATATCACGATATTCTTATAAAAAAATGTATCTATTTATTCTTGGATTGTCCATTAAAAAGAATCAGATTGCAGCAGGTACATACAATAATTAGTTATAAAGTAATTGTCCATTTGTCCATAATTAGCTAAATTGTTGAGATTCACCCATCTTTCCTTGGATCCTGGCTGGTAAATCATGTCTTTGTCCAGCATGTGTCCAGGCCTACATGTCATCTGCTTCTCAGCATGAAGATTCTGTGTCTTGTGGGGTGGGCAGAGCAAGAGAGCCCCCCCTTTCTGTACCATGGGCTTTTATAGCCAGTCGTATGGACACCTGTTCTACATATGGTAGTGAACCAAAAATACACACAAAAATAGCGCATGTCAACTAGACATGATGGCTGAGGCATAGAACTCAGAAAAATGATTATCGATTAACATTCCAAATGAATTTCCATAATTAACCATTTAACAGAGACCGCCTGGGAATGCCAGGTGCTGTAGGCTTTTGCTTTTTCCTTCCTTCCACCAGCAGGGGGCACTCTCTTTTATGCCTTTTTTTCCATTCCCTTTCACAAGTGCACACATTCATTCTCTTTTCTTTTTTCCTTTGCTTTCTCTCTTGCGCTATTTCATCTCTGCAAAATACCAGCATCCTTCTGATCACCGTGGGCCTCCAGCATTGTTGCTTATTTACTTTTAATACTAGGCTCCTTTTCACCAGGACCAGCGTCTCCCGCGTGGCTGGAGGCGACCACCGGTAACCCCAAGCAGAAGACCTTTGCAGGCAACACAACCCTCCCCCCTGAAGAGCAGCTCAAAGTCACTGGCAACCATCTCACCCTCTTCCTTCATTCACCCCTGGACGTCTCGCTCCGCCCCCAAGTTACGGGTCCAGCTTGCTCTTTCTGTCACATTACCGCGATGAAGGGTTTAGCCTGCAGGAGACCCTGCGCCGAGACATTTTTGAAGACACCTGATGCGGCGGTTGAATCACTGCTAAACAAACCACACCTGTAGGGACGGCACAGCCTTTGCATGGACCCTTCGGAGCCCGCCCCGTCACGGCCAGATTGCTCGCCATCAAGCGATTCTGAGAAAGGCTGGCCGGGCGATGGATCGAGAAGCGTCTACTGGCCATACCACCTTGGATACGCCCGATTTCGTCTGATCTCGGAAGCAAAGCAGGGCTGGGCTCAGACAGTACTTGAATGGGAGACCACCTGGGAACACCGGGTGCTGTAGACCATTTTGATGACGTTTTGCCCTACTGCCCAGCTCGGCTAGCATGGAACGGTGCCTTGCCGGACACCGACCTTAAGTAACTTAGATGATGGAAGCCAAAAGGCCTCTGAGCCAGTTGGCAGCTAAGTACGCTACCCCGCCGCCCTTCACGCAGGCCTGACACCGAGCTCCTTACCACGGCTAGGAGTGCTTATTGACTCCGCAGCTCGCCGTGTGGAAATGATGGCGTTAAAAGCACCCGGGGCCGTGAAGAAGCCAGACTTTCAGCAGGTGCCCAGGGAAGGTTTTGGATGCCGGCCGCCTAGCGAGGGCCAGCAGAAGTAACATGTTTCTCTGCAAAGAAGCTTGTGTAACCAAGCCAGATGGCTGCCAAAGAGCTAACCTCAGTGCAAGGAAGGCAAGGAAGGCAAGGAAGGCAAGGAAGGTAAGGAAGGTGCAGAAGGACTTGGGGAGGGGGTGGTGATTCCTGCTAGGGCCCTGAAATCATAAAACAGGCAGGAGAGTCTGACGCATGGTGACGGAGAGGTTGTAGGGGCAGATTGGGGGTGTTGTCACGTGCGAGCACGTGTGCATGCTGGCTTGTGTGTGAGAGTGCGCTTCCTAGGTGTGGCGCGCTGCAGACAGTCAAAGGGATTGTTCCCTTTCATTAAAAGTTAATCCCCGGCTGCAGGCTATTAGAAAGCAACTAACCGCGCTCTACTCAACCTACCCGGGTCTACCGGTGAGTCTTGCCTCTGCTACCGGCCTGTGGCATTGGCCGTGAAGCTGACGTTCCGTCGAGAGCGCTGCAGCCGATCAGTGAGCTCAGCGGCTCTGAGTGGGGCGTTCTGTCTACAAGACCTTTTAAGGAAGCCAGCAAAAAAATTGGTTAGTACTTGGATGGGAGACCGCCTGGGAATACCAGGTGCTGTAGGCTTTTGCTTTTTCTTTCCTTCCACCAGCAGGGGGCACTCTCTTCTATGCCTTTTTTCCATTCCCTTTCACAAGTGCACACATTCATTCTCTTTTCTTTTTTTCATTTGCTTTCTCTCTTGCGCTATTTCATCTCTGCAAAATACTAGCATCCTTCTGATCACCGTGGGCCTCCAGCAGTGTTGCTTCTTTACTTTTAATACTAGGCTCCTTTTCACCAGGACCAGCGTCTCCCGTGTGGCTGGAGGCAACCACCGGTAACCCCAAGCAGAAGACCTTTGCAGGAAACACGACCCTCCCCCCTGAAGAGCAGCTCAAAGTCACTGGCAACCATTCACCCTCTTCCTTCATTCACCCCTGGACGTCTCGCTCCGCCCCCACGTTACGGGTCCAGCTTGCTCTTTCTGTCACATTACCGCGATGAAGGGTTTAGCCTGCAGGAGACCCTGCGCCGAGACATTTTTGAAGACACCTGATGCAGCGGGTGAATCACTGCTAAACAAACCACACCTGTAGGGACGGCACAGCCTTTGCATGGACCCTTCGGAGCCCGCCCCGTCACGGCCAGATTGCTCGCCACCAAGCGATCCTGAGAAAGGCTGGCCGGGCGATGGATCGAGCAGCGTCTACTGGCCATACCACCTTGGATACGCCCGATCTCATCTGATCTCGAAAGCAAAGCAGGGCTGGGCTTGGACAGTACTTGGATTGGAGACTTCCTGGGAACACCGGGTGCTGTAGACCATTTTGATGACGTTTTGCCCTACAGCCCAGTTCGGCTAGCATGGAACGGCGCCTTGCCGGACACCAACCTTAAGTAACTTAGATGATGGAAGCCCCAAGGTCTCTGAGCCAGTTGGCAGCTAAGTACGCTACCCCGCCGCCTTCACGCAGGCTTGACACCGAGCTCCTTGCCACGGCTAGGAGTGCTTATTGACTCCGCAGCTCGCCGTGTGGAAATGATGGCGTGAAAAGCACCCGGGGCCGTGAAGGGGCCAGGCTTTCAGCAGGTGCCCAGGGAAGGTTTTGGATGCCGGCCGCCTAGCGAGGGCCAGCAGAAGTAACATGTTTCTCTGCAAAGACGCTTGTGTAACCAAGCCAGACGGCTGACAAAGAGCTAACGTCAGTGCAAGGAAGGCAAGGAAGGTGCGGAAGGAATTGGGGAGGGGGGGGGTAATTCCTGCTAGGGCCCTGAAATCATAAAACAGGCAGGAGAGTCTGACGCATGGTGACGGAGAGGATGTAGGGGCAGATAGGGGGTGTTGTCACGTGCGAGCACGTGTGCATGCTGGCTTGTGTGTGAGAGTGCGCTTCCTAGGTGTGGCGCGCTGCAGACAGTCAAAGGAATTGTTCCCTTTCATTAAAAGTTAATCCCCGGCTGCAGGCTATTAGAAAGCAACTAACCGCGCTCTACTCACCCTACCCGGGTCTACCGGTGAGTCTCGCCTCTGCTCTCGGCCTGTGGCATTGGCCGTGAAGCAGAAGTTCCGTCGACAGCGCTGCAGCCGATCAGTGAGCTCAGCGGCTCTGAGTGGGGCGTTGTGTCTACAAGACCTTTTAAGGAAGCCAGTAAAAAAATTGAAGCGAGGAGAAAGCACAAAAGGACCTGGTCTTGCTGAGCACTGGAAAGGGCAGCCGGCAGCCAGACTTCAAAGTAGAAAAGCAGCAAGTGAGAGGCTTGTCTCTGCCTACGGCCACACCACCCTGAACATGCCTGATCTCGTCTGATCTCGGAAGCTAAGCAGTGTTGGGACTGGTTAGTACTTGGAAGGAAGACCACCTGGGACTACCAGGTGCTGTAGGCTTTTGCTTTTTCTTTCCTTCCACCAGCAGGGGGCACTCTTTCTGTGCCTTTTTTCTATTCCCTTTCACAAGTGCACACATTCATTCTCTTTTCTTTTTTTCATTTGCTTTCTCTCTTGCGCTATTTCATCTCTGCAAAATACCAGCATCCTTCTGATCACCGTGGGCCTCCAGCATTGTTGCTTCTTTACTTTTAATACTAGGCTCCTTTTCACCAGGATCAGCGTCTCCCGGGAGGCTAGAAGCAACCACCGGTAACCTCAAGCAGAAGACCTTTGCAGGCAACACGACCCTCCCCCCTGAAGAGCAGCTCAAAGTCACTGGCAACCATCTCACCCTCTTCCTTCATTCACCCCTGGACGTCTCGTTCCGTCCCCAAGTTACGGGTCCAGCTTGCTCTTTCTGTCACATTACCGCGATGAAGGGTTTAGCCTGCAGGAGACCCTGCGCCGAGACATTTTTGAAGACACCTGATGCGGCGCGTGAATCACTGCTAAACAAACCACACCTGTAGGGACGGCACAGCCTTTGCATGGACCCTTCGGAGCCCGCCCCGTCACAGCCAGATTGCTCGCCACCAAGCGATCCTGAGAAAGGCTGGCCGGGCGATGGATCGAGCAGCGTCTACTGGCCATACCACCTTGGATACGCCCGATCTCGTCTGATCTCAAAATCAAAGCAGGGCAGGATTCGGACAGTACTTGGATGGGAGACCTCCTGGGATCACCGGGTGCTGTAGACCATTTTGATGACGTTTTGCCCTACTGCCCAGCTCTGCTAGCATGGAACGGCGCCTTGCCGGACACCGACCTTAAGTAATTTAGATGATGGAAGCCCCAAGGCCTCTGAGCCAGTTGGCAGCTAAGTACGCTACCCTGCTGCCTTCACGCAGGCCTGACACCGAGCTCCTTACCACGGCTAGGAGTGCTTATTGACTCCGCAGCTCGACGTGTGGAAATTATGGCGTTAAAAGCACCCGGGGCCGTGAAGGGGCCAGGCTTTCAGCAGGTGCCCAGGGAAGGTTTTGGATGCCGGCCGCCTAGCGAGGGCCAGCAGAAGTAACATGTTTCTCTGCAAAGAAGCTTGTGTAACCAAGCCAGATGGCTGACAAAGAGCTAACCTCAGTGCAAGGAAGGCAAGGAAGGAATTGGGGAGGGGTGGGTGATTCCTGCTAGGGCCCTGAAATCATAAAACAGGCTGGAGATTCTGACGCATGGTGACGGAGAGGTTGTAGGGGCAGATAGGGGGTGTTGTCACGTGCGAGCACGTGTGCATGCTGGCTTGTGTGTGAGAGTGCACTTCCTAGGTGTGGCGCGCTGCAGACAGTCAAAGGGATTGTTCCCTTTCATTAAAAGTTAATCCCCGGCTGCAGGCCATTAGAAAGCAACTAACCGCGCTCTGCTCACCCTACCCGGGTCTACCGGTGAGTCTCGCCTCTGCTCCCGGCCTGTGGTATTGGCCGTGAAGCTGACGTTCCGTCGACAGCGCTGCAGCCGATCAGTGAGCTCAGCGGCTCTGAGTGGGGCGTTGTGTCTAGAGATGAGTGTTGTTCTTCTCGAACTGTTCGCCAATCTCAAATTAGAGCTGTTTTGGGCGGTGTTCGAGCCGTTCGGCGAACACAAACAATTTGAGAAAAATTCAGCTGTTCGAGGTTATGTTCGATAACTGTTCGTGCACCAAAATCATAACTGGATTTTTTCTCAGTAATGATGAAAATTAATGTTAATACGCAGTTTGAGTGTACAGCGGGGTGGGGGGAGGGGCAGGGAATGGATCTCTGCAGGAACAATGAAGATCTCCATTTTTTTTTCTCTTTCCCGCATTTGCAGTGGGGAGGTGCAATCTGTCAGCCTATCAGCAGCGCACACACGGAGCGAAGTGCTTTTTTTCACACAAGCAAGGGCATGTGTCATTGGCAGTGTATGTCACATGTCCTTGCCCTATAAGACCAAGCCATTTTCCCCGTCGCCACCATTTTCTCACTGCTGCAGCTGCGTGTTAGACGGCACCGCTGTTGCTGTGTGTGCTATACCTTGTTAATTTCAAGCCAATTTTCGCACAAATCTACAGATAGCTTGGGAGTAGGGAATAGTTGTGATTGCAGTCCTTTTAAGGACTAGGTTACAGCATTTCCTACGACTTTTATCAGGCAGGTCTGTGCTCTTAAATAGATAGATTGTGGGAGTAAAGACTAATTGTAATTGGAGTCCTTTTCAGGATTAGGTTACATCAGTTCCTATCAGTTTTTGCCAGGCAGGTCTGTGCCAGTGCTGTGCAAGTTTTTTTCACAGCATTTGGCTGAATCTAGCAAAGCTAATCCTTTTTGGCCTATTGCAGAGTGTGTTAGTCAGTGGAGTAGCCTATCTGTGTTGCAAGATATACCACCTGTGTATAGAATACCAATTTTTTTACTGCACCTAGTGAAGTAAAATCTTTTGGGCATAGCATCATTCTATTAGTCCATCTATACTGACCTCCATCAGGTTGCAAATTGAATATAATTTTTTTCTGCATCTAGCTCTGAAAAAGTATTGGGCTTCTAGCTGTGTGTGGGACTTGTTCTATTAATCCATCTATACGGACCTCCATCAGGTTGCAAACTGAATATATTTTTTTCTGCATCTGCCTCTGAAAAAATATTGGGCTTCTAGCTGTGTGTGGGACTTGTTCTATTAATCCATCTATACAGACCTCCATCAGGTTGCAAACTGAATATATTTTTTTCTGCATCTACCTCTGAAAAAATATTGGGCTTCTAGCTGTGTGTGGGACTTGTTCTATTAGTCCATCTATACTGACCTCCATCGGGTTGCAAACTGAATATATTTTTTTCTGCATCTACCTCTGAAAAAATATTGGGCTTCTAGCTGTGTGTGGGACTTGTTCTATTAATCCATCTATACAGACCTCCATCAGGTTGCAAACTGAATATATTTTTTTCTGCATCTACCTCTGAAAAAATATTGGGTTTCTAGCTGTGTGTGGGACTTGTTCTATTAATCCATCTATACAGACCTCCATCAGGTTGCAAACTGAATATATTTTTTTCTGCATCTACCTCTGAAAAAATATTGGGCTTCTAGCTGTGTGTGGGACTTGTTCTATTAATCCATCTATACAGACCTCCATCAGGTTGCAAATTGAATATAATATTTTTCTGCATCTAGCTCTGAAAAAATGTTTGGCCTTCTAGCAGTGTGTGGGACTTGTTCTATTAGTCCATCTATACTGACCTCCATCAGGTTGCAAACTGAATATAATTTTTTTCTGCATCTACCTCTGAAAAAATATTTGGGCTTCTAGCTGTGTGTGGGACTTGTTCTATTAGTCCATCTATACTGACCTCCATAAGGTTGCAAACTGAATATAATTTTTTTCTGCATCTACCTCTGAAAAAATATTTGGCCTTCTAGCTGTGTGTGGGACTTGTTCTATTAGTCCATCTATACTGACCTCCATCATGTTGCAAACTGAATATAATATTTTTCTGCATCTAGCTCTGAAAAAATGTTTGGCCTTCTAGCAGTGTGTGGGACTTGTTCTATTAGTCCATCTATACTGACCTCCATCAGGTTGCAAATTGAATATATTTTTTTCTGCATCTACCTCTGAAAAAATATTGGGCTTCTAGCTGTGTGTGGGACTTGTTCTATTAATCCATCTATACAGACCTCCATCAGGTTGCAAACTGAATTTAATTTTTTTCTGCATCTACCTCTGAAAAAATATTTGGGCTTCTAGCTGTGTGTGGGACTTGTTCTATTAGTCCATCTATACTGACCTCCATAAGGTTGCAAACTGAATATAATTTTTTTCTGCATCTACCTCTGAAAAAATATTTGGCCTTCTAGCAGTGTGTGGGACTTGTTCTATTAGTCATCTATACTGACCTCCATCAGGTTGCAAATTCAAAATAATTTTTTGTCTGCATCTAGCACTGAAAAAATATTTGGCCTTCTAGCAGTGTGTGGGACTTGTTCTATTAGTCATCTATACTGACCTCCATCAGGTTGCAAATTCAAAATAATTTTTTGTCTGCATCTACCTCTGAAAAAATATTTGGCCTTCTAGCAGTGTGTGGGACTTGTTCTATTAGTCCATCTATACTGACCTCCATCAGGTTGCAAACTGAATATAATTTTTTTCTGCATCTAACTCTGAAAAAATATTTGGCCTTCAAGCAGTGTGTGGGTCTCATTGTATTAGGCCATCTATACCAAGCTCCACCAGCTTTTCAATTAATAATAATTTTTCGCTGCATCTAGCCCTGAAAATAATTTTTCTTCCCAATAGTGGTAGCAATAGAAATATGGGGCGCGCTCCTGGCTTACAAAAATATACGCTTCATAACAAAAAACACCACCTTAGCGCACTGCATTAATAAGATGGCATCATTGTCTCTCCCAGTGCTAGGCCTACTACCCAGGCTAGCATTCCTGTGCCTAAAACACAATGTATGGGTCCGCGCTAGCCACTATGCTGAGTGGTCTAAAGCTGCTGCTAACGCTTTATAACAATTCAATTGGCAGATTTTCACAGAGCTCTTCCACAATGCCCACCCATCGGGACAACAGTTGCCCACCTTCCCTATGGGATCTAGTGGCGAATAGTTGATGCCATTAATCAGAGCGTCAGTTGCCCCGTCGACGTGGCAAGCATACGGTAAGGCATGGGAAGAGTGGACACGACTAGTAGCAGGCAGACGGGTTGACCAATGTGAACAAGCCAGATCACAAGTCACCATAGAATTTCTCCACCAGCTAATGATGAGGGGCATATCAGGGGCGTCAGCGCAGCGGTGTCTGACCGGAGTAGCATTTCACTTCCAACTACTGAATTGGGGAGATGTGACAAAGATTCATCATCAGACAATCCATAAAAGGGTGGAAAAGGGGTCAGCCAAGTCAGGAGTGTAGACGTCCCGTCCCGTGTCACTAAAACTGATTTCTCACATCATATCCCTAACACCATTAACATGACACTCACAATTTGAAGCAACACTACTGTCTACTGCATTTGTGATCGCCTTCTTCGGGGCGCTATGCATAAGCGAATTTGTCCCTCAATCCAAAATTAGCACCAGTGGAGGCTTATTACACCAGGACGTAGTCATAGGCAATAATGCAATACGTCTACGCATACACAAATCGAAAATGGTTCCAGCGGGCAGGGGCACTTGGGTACTTCTACAACCCACAAACGGTACACTGAGTCGGGTAACAATAGTAAAACCATATCTAACCATCAGATCACAAAGTAATTTGTTCCTATCACACATTGATGGGACGCCATTATCAAGATACCAGTTCCAAGCTATATTTAATTAATGCATAACATCGGCAGGGAACCACCCCAAAGATTACGGGACACACTCATTCCGCATAGGCGCGGCCACAGAAGCAGCAAGAGCAGGACTGTCAGAAACGGAAGTTCAGAGGATAGAGAGATGGTGATCCACGTGTTTGGCAAGATACATAAGACCGGACTTGTTATCCTAACGTGGTTTGTTTCTTTTACAGGTGACGCTAAGCCAACAGTGTGGGTGATAGGCCACTCGTATATATATTGGGCAGATTAAAGGGCGAAAGTCCGCCCAGGCGGGAGGAAATTAGAGTTTCATAACACATATTTCAACTGGAGAGGTATTAGAGGCCTGCTGTGGCCACAGGTACTAATGGAGGTAATCAAGGTAGGGAGAGAGGCAAGATGTCTGGTCATCTTAGTTATACAGGCCGGGGGAAACAACCTAGGTCATCACAAGAGCGCAAAACTAATGGCAATAATGAAACTAGACACTGAGCGCTTCAGAGAATTTTTCACAAAACTAGCTATAGTATGGTCAGAGATTGTGCCGATAGCGGTATGGCAAGGTGCGCGAGACATCATGGCCATCGAACGGACAAGGCGGGTAATAAATATTCGGATGGCAAAATTTAGAAGAGACAGAGGCGGTGTAGTGGTACGACACCGACAACTGGAAGGAGATAAAGCAGGCCTCATACGGCCCGACGGTGTTCACTTAATGGATATTGGACTGGACATATTCCTGTCAGGACTCCAGGACGGAGTGGAACAAGCGTTAAGAGTGATGGGTGGGGGTCAGAGTCCTGCATACGAGTACGCAGGATCCTCCGTGGCCTGGAAATAGAAAGGACATGTTGGAGAGTTACACTTGTTGGCCAAGTTGCCGGAGTGGAGACCCAGGGCATGCTGCAACAAGCTGAATTATTTTAGAAATAAAATGTCTTTCTAATGGAATGAGTATAAAGAGTTAATAAAGCTGTGACCGATCCTCACCCATCCAGTTGTAAGAGTTACATTATTGTATTGTCAAGGAAAGGGGGGCGGTAGGGGGGCTGAGCGTCTGGGTTTGGTTGGGGGTCCCCACAGTCTGCCTAGGCTAGATGCATTTAAAAATTCTTATTAGATACACAGGCGGTGCAGCTTGCTTCGCAGCTGGGCTACTACGCCCAAAGTATTGCCTAGGCTAGATGTAGTTAAAAATTTTACGCTGACTAGCAGACACTGAAGATTTGGAGCAGACCTCTGAGTAAACAGCTCTTCAGACTCAATCATCTGTGTTACCCCAAGCCATAGTGTATGTAGTTTCTTACAGTTAAAAGGGGGGGGAGCGACCCAACCCACCTGGAATTGACGATGCCAACGTCACGTAAGACACAGCAAGGGGACTCCAAAAAGAGTTTCCATTTTTTCCCAAAATTGTGGCACAGACACCACTTAACCCTAGAACGCATACCTGGGGCCTCGCAGTCCCGCCCTGTTAATTATTTTCTATTTTCTGCAAGATTACTTTAGTTAGAATTTTGAAACTCTAGGTATTCTTCATGTATATAGTTGTTTGTCATTTGAGTTTGAGTTATTCAATGTTATTTGCACACGGGCCTAAAAGGCCCCAGGTATATGAAAGTGTAGATTTTTATGGTCATGCGTTCTAGGGTTAAGTGGCATCAATTGCCCCACAGTTGCTTAAAACGGTTGGTGAGGTGATATTACCAAATCCTCAAGCTTTTAGCCTCCCAAGGATAACACAGGATTAGAAAAGTCCTTGCGAATCCATGATTTGTTCATCTTTATGAACGTGAGTCTGTCTACATTCTCAGTGGACAGCCGCGTGCGCTTATCTGTCAGCACACCATCAGCAGCGCTGAACACACGTTCAGAGAGAACACTGGCTGCAGGGCATGACAAGATCTCCAAGGCGTGAGTGGCGAGCTCCGGCCATTTTTCCAGATTGGAATACCAAAATGAGCAAGGGTCCAGTGACACAGTCATGGCTTCGATGTTCACTTGGAGATACTCCTGCACCATCCTCTCTAGGCATTGACTATGTGTCAGACTTCTTGTCTCCTGTGGCCTTGCAAAGGATGGTCTAAAAAAGTGGTGAAACGATTTCACAAAATTGCTGTTACCAGCAGATACTGTGTTACTGTTACGGTTTGAGTGATGAAGACTCGACAGTCCCGCGGTTGGCAAGTTAGAACTGTGAGATTCACTTCGTGCACCACTGGTGTTTTGTGGAAAAGCACATGTAAGATTCTGCAACAGCGTCTGCAGATACTCCTGCATGCGTCAATCCCTTTTTATGGCAGGAATTATTTCGGCAAATTTACTTTTGTACCGGGGATCTAAGAGTGTGGCAACCCAGTAGTCGAGATTACTTCGAATTCTGCAATCTGAGGGTCATGTTGCAGGTAGTGCAGCAAGAAGGCACTCATGTGTCTTGCGCATCCAGGAGGACCAAGTCCTTGTTGTGTTGGTAGCGAGGTAAGAATCATGCTTCTTTCCTCTGCCCTCTCCCCCCAACCTCGCACAACAGAAATGTGATCAAGGTCTCCCTCATCTGATGAGTCTTCCATGCCCATCGCCAGTTCATCCTCCACTTCTTCCTCGGCTCCTGCACCTTCCTCAACAGTTTGGCTGCTACCATGCGCCCTGTTTAATCCCTCTCCCCCACCCTCCCATGCCTGCCTCCTTGGTGCTGCCAACCGTCTGGACCTTGGAGATGTTATCCCTTCCGCATACGACTCCTCCTCTACTTCCTCCACCTCCTCTTGTCCGACCACCTGACTCTGAATTCTGTTTAATGTGTGCTCCAGCATGTAAATCACCGGAATAGTTATGCTGATAATGGCATCGTCGTCAGCACTAAACATCTTCGTCGCCATTTCAAAACTGTGCAGAAAGGTGTGTGGCGCCCCTGAGGGTGCAGTCACCACAGAGTTACTGCATCTCACCCAGAGGTGTGGTATCTCACCCTCAGGTAAGGAAGGCGTATGGCTCGGGACCCTAACACCTGCATCCAACACATACCCGCAGTGGGGTTAGGGCGAGATTGCTCCTAAGGGAGAGCACAGTCCCAGGTCCCTAGCTGGTGGGAGGATCCTATGTAGTGGGTGCTTAGGGGAGCAGCTTAGGGGAGCACATGACAGGGAGAGTATAAATAGGAAGCCATCTTAGAAAGAGCAAGCCAGTCAGAGGAGGAAAAGTGACAGGAGCAGAGGCTCGGCATGAGCTCTGTTCCGGAGGCGGGCCTAGCCTGGGAGGCCCAGGACTGAAGGAGAGAAGAGAGGAGTGGGAGCAGGAAGGCTCCAGTAACCGAAGGGACCCTAGGGCTACGGGCCGTGCAGAAGGCCACCTGTACTCCCGCTGCTACCAGTAGGTAGAGGGGTCAGGCCAGATAAGGGGAACCGGTCCCTCAACTAGAGGAGAAACAGCAAGGCTCAACTAGAAACCGGAGGCTGCAGCATTTCATGTACTGCAGGCAAAAGTCCACACCAGTCTCACTAAGAAGGTAGCCACATAGGACCCAGGGGACGGAACACAAGTCGCCCGCCAAGGCCCGAGGATACCGGATAGAAGTGTCACTGGGTGTGAGGTGCAGGGAGAAGGCCAGAGAAAGGACACACAGAAGGGGGTCCTGCTAAGTACTCCGGAGCTATCTGGGGGTGGACTGAGCCCCTCACTGAGTACGCACAGCACGACGGGTGAGATAGCTCTGGTACCTGTAATCTGGACTGCAACAACTGTGAGTAAAGATCTTGGGACTGCATCACACGGACTCTGTGTTCATTACCGACTCCCTACACTACAACCACCATCATCCACCCACACTGCCCTGAAGCTACACTCTTCCTGTGGTGAGTAATAATACCATTGCAGCAAAACCACCAGCTTCAGAGGACTGTTCCGCAGCGGCGGCCCCTTTGGCCGCACTCCACAGGTGGCGTAGTCGGACATTATAAAATCCATATATACAAATTACCGTTGGATTGACCGCCCTGGGTCACGGACCGGGTCACCGCCACAGTGACTACAACCCCCAGCGTCTACCGGCCCGGCTCCGAGTACCCCACGGCCCAGGGGGCGCGTCAAATTCATAGGTCCCTGATCTGAGACCACTCCTGCTGTGTGATTTGCCCCACCTCTGGATCTCGTTGGCCCAGGCTATACGTCAGAAACTATTGCATCAGGGCTTGTCGGTGCTGCCACAGTCGCTGCAACATGTGCAGAGTTGAATTCCACCGTGTCGGAACATCGCATTTCAGCTGGTGAACTGGCAGGCCCAACGACTTCTGTAGAGATGTAAGTCGTTGAGCTGCGGGATGCGAACGGCGGAAGTGAGCACACAGCGACCGTGCCCTCTGCAGAAGGCCATCTAGTCCGGGATAGTGGGCTAAAAATTTATGGACAACCAGGTTCAACACGTGAGCCATACAAGGCACGTGTGTAACATTGCCCCGGCGAAGGGCCGCACCCAGGTTTGCAGCATTGTCGCACACGGCCTTCCCTGGTTGCAGGTCCAGTGGAGACAACCATTCATGAAACTGGGTCTCCAGAGCTGACCACAAGTCCTCAGCTGTGTGACTCACATTTCCCAGACATTTAAAAGTAAACACTGATGCCGTTGAGCCCTGCTGCCAGCATAGTAAGGAGGTGCGCAGTTAGAAAGTAGGTGGCATTACCAGACAGGCTTTGGGTGCAGGTGGAGGACCGAGAGGAGGTTGAGGAGGCAGAAGCAGTGGAGGAACTTCTAGATAAAGAGGATTGACGTACAACACGCGGGGACGGCAAGACTTGGACAGCAGCCCCTTGTCCTGCTGTCACCATAGTTACCCAGTGCCCTGTCAGCGACATGTAACGCCCCTGTCCATGCCTACTCGTCCAAGTGTCTGTGGTGAAATGCACCCTGTCACACACAGAGTTTCTCAAAGAAGCGGTGATGTTGTGTGCGACATGCTGGTGGAGCGCAGGCACATCTTTCTTTGAGAAGTAGTGCCGACTGGGCATCTGGTACTGGGTGTAACGGGTCTGGGAGGCGGAACTTCTGGGCTACTATACAAGGGGGCGGTCCTTGTAAGGGAGCGGGTGGCGACCAGGCAGGCAGTCACAGCAGGTGACCGGGACAGTCTCTAGAAGAACGGGCAGGAGGTCACGGCATGTGACCGGGGCAGTCTCTGGATGAGCGGGCAGATGGTCACGGCAAGTGACCGGGGCAGTCTCTGGGTGAACGGGCAGATGGTCACGGCAAGTGACCGGGGCAGTCTCTGGGTGAACGGGCAGATGGTCACGGCAAGTGACCGGGGCAGTCTCTGGGTAAAGGGTTGGTACGACCTGTGGCGGCTGATGGTAGACGTGAGCTCCCAGGTGAGCAGTGGAGAGTCTCTGGATAAACGGGTGGTCACAGCATGTGACGGCGGAGCCTCCAGGAAGACCAACAGACAGGCGGCAGATGAGCGCTCCCAGGTGAGCGGGCAGGAGTCACTGGACAGGCAGGTGGTCACAGCACGTGACGGCAGAGCCTCCAGGTAGGCTAGCAGACAGGTAGCAGATGTGCGCTCCCAGGTGAGCGGGCAAGCTGGTCCATAGACAGACTGACAAGAGTTGGAAGGCAGACCGTCGGACCTCAGGCAAGCAGGCAGGTAGTTGATGTGCGCTCCCAGGTGAGCGGGCAAGCTGGTCCTTAGACAGACTGACAGGAGTAGTAAGGCAGACCGTCGGACCTCAGGCTAGCAGGCAGGTAGCAGGATATCAGGCAGGAATTAGACAGCAGACTGGCAGGAATCTGGCAGGTATCTGGCAGGTAACTGGCAACGGGACCTGAGGGCTGAAGCAGAGTAGTGAACAGTGCTACAACATTGCTCGGGCACCTCCATTTTGGAGGAGGTGCCTTTTATATGGGAGGTCCTCCGGCAATTGGCCGGGGACTCCTTAGGACGGCGCGCGTGGTCCCTTTAAGAGAGGGGGAGCGCGCGCACCCTAAGCACACTGCCGGGGAAGGAGCGCGTGCCGGAAGCAGTGGGGAGAGCAGCGCTGGAGGACGCCGCGCCAGGAGCGGGGAGGTGAGAGGGACAGCGTCTCTGCCTAGAACGGGGCAGAGACGCCGATGCTACAGTACCCCCCCCCCCCTTTAGGCCCCCTATTTTTTTGGCCAGAAAGAAATTTCTCAAGGAGAAGCGGGGCGTTGATGTTCTCCCTGGGTTCCCAAGTTCTCTCCTCTGGACCAAACCCCTTCCAATCTACCAGAAAAAAGGTTTTTCCTCTTACCCTCTTGGAGGCCAGAATACTCTCTACCTCAAAGATGTCATCAGCGGAAACCGGAGCAGGAGGGGCACCTGGATTTTTGGAAAAAAAGTTAAAGACAACGGGTTTGAGGAGAGATACGTGGAAGGAGTTGGGGATCCGTAGGGTGGCCGGGAGTTTTAATTTGTAGGCCACAGGGTTAATTTGCCTGAGGACTTCGAAGGGGCCGATGAATCGAGGACCCAACTTGTAGGAGGGTACTTTGAGCCGCACATGTTTGGATGAGAGCCAAACCTTGTCTCCCGGACGGAATTGGGGCAGATCCAGACGTCTCTTATCAGCATATCTCTTCATCCGCTCAGAGGAGAGAAGAAGAGCGGAACTGGTGCTCTCCCAAATAGTAGAAAATTCGCTGACAAGAGACTCCGCAGCAGGGTTGTCCACAGAAACGGAGACAGGAAGTGGAATCCGGGGATGTTGGCCACCGACTATAAAGAACAGGGATTTGGAAGAGGACTCGCTCTCATGGTTGTTATAAGAGAACTCGGCCCATGGTAGGAGATCCACCCAGTCCGAGTGGTGAGCATCAACGAAGTGCCGGAGGTAGCTGGACTAGATCTGATTGATCCGCTCCACTTGACCATTGGACTGAGGGTGGTAAGCGGAGGAGAAATCCAGGGTAATGTCCAGCAGCTTACATGTGGCTCTCCAGAAGCGAGAGGTGAACTGAACCCCACGATCCGACACGATGTGGAGGGGCAGACCATGGAGACGGAAGATGTGGCGGATAAAGTCTTTAGCCAACTCGGGTGCAGACGGAAGACCAGGCAGGGGAATGAAGTGGGCCATCTTAGAAAAACTGTCAGCGACAACCCAAATGACAGTGCAACCGGCAGAAACTGGAAGGTCGGTGATAAAGTCCATAGCGATGTGTTGCCAAGGAGCAGCAGGTACGGGAAGGGGCAGGAGATGGCCGGCAGGTAGATGTCGGGGAACTTTGTTACGGGCACAGGATGAACAGGCCGCGACGAAGTCTACCACGTCCTTACGCAGGGTAGGCCACCAGTAATGCCGGGTAATAAGTTGGAAGGTCTTCTTTTGGCCAGCATGGCCAGCTAGTTTAGAAGAATGTCCCCAGCGAAGAACCCTCTCCCGATCTGGCACAGCTACGAACGTCTTACCGGGTGGAAGACGAGTCAGATCCAAGGGGGCCACATTCATCACCTTGGAGGAGTCGATGATGTGCGTAGATTCCTCCTCTTGATCGGAGGACAGGAAGGACCGGGACAAGGCATCAGCTTTGACGTTCTTGTCCGCCGGACGGAAATGAAGAATGAAGTCGAAGCGGGCAAAAAACAACGACCACCGGGCCTGGCGAGGATTGAGTCTCTGGGCATTTTGGAGATATGCCAGGTTTTTGTGATCCGTGTAGATAATTACCGGGTAGAGAGCCCCTTCAAGCAGATAGCGCCACTCTCCCAGTGCCAATTTGATGGCTAGCAATTCCCAGTCTCCAATGGAGTAGTTGCGCTCCGACGAGGAGAAGATTTTGGAGAAGAAGCCGCACGTTACCATTCTCCCAGTAGAAGACTTCTGGGTGAGCACCGCTCCGGCTCCGGAAGAGGAGGCATCAACCTCCAGGTAGAATTGTTTATTACAGTCCGGACGGTGCAGGACGGGAGCAGAGGCGAAGGCTTTCTTTAGGGAAAGGAAGGCCTCCTCGGCTTCAGGCGACCATGTTCTGGGGTTAGCCCCCTTACGGGTAAGTGCAGACATGGGAGCAGTCCGAGACGAGAAGTGTGGGATGAAAAGACGATAATAATTAGCGAAGCCCAGGAATCGCTGTATCGCCTTCAAACCTTCAGGACGAGGCCATTTTAGAACGGAAGAGAGCTTCTCGGGATCCATTTGCAGACCTGTTTGGGAGATGACATAGCCCAAGAACGGAAGGGAGGTCTGATCGAAGAGGCACTTCTCGTATTTGGCGTAAAGGTGGTTCTGCCGAAGCCTAAGCAGGACCTGACGAACATCCCTCCGGTGTGTGGGGAGATCCGGAGAGAAGACCAAGATATCGTCCAGGTATACCACTACGCAGGAGTACAGAAGGTCACGGAAGATGTCGTTGACTAGTTCCTGAAAGACCGCGGGAGCATTACAGAGACCGAAGGGCATCACAAGGTACTCGTAGTGACCGTCCCGGGTATTGAATGCCGTCTTCCACTCGTCTCCTTGACGGATACGGACCAGATTATACGCTCCTTGTAGATCCAGCTTGAAGAAGATCCTGGCGCCCTTGAGACGGTCAAACAATTCGGAGATGAGTGGCAGGGGATATTTGTTTTTTACCGTGATGCGATTGAGTCCTCTGTAGTCAATACAGGGACGTAGCGAGCCGTCTTTCTTTTTGACAAAGAAGAATCCGACTCCTGCCGGGGAGGTAGATTTTCGGATAAATCCCCTAGCCAGATTCTCTTCAATGTACTCAGACATGGCTCGGGTCTCGGCTGCAGACAACGGGTAGATACGCCCACGGGGAGGAGTGGTGCCAGGTACCAGGTCGATCGGGCAATCGTATGGCCTATGGGGTGGCAACGTCTCAGCTTCCTTCTTACCGAAGACGTCCGCATAGGGCCAGTAGGGAGCCGGGAGACCAGGTAAGTTAGCTGGAGTAGGCTGAGGGCGAAGTGGACGGACCGGGACCAGGCAGGTCCTATGGCAATCAGGACCCCATCGGAGTACTTCACCGGACCGCCAGTTCAATACGGGTTCATGTGTCTGGAGCCAAGGTAGACCTAGCAACAGGGAGTGAGAAAGTCCGGACAGCACATGGAATGAGATCTCCTCAGAGTGCAGCATTCCCACCTGCAGGGTTATGGGTTCGGTGACGAGCAGGATGGTCTCCGAGAGAAGTCTTCCATCCACGGAGGCGGCTGACAATGGTTCAGCCAGGGACTTGGTGGGAATATGGTATCTCTCTACCAGAGACTGGGAGATGAGGTTTCCAGCAGCTCCAGAATCCAGATGGGCGAGTTCAAAGAGACGGTTTTCTCGTCAAGCAATAGAGACCGGTAAGGTCAGAGACGGAGAGGGCTTACTTTTGTCTAGGACGACCTCTCCGAGTGGTCCTAGACACTGGCGTTTCCCGGCTTTTCCGGGCAGGAACGGATGAAGTGCTTCATACTGCCACAATAGAAACAGCTTCCCTCGGCTCGGCGAGATTCTTGGCGAGAACCGACCATCTTGGTCTGGTCGACCTGCATAGGCTCAGGAGAGTGTAGCTGAGGAGAGACGGAGGGAGTGACGGGTTTCTGAAAAGTAGGAGCTAGACGTGGAAACCTCCTCTCACGGGTGACCTCTTTGGCACGCTCCTGGAACCGCAGGTCAATCCGGGTGGCAAGAGTTATTAGGTCATCGAGAGTGGTAGGAATATCCCGACCGGCAAGTTCATCTTTTATATGGCCGGACAGACCCTCCCAGAAGACGGAAACCAGAGCGTCATTATCCCAGGCCAGCTCCGAGGCAAGGGTACGGAACCGTATGGCATATTGGCCCACGGTGAGACTTCCCTGACGGAGGCGTAGCAGAGATGATGCGGATGAGGTCTTCTGTCCGGGTTCGTCGAAGACTTTCCGGAAAGCCGTGAGAAAGGCAGGCAAGTCGGACACCAGGGGGTCTCCTCTCTCCCATAGAGGATTTAGCCAGGCCAGGGCCTCTCCGGTGAGATGGGTCAAGATGAAGGCAATTTTGGCCCTGTCGGAGTTAAACTGGTGAGACAGGAGTTCAAAGTGCAGGGTGCACTGATTTATGAAGCCCCGAGCCTGGGCGGAGTCGCCTCCGAAACGAGGAGGGGCAGAAAGCCGGGGTCCGGGGTAGGATACCATGTTATTAGTGGGCAGTGGAGCTGCCGGATTGCGAGTCATGGCACTGGCGATGGTTGCAGGCAGAGCAGTCAGAGTGTCCAGGCGAGAATTGACATTCCGCAGGTGACCCAGGATGGACTCCTGTTGGGACCTCTGACGGGACAGTTCATGACACAGGTCCGAGAGCGAGGGATCTTGGGGGCCACCGGGTCCCATGGCCCGAGCAAACAGTAACGGGTCTGGGAGGCGGAACCTCTGGGCTACTATACAAGGGGGCGGTCCTTGTAAGGGAGCGGGTGGCGGCCAGGCAGGCAGTCACAGCAGGTGACCGGACAGTCTCCAGGTAGGCTAGCAGACAGGTAGCAGATGTGCGCTCCCAGGTGAGCGGGCAAGCTGGTCCATAGACAGACTGACAAGAGTTGGAAGGCAGACCGTCGGACCTCAGGCAAGCAGGCAGGTAGTTGATGTGCGCTCCCAGGTGAGCGGGCAAGCTGGTCCTTAGACAGACTGACAGGAGTAGTAAGGCAGACCGTCGGACCTCAGGCTAGCAGGCAGGTAGCAGGATATCAGGCAGGAATTAGACAGCAGACTGGCAGGAATCTGGCAGGTATCTGGCAGGTAACTGGCAACGGGACCTGAGGGCTGAAGCAGAGTAGTGAACAGTGCTACAACATTGCTCGGGCACCTCCATTTTGGAGGAGGTGCCTTTTATATGGGAGGTCCTCCGGCAATTGGCCGGGGACTCCTTAGGACGGCGCGCGCGGTCCCCGGCGCGCGCGGTCCCTAAGCACACTGCCGGGGAAGGAGCGCGTGCCGGAAGCAGCGGGGAGAGCAGCGCTGGAGGACGCCGCGCCAGGAGCGGGGAGGTGAGAGGGACGGCGTCTCTGCCTAGAACGGGGCAGAGACGCCGATGCTACACTGGGGCACTGCGACGGACATAAGGTCTCAAAAATCCACTGTGTCCTCCAGGCGGAAAGGCAGCATTTCTGTAGCCAACAGCTTGCAGATGGTGAAATTCAACCTCTTAGCTTTCTCATGGCTAGGAGGAAATGGTCTTTTACTTGTCCACATCTGAGGGACCGAGGGCTGGCTGTTGTGCTTTGACGGGGTTGAGTAGGGTGTCCCTGGCAAACTGCCGGTCTGTGAGGAAGATGCAGGCGGACATGTTAGGTTGCCTTGATCCAAAGGTGGTGCTCTCGATGTCAGAGAGCTCTCAACACCAGCAGGTGTTTCCACTTCCCAATGAACTGACGACCTGCCAATCACACTGGCTGTTGCAGGTAAAGAGGTGGCAGGTCTGCGTCCAAAAACATGTGTGACTGCTGTCCCCCCAGTCACAGAGGATGAAGAGGCCGCGAATGCACAAGATGGGGCAGACGGTGGTTGGCCCAGCCTGCTAGGCCGCATTGTAGCACAGTGAGCTTCCCACTGCAACTTATGCTTCATATCCATGTGACGGTACATGCATGAAGTACTCAAACTATGGATTTTTTGGCCTCTACTTAGCTTTTGGTGACAAATATTACAGATAACAAGTGTTGGGTCATCCTTATCGATCTGAATAAATGCCCAGGCTATGCAAGGCTTGGAGCCCATGCGACCTGAAGAGCCACTACGACTTGTGGTCAGAGGCGGAGTAGTGGTTGAGGATGCAGTTGTTGACGTGCTTCCAGTACTCCGTCTCTGTCCAGGAAGGCGCAACCTAACCTCGTCGTCAATAGCATCTGTGAAGCCCCGCTGCGCTTGGTATCACAGATCCTAGAAGAGTGTATTGATTGAATCCTCCACAAGAGGCCCCCATAAACATTCACACATCTCCACCTTCCACCTCAGACCAGCAGAGGGAGCCCGTTAGGGATATAAATAGGGAAGGTGGAGCTAGGCAGTTCAGTTCCTCTGAAGAGTTCCTGCAGTAGAGAAGCCTAAGAGAGGTCAGTCTGCAGTGGAGCTCAGTCTAGTCTAGAGAACTCAGTTAATAGTTCAGCAGTGGAGCACGAGGCTCCTGCTAGCTAGATTCAGGGAGCCCAGATAGAGCTTAAGGTGTGCCGGCGTCATAAGATCGGTGAAGCGCGGCAAGCTGCCGTTAGTGTGTATAGCCTATTGAGGGCCCGAGTAGGCCGAAGGCGAGTGGCGAGTTAGTACATAAGGGGCAGAGGAGCTTAACCAGCTCACCCCGAAGCATTTACCGGACACCGGATCCGAGCTTACCGGGATCTCTATGACCCAGTAAGGCATAACCGGAATCCCTGGAGAACTACAAGTCCCAGGATCGCTAAGGTGCTGATACGTAACAGAGCCAGGAGACGCTTAGGCCCCGCATACTGGGAGCGTGAACTTCAAGAGAAGGCCCTACCACAAGGTCAGCCAGCGCAGGACAGAGACAAAGTTAGGCCTAGCTCCAGGCAGGTCAGAAACTTACTCCGCAGAGGCAAGAAACAGGAGGCCCTACACCCGCTCATTGGGGATGATCCTGATATGCACCCTTCACCCAACAGTGCTCCAGGATGTGCCTGAATTTCCTCCAGTAAAAGGTACTGAAGTGACTACCGTGTCCGTTTCCGTTCTTGCTCTGACCCAGCTGGGTCTCGCCTGTCCTGCATTCCCCCTGCATACGCTGCCCTGAGACCTAGCTCCACCTGTGGGGAGCTATACCATCGAGCTGCCTTATCACGGGCCTCAGTGGACTGCTGCAGCGCTGGTGCTTCTCACCAGATACCACAGGTGGTGTCACAAACTCTTATAAAATTAACAATTATCCACCCTTTTAAAGAGTGACCCCAGGGTACGGGCCAGGGAGCCGACCACCGCGACATCCCAAAGGCCAGGCAAAGGCCCGGGTGACCTCATCGACTGGCTGACTGTGGGTTGACAGTAAGTGGGATCTCCAACCTTGTCATCATCACCCTGTGTGTTATCACACCTGTCGTCCTCAAAGCCAACCTCTTCCTGCCCTGACCGAAAAGTCAAGTTGTCGCTCCAATCAGGTATTTGAGTCTCATCATCGTCTTCATCATTGTCTCCACCAACAGGAGTTACAGTTTGGGAACGAGGGTCTACATTATGCTCAGAACCTTCTTCATCTGGTCCTGGATCCGACTTATAAAGATTCTGGGCATCAGTGCAGATCATTTCCTCGTCTGGATTAACAGAAGCTCTGGAGCAGACCTCCGTTTCCCAGGCTATAGTATGAGTAAACAGCTGTGCAGACTCAACCATCTGTGTTACCCCATACTCAGACGGGCAGCTGGAGACTTGGGAGCTGTGAGGAAGCAAGTGCGATTGGGGTGACACCTCTGAGGACTGGAGTATTTGTGATGTTGAAGTTGAGGTGGAGGAGAGCCCACTTGAAGGAGCACTTGATATCCGCTGAAGCACCTGCTGTTTTTGTGCCTCATCTGGAATTTGTAGCGATGGGCGTGTCCGTAACAAAGGGATCGTATCACATTGTCCACGAAAAGAAGTCGACATGTTAGTTTGGCTGGAAGATGGTCTTTCTTCTGCAGATGTTACTCCCCCCCCACCGCGGGGGGCTCCACCCACCAGCGGACAGGCACCAGTATTAGGAGAGGGGGGCTGGCCGTCAGGGTCCACCGCGGCTCTGGCACAAACCCGGCGACACGGAGGTGGCACGGGCAGGAACGGACTGGCTGTGTCGGCTTCTCACTTTTTGGATTTTAGAAGGGCATGACATGCCTATATCTGTGTCTCCCCCTCCTTTTACTCCTCCACCTCTTTTATTTTCGCATGACTATATGTACTTGTCACTTTTCCATGTGTTAGTTATATCTTCTGAGCAGTTTGTCAGCTTTTGGACACCTTTGAAGGTGTTTTCTATGTGTTTCTATGTGTTTTTGTTTGCCTGCCATTGGTTTTAACGGTGTTCGAAGGTGTTTGACGAACCGAACTGAACTCGAACACTACGGGGGTGGCTCAACACTAGTTGTGTCTACAAGACCTTTTAAGGAAGCCAGCAAAAAAATTGAAGAGAAGGGAAAGCACAAAAGGACCTGGTCTTGCTGAGCACTGGAAAGGGCAGCCGGCAACCAGACGTCAAAGTAGAAAAGCAGCAAGTGAGAGGCTTATCTCAGCCTATGGCCACACCACCCTGAACACGCCTGATCTCGTCTGATCTTGGAAGCTAAGCAGAGTTTGGCCTGGTTAGTACTTGGATGGGAGACTGCCTGGGAATACCAGGTGCTGTAGGCTTTTGCTTTTTCCTTCCTTCCACCAGCAGGGGGCACTCTCTTCTATGCCTTTTTTCCATTCCCTTTCACAAGTGCACACATTCATTCTCTTTTCTTTTTTTCATTTGCTTTCTCTCTTGCGCTATTTCATCTCTGCAAAATACCAGCATCCTTCTGATCACCGTGGGCCTCCAGCAATGTTGCTTCTTTACTTTTAATACTAGGCTACTTTTCACCAGGACCAGCGTCTCCCGCGTGGCTGGAGGCAACCACCGGTAACCCCAAGCAGAAGACCTTTGCAGGCAACACGACCCTCCCCCCTGAAGAGCAGCTCAAAGTCACTGGCAACCATCTCACCCTCTTCCTTCATTCACCCCTGGACGTCTCGCTCCGCCCCCAAGTTATGTGTCCAGCTTGCTCTTTCTGTCGCATTACCGCGATGAAGGGTTTAGCCTGTAGGAGACACAGCGCCAAGACATTTTTGAAGACACCTGATGCGGCGGGTGAATCACTGATAAACCAACCACACCTGTAGGGATGGCACAGCCTTTGCATGGACCCTTCGGAGCCCGCTCCGTCACGACCAGATTGCTCGCCACCAAGCGATCCTGAGAAAGGCTGGCCGGGCGATGGATTGAGCAGCGTCTACTGGCCATACCACCTTGGATACGCCTGATCTCGTCTGATCTCAGAAGCAAAGCAGAGCTGGGCTCAGACAGTACTTGGATGGGAGACCTCCTGGCAACACCGGGTGCTGTAGAGCATTTTGATGACGTTTTGCCCTACTGCCCAGCTCATCTAGCATGGAACGGCGCATTGCCGGACACCGACCTTAAGTAACTTAGATGATGGAAGCCCCAAGGCCTCTGAGCCAGTTGGCAGCTAAGCACGCTACCCCGCCGCCTTCACGCAGGCCTGACACCGAGCTCCTTGCCACGGCTAGGAGTGCTTATTGACTCCGCAGCTCGCCGTGTGGAAATGATGGTGTTAAAAGCACCCGGGGCCGTGAAGGGGCCAGGCTTTCAGCAGGTGCCCAGGGAAGGTTTTGGATGCCGGCTGCCTAGCGAGGGCCAGAAGAAGTAACATGTTTCTCTGCAAAGAAGCTTGTGTAACCAAGCCAGACGGCTGACAAAGAGCTAACCTCAGTGCAAGGAAGGCAAGGAAGGTGCGGAAGGAATTGGGGAGGGGGGGGTGATTCCTGCTAGGGCCCTGAAATCATAAAACAGGCAGGAGAGTCTGACGCATGGTGACGGAAAGGTTGTAGGGGCAGATAGGGGGTGTTGTCACGTGCGAGCACGTGTGCATGCTGGCTTGTGTGTGAGAGTGCGCTTCCTTGGTGTGGCGCGCTGCAGACAGTCAAAGGGATTGTTCCCTTTCATTAAAAGTTAATCCCCGGCTGCAGGCTATTAGAAAGCAACTAACCGCGCTCTACTCACCCTACCCGGGTCTACCGGTGAGTCTCGCCTCTGCTCCCGGCCTGTGGCATTGGCCGTGAAGCTGACGTTCCGTCGACAGCGCTGCAGCCGATCAGTGAGCTCAGCGGCTCTGAGTGGGGCGTTGTGTCTACAAGACCTTTTAAGAAAGCCAACAAAAAAATTGAAGAGAAGGGAAAGCACAAAAGGACCTGGTCTTGCTGAGCACTGGAAAGGGCAGCCGGCAGCCAGACGTCAAAGTAGAAAAGCAGCAAGTGAGAGGCTTGTCTCTGCCTATGGCCACACCACCCTGAACACGCCCAATCTCATCTGATCTCAGAAGCTAAGTAGGGTTGGGCCTGGTTAGTACTTGGATGGGAGACTGTAAAATAATTCTCTTCCTGAATTATTTTTTTCTACTGAGGACTTCTCAAAGTATCAATATCACGATATTCTTATAAAAAATGTATCTATTTATTCTTGGATTGTCCATTAAAAAGAATCAGATTGCAGCAGGTACATACAATAATTAGTTATAAAGTAATTGTCCATTTGTCCATAATTAGCTTAATTGTTGAGATTCATCCATCTTTCCTTGGATCCTGGCTGGTAAATCATGTCTTTGTCCAGCATGTGTCCAAGCCTACATGTCATCTGCTTCTCAGCATGAAGATTCTGTGTCTTGTGGGGTGGGCAGAGCAAGAGAGCCCCCCCTTTCTGTACCATGGGCTTTTATAGCCAGTCGTATGGCACACCTGTTCTACATATTGTAGTGAACCAAAAATACACACACAAATAGCGCATGTCAACTAGACACGATGGCTGAGGCATAGAACTCAGAAAAATGATTATCGATTAACATTCCAAATGAATTTCCATAATTAACCATTTAACAGAGACCGCCTGGGAATGCCAGGTGCTGTAGGCTTTTGCTTTTTCCTTCCTTCCACCAGCAGGGGGCACTCTCTTCTGTGCCTTTTTTCCATTCCCTTTCACAAGTGCACACATTCATTCTCTTTTCTTTTTTTCATTTGCTTTCTCTCTTGCGCTATTTCATCTCTGCAAAATACCAGCATCCTTCTGATCACCGTGGGCCTCCAGCATTGTTGCTTCTTTACTTTTAATACTAGGCTCCTTTTCACCAGGACCAGCGTCTCCCTTGTGGCTGAGGCAACCACCGGTAACCCTAAGCAGAAGACCTTTGCAGGCAACACGACCCTCCCCCCTGAAGAGCAGCTCAAAGTAACTGGCAACCATCTCACTCTCTTCCTTCAATCACCCCTGGACGTCTCGCTCCGCCCCCAAGTTACGGGTTCAGCTTGCTCTTTCTGTCACATTACCGTGATGAAGGGTTTAGCCTGCAGGATACCCTGCGCCGAGACATTTTTGAAGACACCTGATGCGGCGGGTGAATCACTGCTAAACAAACCACACCTGTAGGGACGGCACAGCCTTTGCATGGACCCTTCGGAGCCCGCCCCGTCATGGCCAGATTGCTCGCCACCAAGCGATCCTGAGAAATGCTGGCCGGGCGATGGATCAAGCAGCGTCTACTGGCCATACCACCTTGGATATGCCCGATCTTGTCTGATCTCAAAACCAAAGCAGGGCTGGGCTCGGACAGTACTTGGATGGGAGACCTCCTGGGAACACCAGGTGCTGTAAACCATTTTGATGACGTTTTGCCCTACTGCCCAGCTCGGCTAGCATGGAACGGCGACTTGCCGGACACCGACCTTAAGTAACTTAGATGATGGAAGCCCCAAGGCCTCTGAGCCAGTTGGCAGCTAAGTACGCTACCCCGCCGCCCTTCACGCAGACCTGACACCGAGCTCCTTTGCACAGCTAGGAGTTCTTATTGACTCCGCAGCTCGCCGTGTGGAAATGATGGCGTTAAAAGCACCCGGGGCCGTGAAGGGGCCAAGCTTTCAGAAGGTGCCCAGGGAAGGTTTTGGATGCCGGAAGCCTAGCGAGGGCCAGCAGAAGTAACATGGTTCTCTGCAAAGAAGCTTGTGTAACCAAGCCAGACGGCTGACAAAGAGCTAACCTCAGGGCAAGGAAGGCAAGGAAGGTGTGGAAGGAATTGGGGAGGGGGGGGTGATTCCTGCTAGGGCCCTGAAATCATAAAACAGGCAGGAGAGTCTGATGCATGGTGTCGGAGAAGTTGTAGGGGCAGATAGGGGGTGTTGTCACGTGCGAGCACGTGTGCATGCTGGCTTGTGTGTGAGAGTGCGCTTCCTAGGTGTGGCGCGCTGCAGACAGTCAAAGGGATTGTTCCCTTTCATTAAAAGTTAATCCCCGGCTGCAGGCTATTAGAAAGCAACTAACCGCGCTGTACTCACCCTACCCGGGTCGACCGGTGAGTCTCGCCTCTGCTCCCTGCCTGTGGCATTGGCCGTGAAGCTGACGCTCCGTCGACAGCGCTGCAGCCGATCAGTGAGCTCAGCGGCTCTGAGTGGGGCGTTGTGTCTACAAGACCTTTTAAGGAAGCCAGCAAAAAAATTGAAGAGAAGGGAAAGCACAAAAGGACCTGGTCTTGCTGAGCACTGGAAAGGGCAGCCGGCAGCCAGACGTCAAAGTAGAAAAGCAGCAAGTGAGAGGTTTGTCTCTGCCTATGGCCACACCACCCTGAACACGCTTGCTCTCATCTGATTTTGGAAGCTAAGCAGGGTCAGGCCTGGTTAGTACATGGATGGGAGACCGCTTGGGAATACCAGGTGCTGTAGGCTTTTGCTTTTTCCTTCCTTCCACCAGCAGGGGGCACTCTCTTCTATGGCTTTTTTCCATTCCCTTTCACAAGTGCACACATTCATTCTCTTTTCTTTTTTTCCATTTGCTTTCTCTATTGCACTATTTCATCTCTGCAAAATACCATCATCCTTCTGATCACCGTGGGCCTCCAGCATTGTTGCTTCTTTACTTTTAATACTAGGCTCCTTTTCACCAGGACCAGCGTCTCCCACGTGGCTGGATTCAACCACCGGTAACCCCAAGCAGAAGACCTTTGCAGGCAACACGACCCTCCCCCCTGAAGAGCAGCTCAAAGTCACTGGCAACCATCTCACCCTCTTCCTTCATTCACCCCTGGACGTCTCGCTCCGCCCCCAAGTTACGGGTCCAGCTTGCTCTTTCTGTCACATTACCGCGATGAAGTGTTTAGCCTGCAGGAGACCCTGCGCCGAGACATTTTTGAAGACACCTGATGTGGCGGGTGAATCACTGCTAAACAAACCACACCTGTAGGGACGGCACAGACTTTGCATGGACCCTTCGGAGCCCGCCCCGTCACGGCCAGATTGCTCGCTTTTATGCACACGCCCGGACTGACTGGCGTGTGCGGGAGTAGTGGTTCCACTGGACCATGAACCGGAGAGTGCCTGGAGGGGCGTGACTAAGTATCTGGCCGATCCGACCAAGGTGGCACGACGGCATACGACGCCAGTGCACCAAGGAGAAACCGGGCAGAGGGACCAGGTGCTACTCCAGGTCAAACTCCGGACACGGGGGTTGACCCACACAGGGATTACTGGAACAGGCAGGTTAGGTTGGCACAGACTGGTGGATATAAGCGAACACGGCAGGTATGCAGACGGGTGGATACAGGCGAGTATGCAGGCGGGGAGGTACTGGCCGAAAGGACGGGCTGGAGCACAGAGAGGACAAGACCCAGTACAGACTGGGTCACAGAAACAGAACCGCAGATGCGGTAGCCAAACACAGCAGAGAGGGAAAACCCGAAGCGGTGGGCAAGAGCAGAGCAGGACGGGACTGCCGGAGCAGCGAGCGCAAGCAGATCAGGACAGGACTGCCGGAGCAGCGAGCAGATGCAGAGCAGGACGGGACTGCCGGAGCAGCGAGCAGAAGCAGAGCAGGACAGGACTGCCGGAGCAGCGAGCAGATGCAGAGCAGAAACCGCAGGAGCGGCAAGCAAGGCAAGAGCAGAGTGGAAACCACAAGAGCGGCAAGCTAAGCAGGAGCAGAGCGGAAACCGCAGAGCGGTAAACAAGGCATGAGCAGAGCGGAAACCGCAGAGCGGTAAACAAGGCAGGAGCAGAGCGGAAACCGCAGAGCGGTAAACAAGGCAGGAGCAGAGCGGAAACCGCAGAGCGGCTAAGTAGGCAGGAGCAGAGCGGAAACCGCAGAGCGGCAAACAAGGCAGGAGCAGAGCAGAAACCGCAGAGCGGCAAACAAGGCAGGAGCAGAGCAGAAACCGCAGGAGCGGCAAGCAAGGCAAGAGCAGGGCAGAAACCGCAAAAAGGCAAGCTAAGCAGGAGCAGAGCGGAAACCGCAGAGCGGTAAACAAGGCAGGAGCAGAGCGGAAACCGCAGAGCGGTAAACAAGGCAGGAGCAGAGCGGAAACCGCAGAGCGGTAAACAAGGCAGGAGCAGAGCGGAAACCGCAGAGCGGTAAACAAGGCAGGAGCAGAGCGGAAACCGCAGAGCGGCAAACAAAGCAGAGCAGGGGGGACAGGGCTCTGTTCACACGGAACAGACAGGAAGAGAAAGGCAGAGCCAGATACCCACAGGGTACTTGCAGTGAAGTAGCGAGTGGACCACAAACTCACAAACGTGAGTACAGAGACAACAAGCAGGAGTTAGGTACGAGTTCAGACTCTGCAGAAAAAGGAAGGGAACGGACATAGAGGCAAAACAGGTAAAGGATAGGAGAGAGTTCAGACTGGAACTGAGTGTACGGAGGAGACCGACACTGCAGCGGGATACAGGAGCGGGTCTGGGAATACGGCCCCCAGAGAGGCGGGACGAACAGGCAAGGAGCGTGTTCAGACAGGACAGACAAGATACAGGAGCGGGTCTAGGTAATCGGCCCCTAGAAGGCGGGAGGAACAGGCTAGGAGCGTGTTCAGACAGGACTGGAAATACAGCCTCCAGGAGAGGCAGCAGGCAAGAGTACACAGACAGGACTCAGTTCAGACACGGGAACTGATACCGCAAGGCAGGAGACATAGACAGGACTCAGTTCAGACACGGGAACTGATACCGCAAGGCAGGAGACATAGACAGGACTCAGTTCAGACACGGGAACTGATACCGCAAGGCAGGAGACAAAGAACGGGACCTGGCACCTTCAGAGTGCAAGCACACACTGAATGAAACACTATGCTCAGGCAGGGATAGATGGGAGCAGCTGAGCTATATACCAGGTGACAGACAGCAATAGGCTGAGGACGCACAAGGGGTGTGACCCACAGCAGGTACAAAAAGCAGGAAGTGATCGGGCGCCGCCCTTAAGCTGCAGAAACAGACACAAACAGACAGCATGGAGGGAAGCCAGAGAGACATTCTGGACAGGAGATCAAGTGCGCGCTCTTGCACAGTGGGAGATGAACCACTATGCAAGGACTCCGCCAGGTATGTTACAGTACCCCCCCCTTACGCCCCCTCTTCTTCAGGCCTGCCAGAATCTCCTGCAGGGAATTTGAGGGCCAATTCTTCCCTTCGAAGAGATCACTTCCACTGTCCACCGGAAAAACTGGTCTCCTCTGGGTAGCTAGGATGCTACCTCCCATCCAGCCACCCTTAGCAACAGACGAAATGAGTGAGGTACCAGGAACAGCACACAAGGAAGTCTCACTCCACATACTTTCAGGTGGCATCCCAGAGGGTACAGGAGACAACTGGAAGTCCTCCACCGGGTTGGAGGGGGACAGAGACTTGGGGGTAATCTCTGCTTCGAGGTACATCTTGTCAAGCTCACAGGAAGAAATAGACGGGTTATCAGGTACAGGATGAGGAAAAGTCACTGCCTCTTTGTTATCTGGTGGTACCCTGGAGGATTCAGGAAACAACTGGAGGTCCTCCGCCGGGTCAGAAGAGTGCAGAGGCTCAGAGAAAACATCTGCTTCAGAGTACACAAGGTCGGACTCACTGGACGAAGCAGGCGAGGTATCGGGTACCGAGTATAGGAAAGTCTCTGTCCATTTACCACCAGGTGGCACCCCGAAGGGTTCTGGAGACAACTGGCGGTCCTCCGCCTGGTCAGAGGGGTGTAGAGACTCACGGGTAACCTCTGCTTCAGAGTACACTAGGTCGGACTCACTGGACGAAGCAAGCGAGGTATCAGATCCAGGATATAGGAAAGTCTCTGTCCATTCACCACCAGGTGGCACCCCGAATGGTTCTGGAGACAACTGGAGGTCCTCCGCCTGGTCAGAGGGGTGTAGAGACTCATGGTTAACCTCTGCTTCGGAGTACACTAGGTTGGACTCACTGGACGAAGCGAGCGAGGTATCAGGTATAGAGTATAGGAGAGTCTCTGTCCTTTCGCTACCAGGTAGCACCCCGAAGGGTTCAGGAGACAACTGGAGGTCCTCCGCCTGGTCGGAGGGGTGTAGAGACTCGGGGGTAACTACCACTTTGGGGTACCCATTGTCAGGCTCACAGGACGAAGCGGACAAAGTATCGAGTACCGGGTGTAGAGAAGTCTCTCTCCATTTGTCATCGAGTGGTATCCCGGAGGATTCAGGAGGCAACAGGTGGTCCTCCACCAGGTAGTAGAGGTGCACAGACTCTGAGGTAACCACAGCTTTGGAGCATCCTTGGACATGCACACCGGTTAAAGTGGGTGAAGCATCTGATGCCGGGTGCAGGAAGTTCTCCTGTGTGGAGTCTGGATGGGCAGAAGTCTCTTCGGGCAGGAGAACTGGTGCACTACCCACGCACATTACCCGTTGGGGCTTCTCCGGGATACAGGGAGATGAAGCTTCAGTAGGGACTTCAAGGTTGGTGTCAGGAGGTCTCAGGGAGGACAGACCCTGGCGTGACGGCTTGCCTCTACGTCTAGCACGTCTGGACTGCCTCTTGAGGTTGGGAGAAGTATTCCGGAAAGCGTAGTCACCCTGTGAGGATTCTGGGTGGGCAGTAGTCTCATTGGGCTGGAGGACTATTGCGCTACCCACACACATTACCCGTCGGGGCTGCTCCGGGATATTGGGAAGTGAAGCTTCAGCAGGGGCTTCAGGGTTAGGGTCCTCGAAGACCACACGAAAGGCCACCAGGAAGGCCTGCAGGTCAAGGACGACAGGATCCCATGCTTCCCATAGGGGGGTGACCCATTTCAAGGCATCACCCGCTAGGTAGTCAATCATAAAGGCCACTTTAGCCCAATCGGAAGGAAAATAGAGAGGGTAGGCCTTAAAGTGTAGCATGCATTGCTCCACAAATGCACGACACTGTCTTGGATCCCCATAGTAACGTGGCGGATCCGCAGGAACGAGAGCTGATAGATCCATCTGGACGGTGCGTAATTCGCCTGGAACTCAGCTAAGGGAAAAAAAAATGTATCTATTTATTTTTAATGCATGTATTCACTAGAAAACGTCTCAGAGAGCGAAGGCCGTGGGGCTCAACGGGAACCATGGCCTGAGCATGCTGTTATGCACACGCCCGGACTGACTGGCGTGTGCGGGAGTAGTGGTTCCACTGGACCATGAACCGGAGAGTGCCTGGAGGGGCGTGACTAAGTATCTGGCCGATCCGACCAAGGTGGCACGACGGCATACGACGCCAGTGCACCAAGGAGAAACCGGGCAGAGGGACCAGGTGCTACTCCAGGTCAAACTCCGGACACGGGGGTTGACCCACACAGGGATTACTGGAACAGGCAGGTTAGGTTGGCACAGACTGGTGGATATAAGCGAACACGGCAGGTATGCAGACGGGTGGATACAGGCGAGTATGCAGGCGGGGAGGTACTGGCCGAAAGGACGGGCTGGAGCACAGAGAGGACAAGACCCAGTACAGACTGGGTCACAGAAACAGAACCGCAGATGCGGTAGCCAAACACAGCAGAGAGGGAATGCCCGAAGCGGTGGGCAAGAGAAGAGCAGGACGGGACTGCCGGAGCAGTGAGCGCAAGCAGAGCAGGACAGGACTGCCGGAGCAGCGAGCAGATGCAGAGCAGGACGGGACTGCCGGAGCAGCGAGCAGAAGCAGAGCAGGACAGGACTGCCGGAGTAGCGAGCAGATGCAGAGCAGAAACCGCAGGAGCGGCAAGCAAGGCAAGAGCAGAGTGGAAACCGCAAGAGCGGCAAGCTAAGCAGGAGCAGAGCGGAAACCGCAGAGCGGTAAACAAGGCAGGAGCAGAGCGGAAACCGCAGAGCGGTAAACAAGGCAGGAGCAGAGCGGAAACTGCAGAGCGGTAAACAAGGCAGGAGCAGAGCGGAAACCGCAGAGCGGCTAAGTAGGCAGGAGCAGAGCGGAAACCGGAGAGCGGCAAACAAGGCAGGAGCAGAGCGGAAACCGCAGAGCGGTAAACAAGGCAGGAGCAGAGCGGAAACCGCAGAGCGGCTAAGTAGGCAGGAGCAGAGCGGAAACCGCAGAGCGGCTAAGTAGGCAGGAGCAGAGCGGAAACCGCAGAGCGGCAAACAAGGCAGGAGCAGAGCAGAAACCGCAGGAGCGGCAAGCAAGGCAAGAGCAGGGCAGATACCGCAAGAGCGGCAAGCTAAGCAGGAGCAGAGCGGAAACCGCAGAGCGGTAAACAAGGCAGGAGCAGAGCGGAAACCGCAGAGCGGTAAACAAGGAAGGAGCAGAGCGGAAACCGCAGAGCGGCAAACAAAGCAGAGCAGGGGGGACAGGGCTCTGTTCACACGGAACAGACAGGAAGAGAAAGGCAGAGCCAGATACCCACAGGGTACTTGCAGTGAAGTAGCGAGTGGACCACAAACTCACAAACGTGAGTACAGAGACAACAAGCAGGAGTTAGGTACGAGTTCAGACTCTGCAGAAAAAGGAAGGGAACGGACATAGAGGCAAAACAGGTAAAGGATAGGAGAGAGTTCAGACTGGAACTGAGTGTACGGAGGAGACCGACACTGCAGCGGGATACAGGAGCGGGTCTGGGAATACGGCCCCCAGAGAGGCGGGACGAACAGGCAAGGAGCGTGTTCAGACAGGACAGACAAGATACAGGAGCGGGTCTAGGTAATCGGCCCCTAGAAGGCGGGAGGAACAGGCTAGGAGCGTGTTCAGACAGGACTGGAAATACAGCCTCCAGGAGAGGCAGCAGGCAAGAGTACACAGACAGGACTCAGTTCAGACACGGGAACTGATACCGCAAGGCAGGAGACATAGACAGGACTCAGTTCAGACACGGGAACTGATACCGCAAGGCAGGAGACAAAGACAGGACTCAGTTCAGACACAGGAACTGATACCGCAAGGCAGGAGACATAGACAGGACTCAGTTCAGACACGGGAACTGATACCGCAAGGCAGGAGACAAAGAACGGGACCTGGCACCTTCAGAGTGCAACCACACACTGAATGAAACACTATGCTCAGGCAGGGATAGATGGGAGCAGCTGAGCTATATACCAGGTGACAGACAGCAATAGGCTGAGGACGCACAAGGGGTGTGAACCACAGCAGGTACAAAAAGCAGGAAGTGATCGGGCGCCGCCCTCAAGCAGCAGAAACAGACACAAACAGACAGCATGGAGGGAAGCCAGAGAGACATTCTGGACAGGAGATCAAGTGCACGCTCTTGCACAGTGGGAGATGGACCACTATGCAAGGACGCCGCCAGGTATGTTACACTCGCCACCAAGCGATCCTGAGAAAGGCTGGCCAGGCGATGGATTAAGCAGCGTCTACTGGCAATACCACCTTGGATACGCCCATTCTCGTCTGATCTCGGAAGCAAAGCAGGGCTGGGCTCAGACAGTACTTGGATTGGAGACCTCCTGGGAACACCGGGTGCCGTAGACCATTTTGATAACGTTTTGCCCTACTGCCCAGCTCGGCTAGCATGGAACGGCGCCTTGTCGGACACCGACCTTAAGTAACTTAGATGATGGAAGCCCCAAGGCCTCTGAGCCAGTTGGCAGCTAAGTACGCTACCCTGCCGCCTTCACGCAGGCCTGACACCGAGCTCCTTGTCACGGCTAGGAGTGCTTATTGACTCCGCAGCTCGCCGTGTGGAAATGATGGCATTAAAAGCACCCGGGACCGTGAAGGGGCCAGGCTTTCAGCAGGTGCCCAGGGAAGCTTTTGGATGCCGGCCGCCTAGTGAGGGCCAGCAGAAGTAACATGTATCTCTGCAAAGAAGCTTGTGTAACCAAGCCAGACGGCTGCCAAAGAGCTAACCTCAGTGCAAGGAAGGCAAGGAAGGTGCGGAAGGAATTGGGGAGGGGGAGGTGATTCCTGCTAGGGCCCTGAAATCATAAACAGGCAGGAGAGTCTGACGCATGGTGACCGAGAGGTTGTAGAGGCAGATAGGGGGTGTTGTCACGTGCGAGCACGTGTGCATGCTGGCTTGTGTGTGAGAGTGCGCTTCCTAGGTGTGGCGCACTGCAGACAGTCAAAGGGTTTGTTCCCTTTCATTAAAAGTTAATCCCCGGCTGCAGGCTATTAGAAAGCAACTAACCGCGCTCTACTCACCCTACCCTGGTCTACCGGTGAGTCTCGCCTCTGCTCCCGGCCTGTGGCATTGGCCGTGAAGCTGACGTTCCGTCGACAGCGCTGCAGCCGATCAGTGAGCTCAGCGGCTCTGAGTGGGGCGTTGTGTCTACAAGACCTTTTAAGGAAGCCAGCAAAAAAATTGAAGAGAAGGGAAAGCACAAAAGGACCTGGTCTTGCTGAGCACTGGAAAGGGCAGCCGGCAGCCAGACTTCAAAGTAGAAAAGCAGCAAGTGAGAGGCTTGTCTGTGCCTACAGCCACACCACCCTGAACTCGCCTGATCTCATCTGATCTAAGAAGCTAAGCATGGTTGGGTCTGGTTAGTAATTGGACAGGAGACCACCTGGGAATAACAGGTGCTGTAGGCTTTTGCTTTTTCTTTCCTTCCACCAGCAGGGGGCACTCTCTTCTATGCCTTTTTTCCATTCCCTTTCACAAGTGCACACATTCATTCTCTTTTCTTTTTTTCATTTGCTTTCTCTCTTGCGCTATTTCATGTCTGCAAAATACCAGCATCCTTCTAATCACCGTGGGCCTCCAGCATTGTTGCTTGTTTATTTTTAATACTAGGCTCCTTTTCACCAGGACCAGCATCTCCCAGGTGGCTGGAGGCAACCACCGGTAACCCCAAGCAGAAGACCTTTGCAGGCAACACGACCCTCCCCCCTGAAGAGCAGCTCAAAGTCACTGGCAACCATCTCACCCTCTTCCTTCATTCACCCCTGGACGTCTCGCTCCGCCCCCAAGTTACGGGTCCAGCTTGCTCTTTCTGTCACATTACCGCGATGAAGGGTTTAGCCTGCAGGAGACCCTGCGACGAGACATTTTTGAAGACACCTGATGCGGCGGGTGAATCACTGCTAAACAAACCACACCTGTAGGGACGGCACAGCCTTTGCATGGACCCTTCGGAACCCGCCCCGTCACAGCCAGATTGCTCGCCACCAAGCGATCCTGAGAAAGGCTGGCCGGGTGATTGATCGAGCAGCGTCTATTGGCCATACCACCATGGACACGCCTGATCTCATCCGATCTCCGAAGCAAAGCAGGGCTGGGCTCGGACAGTACTTGGATGGGAGACCTCCTGGGAACACCGGGTGCTGTAGACTATTTTGATGACGTTTTGCCCTACTGCCCAGCTCGGCTAGCATGGAAAGGCGCCTTGCCGGACACCGACCTTAAGTAACTTAGATGATGGTAGCCCCAAGGCCTCTGAGCCAGTTGGCAGCTAAGTACGCTACCCCGCCGCCTTCACGCAGGCCTGACACCGAGCTCCTTGCCATGGCTAGGAGTGCTTATTGACTCCGCAGCTCGCCGTGTGGAAATGATGGCGTTAAAAGCACCCGGGGCCGTGAAGGGGCCAGGCTTTCAGCAGGTGCCCAGGGAAGGTTTTGGATGCCGGCCGTCTAGCGAGGGCCAGCAGAAGTAACATGTTTCTCTGCAAAGAAGCTTTTGTAACCAAGCCAGACGGCTGACAAAGAGCTAACCTCAGAGCAAGGAAGGCAAGGAAGGAATTGGGGAGGGGGGGGGGTGATTCCTGCTAGGGCCCTGAAATCATAAAACAGGCAGTAGAGTCTGACGCATGGTGACGGAGAGGTTGTAGGGGAAGATAGGGGGTGTTGTCACGTGCGAGCACGTGTGCATGCTGGCTTGTGTGTGAGAGTGTGCTTCCTAGGTGTGGCGCGCTGCAGACAGTCAAAGGGATTGTTCCCTTTCATTAAAAGTTAATCCCCGGCTGCAGGCTATTAGAAAGCAACTAACCGTGCTCTACTCACCCTACCCGGGTCTACCGGTGAGTCTCGCCTCTGCTCCCGGCCTGTGGCATTGGCCGTGAAGCTGACGTTCCGTCGACAGCGCTGCAGCCGATCAGTGAGCTCAGCGGCTCTGAGTGGGGCGTTGTGTCTACAAGACCTTTTAAGGAAGCCAGCAAAAAAATTGAAGAGAAGGGAAAGCACAAAAGGACCTGGTCTTGCTGAGCACTGGAAAGGGCAGCCGGCAGCCAGATGTCAAAGTAGAAAAGCAGCAAGTGAGAGGCTTGTCTCTGCCTACGGCCACACCACCCTGAACACGCCCGATCTCATCTGAACTTGGAAGCTAAGCAGGGTCAGGACTGGTTAGTACTTGGATGCGAGACCTCCTGGGAACACCGGGTGCTGTAGACCATTTTGATGACGTTTTGCCCTACTGCCCAGCTCGGCTAGCATGGAATGGCGCCTTGCCGGACACCGACCTTAAGTAACTTAGATGATGGAAGCCCCAAGGCCTCTGAGCCAGTTGCCAGCTAAGTACGCTACCACGCAGGCCTGACACCGAGCTCCTTGCCACGGCTAGGAGTGCTTATTGACTCCGCAGCTCGCCGTGTGGAAATGATGGCGTTAAAAGCACCCGGGGCCGTGAAGGGGCCAGGCTTTCAGCAGGTGCCCAGGGAAGGTTTTGGATGCCGGCCGCCTAGCGAGGGCGAGCAGAAGTAACATGTTTCTCTGCAAAGAAGCTTGTGTAACCAAGCCAGACGGCTGACAAAGTGCTAACCTCAGTGCAAGGAAGGTGCGGAAGGAATTGGGGAGTGGGGGGGGGTGATTCCTGCTACGGCCCTGAAATCATAAAACAGGCAGGAGAGTCTGACGCATGGTGACGGAGAGGTTGTAGGGGAAGATAGGGGGTGTTGTCACATGCGAGCACGTGTGCATGCTGGCTTGTGTGTGAGAGTGCGCTTCCTAGGTGTGGCGCGCTGCAGACAGTCAAAGGGATTGTTCCCTTTCATTAAAAGTTAATCCCCGGCTGCAGGCTATTAGAAAGCAAATAACCCTGCTCTACTCACCCTACCCGGGTCTACCGGTGAGTCTCGCCTCTGCTCCCGGCCTGTGGCATTGGCCGTGAAGCCGACGTTCCGTCGACAGCGCTGCAGCTGATCAGTGAGCTCAGCGGCTCTGAGTGGGGCGTTGTGTCTACAAGACCTTTTAAGGAAGCCAGCAAAAAAATTGAAGAGAAGGGAAAGCACAAAAGGACCTGGTCTTGCTGAGCACTGGAAAGGGCAGCCGGCAGCCAGACGTCAAAGTAGAAAAGCAGCAAGTGAGAGGCTTGTCTCTGCCTAGGGTCACACCAAGCTGAAAACGCCTGATCTTGTCTGATCTCAGAAGCTAAGCAGGGTTGGGCCTGGTTAGTACTTGGATGAGAGACTGCCTGGGAATACAAGGTGCTGTAGGCTTTTGCTTTTTCCTTCCTTCCACAAGCAGGGGGCACTCTCTTCTATTCCTTTTTTCCATTCCCTTTCACAAGTGCACACATTAATTCTCTTTTCTTTTTTTCATTTGCTTTCTCTCTTGCGCTATTTCATCTCTGCAAAATACCAGCATCCTTCTGATCACCGTGGGCCTCCAGCATTGTTGCTTCTTTACTTTTAATACTAGGCTCCTTTTCACCAGGACCAGCGTCTCCCGTGTGGCTGGAGGCAACAACCAGTAACCCCAAGCAGAAGACCTTTGCAGGCAACACGACCCTCCCCCCTGAAGAGCAGCTCAAAGTCATTGGCAACCATCTCACCCTCTTCCTTCATTCACCCCTAGACGTCTCGCTCCGCCCCCAAGTTACGGGTCCAGCTTGCTCTTTCTGTCACATTACCGCGATGAAGGGTTTAGCCTGCAGGAGACCCTGCGCCAAGACATTTTTGAAGACACCTGATGCGGCGAGTGAATAACTGCTAAACAAACCACACCTGTAGGGACGGCACAGCCTTTGCATGGACCCTTCGGAGCCCACACCGTCACGGCCAGATTGCTCGCCATCAAGCGATCCTGAGAAAGGCTGGCCGTGCGATGGAACGAGCAGCGTCTACTGGTCATACCACCCTGAACACGCCCGATCTCGTCTGATCTTGGAAGCTAAGCAGAGTTGGGCCTGGTTATTACATGGATGGGAGACCTTCTGGGAACAACGGGTGCTGTAGACTATTTTGATGACGTTTTGCCCTACTGTCCAGCTCGGCTAGCATGGAACGGCGCCTTGCCGGACACTGACCTTAAGTAACTTAGATGATGGAAGCCCCAAGGCCTCTGAGCCAGTTGGCAGTTAAGTACGCTACCACGCAGGCCTGAAACCGAGCTCCTTGCCACGGCTAGGAGTGCTTATTGACTCCGCAGCTCGCCGTGTGGAAATGATGGCGTTAAAAGCACCCGGGGCCGTGAAGGGGCCAGGCTTTCAGCAGGTGCCCAGGGAAGGTTTTGGATGCCGGCCGCCTAGCGAGGTCCAGCAGAAGTAACATGTTTCTCTGCAAAGAAGTTTGTGTAACCAAGCCAGACGGCTGACAAAGAGCTAACCTCAGTGCAAGGAAGGCAAGGAAGGTGCGGAAGGAATTGGGGAGGGGGGGGTGATTCCTGCTAGGGCTCTGAAATCATAAAACAGGCAGGAGAGTCTGACGCATGGTGACGGAGAGGTTGTAGGGGCAGATAGGGGGTGTTGTCACGTGCGAGCACGTGTGCATGCTGGCTTGTGTGTGAGAGTGCGCTTCCTAGGTGTGGCGCGCTGCAGACAGTCAAAGGGATTGTTCCCTTTCATTAAAAGTTAATCCCCGGCTGCAGGCTATTAGAAAGCAACTAACCGCGCTCTACTCACCCTACCCGGGTCTACCGGTGAGTCTCGCCTCTGCTCCCGGCCTGTGGCATTGGCCGTGAAGCTGACGTTCCGTCGACAGCGCTGCAGCCGATCAGTGAGCTCAGCGGCTCTGAGTGGGGCATTCTGTCTACAAGAACTTTTAAGGAAGCCAGCAAAAAAACTGAAGAGAAGGGAAAGCACAAAAGGACCTGGTCTTGCTGAGCACTGGAAAGGGCAGCCGGCAGCCAGACGTCAAAGTAGAAAAGCAGCAAGTGAGAGGCTTGTCTCTGCCTACGGCCACACCACCCTGAACATGCCCCATCTCATCTGATCTCAGAAGCTAAGCATGGTTGGGCCTGGTTAGTACTTGGATGGGAGACCACCTGGGAATGCCAGGTGCTGTAGGCTTTTGCTTTTTCCTTCCTTCCACCAGCAGGGTGCACTCTCTTCTATGCCTTTTTTCCATTCCCTTTCACAAGTGCACACATTCATTCTCTTTTCTTTTTTTCATTTGCTTTCTCTCTTGCGCTATTTCATCTCTGCAAAATACCAGCATCCTTCTGATCACCGTTGGCCTCTAGCATTGTTGCTTCTTTACTTTTAATACTAGGCTCCTTTTCACCAGGACCAGCGTCTCCCGCGTGGCTGGAGGCAACCACCGGTAACCCCAAGCAGAAGACCTTTGCAGGCAACACGACCCTCCCCCCTGAAGAGCAGCTCAAAGTCACTGGCAATCATCTCACCCTCTTCCTTCATTCACCCCTGGACGTCTCGCTCCGCCCCCAAGTTACGGGTCCAGCTTGCTCTTTCTGTCACATTACCGCGATGAAGGGTTTAGCCTGCAGGAGACCCTGCGCCGAGACATTTTTGAAGACACCTGATGCGGCGGGTGAGTCACTGCTAAACAAACCACACCTGTAGGGATGGCACAGCCTTTGCATGGACCCTTCGGAGTCCGCCCCGTCACGGCCAGATTGCTCGCCATCAAGCGATCCTGAGAAAGGCTGGCCGGGCGATGGATCGAGCAGCGTCTACTGGCCATACCACCTTGGATACGCCCGATCTCATCTGATAATATCACAGCGTACCATAGCAATCAGTAATATCCATCTAATTATTATCAAAATATTAAAATAAATTATGTTTGGAATAATAAACAATAATAGATAATAATTCATTATCAATCAAGTTCTCCATATGATAGAACATTTTTATGTCATAGGTGTAATTACCTTTTCCAACCCATAGGTGTCAGTGTATTTTGAAAAAACAAGTTTTTATATCTTTATTAAACCAATAATATCAAAGAATGTATACTCCTGAACCAAAATGAATAAATATATGAATGTATGAATGAATGAATGAATGAATAAATGAATGAATGAATTGTTGTGTTTACTCAAAAAATGTAAACATTTTTTTCCTTAGCAATATATATTTAATGAAGCAATACTCTTGTATTAGACATTACTTTATTAAATATTAATGTGTTTTCTCAATTGAGATATTGAACTGAAATAAAATCAAATGAGAATTAAAAAATTAAAAAATAGAAAAATAAGAAGTATAAAGTAAGAATAAAATTTTAAAAATGAAAAATAAAATTAAGAGTAAAAATAAGAATAAAAATAAAAATAAGGCCTTTAAATTTTAATGACAAATGCAGAGTAATTATATTCTCCATAAAAAAAACCCTTATATCTCCATTATCTGGATGATTTCATATTTGTCATAACCTTGTACCACCAAAAAATATTAAATTATGCAACTTTGCATGTAATACCCTTCTTAATTATACCATAGTACCTTATTATTATTTCTTCTTTATTAAAATGTGTGGAAAATAAGTATTGATCAAAAGTGATTATGTAATCAGGATCAAAAACACATTTTCCCCCTTAATACCAAAAATATTATTTTATAAAATTTATGTATATATCAGAACCAAATTAAAAATAATTAAATAAATCAGAAGGATGCTGGTATTTTGCAGAGATGAAATAGCGCAAGAGAGAAAGTAAATGAAAAAAATAAAAGAGAGTGAATGTGTGCACTTGTGAAAGGGAATGGAAAAAAGGCATAGAAGAGAGTGCCCCCTGCTGGTGGAAGGAAGGAAAAAGCAAAAGCCTACAGCATCTGGTATTCCCAGGTGGTCTCCCATCCAAGTACTAACCAGGCCCAACCCTGCTTAACTTTTGAGATCAGACGAGATTGGGCGTGTTACTTCTGCTGGCCCTCGCTAGGCGGCCGGCATCCAAAACCTTCCCTGGACACCTGCTGAAAGCCTGGCCCCTGCACGACACCGAGTGCTTTTAACGCCATCATTTCCACACGGCGAGCTGCGGAGTCAATAAGCACTCCTAGCCCTGACAAAGAGCTCGGTGTCAGGCCTACGTGAAGGCGGCGGGGTAGCGTACTTAGCTGCCAACTGGCTCAGAGGCCTTGGGGCTTCCATCATCTAAGTTACTTAAGGTCGGTGTACGGCAAGGCGACGTTCCATGCTAGCCGAGCTGGGAAGTAGGGCAAAACGTTATCAAAATGGTCTACAGCATCCGGTGTTCCCAGGAGGTCTCCCATCCAAGTACTGTCTGAGCCCAGCCCTGCTTTGCTTCCGAGATCAGACAAGATCAGGCATATCCAAGGTGGTATGGCCAGTAGACGCTGCTTGATCCATCGCCCGGCCAGCCTTTCTCAGGATCGCTTGGTGGCGAGCAATCTGGCCGTGACGGGGCGGGCTCCGAAGGGTCCATGCAAAGGCTGTGCCGTCCCTACAGGTGTGGTTTATTTAGAAGTGATTCACCCGCCGCATCAGGTGTCTTCAAAAATGGCTCGGCGCAAGGTCTCCTGCAGGCTAAACCCTTCATCGCGGTAATGTGACTGAAAGAGCAAGCTGGACCCGTAACTTGGGGGCGGAGCGAGACGTCCAGGGGTGAATGAAGGAAGAGGGTGAGATGGTTGCCAGTGACTTTGAGCTGCTCTTCAGGGGGGAGGGTCGTGTTGCCTGCAAAGGTCTTCTGCTTGGGGTTACCGGTGGTTGCCTCCAGCCACACGGGAGACGCTGGTCCTGGTGAAAAGAAGCCTAGTATTAAAAGTAAAGAAGCAACAATGCTGGAGGCCCACGGTGATCAGAAGGATGTTGGTATTTTGCAGAGATGAAATAGCGCAAGAGAGAAAGCAAATGAAAAAAAGAAAAGAGAATGAATGTGTGCACTTGTGAAAGGGAATGGAAAAAAGGCATAGAAGAGAGTGCACCCTGCTGGTGGAAGGAAGGAAAAAGCATAAGCCTACAGCTCCTGGTGTTCCCAGGCAGTCTCCCATCCAAGTACTAACCAGGCCCAACCCTGCTTAGCTTCCAAGATCAGATGAGATTGGGCGTGTTCAGGGTGGTGTGGCCGTATGCAGGATCAAGCCTCTCACTTGCTGCTTTTCTACTTTGACGTCTGGCTGCCGGCTGCCCTTTCCAGTGTTCAGCAAGACCAGGTCCTTTTGTGTTTTCCCTTTTCTTCAATTTTTTTGCTGGCTTCCTTAAAAGGTCTTGTAGACAGAACGCCCCACTCAGAGCCACTGAGCTCACTGATCGGCTGCAGCGCTGTCGACGGAACGTCAGCTTCACGGCCAATGCCACAGGCCGGGAGCAGAGGCGAGACTCACCGGTAGACCCGGGTAGGGTGAGTAGAGCGCGGTTAGTTGCTTTCTAGTAGCCTGCAGCCAGGGATTAACTTTTAATGAAAGGGAACAATCCCTTTGACTGTTTGCAGCGCGCCACACCTAGGAAGCGCACTCTCACACACAAGCCAGCATGCACACGTGCTCGCACGTGACTACACCCCCTATCTGCCCCTACAACCTCTCCGTCACCATGCATCAGACTCTCCTGCCTGTTTTATGATTTCAGGGCCCTAGCAGGAATCACCCCCCCCCTCCCCAATTCCTTTCGCACCTTTCTTGCCTTCCTTGCACTGAGGTTAGCTCTTTGTCAGCCGTCTGGCTTGGTTACACAAGCTTCTTTGCAGAGAAACATGTTACTTCTGCTGGACCTCGCTAGGCGGCCGGCATCCAAAACCTTCCCTGGGCACCTGCTGAAAGCCTGGCCCCTTCACGGCCCCGGGTGCTTTTAACACCATCATTTCCACACGGCGAGCTGCGGAGTCAATAAGCACTCCTAGCCGTGGCAAGGAGCTCGGTGTCAGGCCTGCGTGAAGGCGGCGGGGTAGCGTACTTAGCTGCCAACTGGCTCAGAGGCCTTGGGGCTTCCATCATCTAAGTTACTTAAGGTCGGTGTCCGGCAAGGCGCCGTTCCATGCTAGCCGAGCTGGGCAGTAGGGCAAAACGCCATCAAAATGGTCTACAGCACCCGGTGTTCCCAAGAGGTCTCCCATCCAAGTACTGTCTGAGCCCAGCCCTGCTTTGCTTCCAAGATCAGTTGAGATCGGGCGTATTCAAGGTGGTATGGCGAGTAGGCGCTGCTTGATCCATCGCCCGGCCAGCCTTTCTCAGCATCGCTTGGTGGCGAGCAATCTGGCCGTGACGGGGCGGGCTCTGAAGGGTCCATGCAAAGGCTGTGCCATCCCTACAGGTGTGGTTTGTTTAGCAGTGATTCACCCGCCGCATCAGGTGTCTTCAAAAATGTCTCGGCGCAGGGTCTCCTGCAGGCTAAACCCTTCATCGCGGTAATGTGACAGAAAGAGCAAGCTGGACCCGTAACTTGGGGGCGGAGCGAGACGTCCAGGGGTGAATGAAGGAAGAGGGTGAGATGGTTACCAGTGACTTTGAGCTGCTCTTCAGGGGGGAGGGTCGTGTTGCCTGCAAAGGTCTTCTGCTTGGGGTTACCGGTGGTTGCCTTCAGCCACCCGGGAGACGCTGGTCCTGGTGAAAAGGAGCCTAGTATTAAAAGTAAATAAGCAACAATGCTGGAGGCCCACGGTGATCAGAAGGACGCTGGTATTTTGCAGAGATGAAATAGCGCAAGAGAGAAAGCAAATGAAAAAAAGAAAAGAGAATGAATGTGTGCACTTGTGAAAGGGAATGGAAAAAAGGCATAGAAGAGAGTGCCACCTGCTGGTGGAAGGAAGGAAAAAGCAAAAGCCTACAGCACCTGGCATTCCCAGGCGGTCTCTGTTAAATGGTTAATTATGGAAATTCATTTGGAATGTTAATCGATAATCATTTTTCTGAGTTCTATGCCTCAGCCATCGTGTCTAGTTGACATGCGCTATTTGTGTGTGTATTTTTGGTTCACCACCATATGTAGAACAGGTGTCCATACGACTGGCTATAAAAGCCCATGGTACAGAAAGGGGGGGCTCTCTTGCTCTGCCCACCCCACAAGACACAGAATCTTCATGCTGAGAAGCAGATGACATGTAGGCCTGGACACATGCTGGACAAAGACATGATTTATCAGCCAGGATCCAAGGAAAGATGGGTGAATCTCAACAATTAAGCTAATTATGGACAAATGGACAATTACTTTATAACTAATTATTGTATGTACCTGCTGCAATCTGATTCTTTTTAATGGACAATCCAAGAATAAATAGATACATTTTTTATAAGAGTATTGTGATATTGATACTTTGAGAAGTCCTCAGTAGAAAAAAATAATACAGAAATAGTATTATTTTACAATGGTGAGCCAGCCAGTCCTGTTTTTTTGTTTTTTTAAATTAAGTAAGTGAATTTCTTCCGTGAACAAGGGGGGAGTCCTGACGAGCTGAACAGCTGTTGTTCACGTGTCAGTAAATTCACTAGTTTGTCACGAGAAGCAGAAAGGACCTACAGACTGAGGAAAGACAGGAAGCAGAGGTACTAACAAGGAACAGAATCACACAGGAAAAGAATCAGACGAACTGAAGACAGGACGTGCTGATAAAGAGAAGCCAAGGAATCTTAAGGTAAGCAAAATATGGATATAATTTCTTCTTTTGCTAAACAAAGTAATATTAATTTCAAAGTTAATGTAGGAGATGACATAGAAGTTTTGTGGCTCAGTTTATACAAAGAATGTGAATTGCAGAATTTACAGTTAACTTCTAAATTGGTAAATAGAGACAAACAGAAATTGAGAAATATTCTACATTTGGTAGATTTTTTTCATAGTCTTGTGTTAGAGATTTCTAAGCAGGAAAATAGTGTAGAAGTGTCAGACGGTGATACTGATTCTGACTGTAATGTGGAAAATGAACAAAAAGTAAGACACGTGTCTGTAACTGAAGGTGACCTTGGGTCTGACCAAGAGACGGACATACAGAAACCTGACATGGGAGGAGACATGACTGACATACGAGAAACCGATATACTAGGTGATGTGGGAGGAGACGTGAGTGACGTAGGAGGAACGGACGTACAAGAGCCACTAAAAATATCAGAGAATTCTGGAATTACCCAGGCTCAACTCCAAATTAAAATGAGGAAAAATTTGCTGAAATTATACAAAATCATGCCAAAATATGATGTCAAAATCCATGCCTGTAGAAATTCAGAGACATTTGAGAGCTTATCTGATACGTTTGATTTATCCAATGAGGAGAGGAATCAATTATTTAAAATATGGATTCCTGTGACATTGTCCAGACGTTTACATTTAATGCCCTGTGAAAATGACTCTCCTAATGGATGGGAAAATGATTCGGACAGATTAAGATATTTGATTTATTGTGTCACAAAGGATTTTCCCAACATAGAAGATCTGCAGAAACTAAGGATTGGTAGGAAGGAATGTACATATACATTCATGTCCATATTTGAACGGTTGTACAAAGCTCTCATCAAAAATGGAAAAGTACAACATATGATAACAACTTTTGTACAAAAATTCAAATTTCTAAATTCAGTTTCCCAAGTTATGGCATCACAAAAAAATTCATTATTTGAATGTGCGCAGATGCTGGATTTTGTTAGAAAACATGAGAATCGTGAAAAGAAAAGAAATCAAGCTAAATTTATAAAACCAGGAAAGGTAAAATCTTACCAAAAGCCAATATCAAACTCTCCTAGACTGAGTCATCCCCATAGTGAACTCTATCAAATACGCAGAAGATTTCATATATGTTATAAGCTATATCAGCCAGTGCAAAGATCCATCTCTCCACAGAATGAGTTAATTCTCAGTCAGAACTGTGATTCTCTAAAAAGGAAAATGGCTGAAACTGATGGACAGAGACAGGTGAGACGACCAACTCACAGTGACGTCATGGAATGTGGACAGAAGAACAGGCAGTTCTCTGAGGTTTTGAAGGATAGAAAAATGTCTTTCCTAAATAGGGCGTTCCTGGAGATATTTGAGAAAGACAGAAGATTTGGTTTAGGGAGTGGCTAAGGAAAAACTGTAATTATAATGTTGTATCAAAATGTAATACAATGTTTCAATATTTATTTATAATCTTATACAGTAAATTGTAGTTACATAGTTTCTAATAGTTCATATATATATATATATATATATATATATATATATATATACACTTGTCTAAGTAGAGATTGCGTATAATTGTATTTATATATACGTTTATAAAATATATATATATATATATTAATTAATAAATTAGAACTTCATATATATAAATTTAAGTAGCAATATTTTGAATTACATTAGAACCAACCAATATATGTATAAGATATTTAAATAATTCTGTTTCTGTATGAATTTGATATTTATTTTTATTTTCTTATATTTCCTTAGAGTTTTCATTCCAAAGCAGGATTTGATCAGAGAACTCTAAAATGGATTTATTTCTTTATTCACACAGGAAGTGAAAAAATTGCATGATTTTATGTGTATAACATTTTAAAATAATAACAATATATCTAGTTGAACTATAATATATATGTGATACTTATTAATTCTTTTGTGTTGCTAATATTTTCTGTGCATGAAGTGTTTGTGCAAATTAAAGTAGCTTTACAGCATGACGTGTGACAGCTGCGGCCTTTGAACTTTAAGCTAATAGTATAGGATCCAATTCATTCTATTTTCAACTGATGTAACTTAAGACCGGGCAGCCAGTGAAAAAAGAATCTAAGACAAGAGTTTTTTCAAGTGTCTGAAATTCCAGTGACTTACTCTCATATTATATAATATGTACTTGGGGAATATTCAAAGAAATATAAAGATATTCAATTGATATGGCAATGCGCGTTAATAAATTGGGATACAACAATTTTGGGTTAAATATATATATATATATATATATATAAAACTTCATATGTGGAATGTTTGAGTTGAACAGATCTGTGAATGTCAGAGTGAAGGTGACAGATGAGTAAATCAGCAGCTGCTAAGTGTGATTGATGTGACAGAGGCCTCGTATGTTTGTATGTTTGAAAAAAAAAAAATGTTTCTTTATGTGAAGGTACAAAAATATATTTAATTCTGAGGAAATTATAATACATAATTAGGTATTACTGTATCTACATATATATATTTCTATATTTCTTTAATAATTATTATTTCTTGATTTAACTAATAGTGGATAAGGGCAACCACACATCAAAATGGTTTACAAAGCAAATTTATATTTAGAATAATTTTCCACATGATAATATTCTTGAATAACTATAATATTATTTTTAATGGTTACCTAAATAGGTACACACCTCTCTTTAGTCAAAACTATGCTACTCATCGATATGAAATTTATGCACAATATTTCTAGAAGAATAATTATTTTTAATTTGGTTCTGATATATACATAAATTTTATAAAATAATATTTTTGGTATGAAGGGGGAAAATGTGTTTTTGATCCTGATTACATAATCACTTTTGATCAATACTTATTTTCCACACATTTTAATAAAGAAGAAATAATAATAAGGTACTATGGTATAATTAAGAAGGGTATTACATGCAAAGTTGCATAATTTAATATTTTTTGGTGGTACAAGGTTATGACAAATATGAAATCATCCAGATAATGGAGATATAAGGGTATTTTTTATGGAGAATATAATTACTCTGCATTTGTCATTAAAATTTAAAGGCCTTATTTTTATTTTTATTCTTATTTTTACTCTTAATTTTATTTTTCATTTTTAAAATTTTATTCTTACTTTATACTTCTTATTTTTCTATTTTTTCATTTTTTAATTCTCATTTGATTTTATTTCAGTTCAATATCTCAATTGAGAAAACACATTAATATTTAATAAAGTAATGTCTAATACAAGAGTATTGCTTCATTAAATATATATTGCTAAGGAAAAAAATGTTTACATTTTCTGAGTAAACACAACAATTCATTCATTCATTTATTCATTCATTCATTCATTCATTCATACATTCATATATTTATTCATTTTGGTTCAGGAGTATACATTCTTTGATATTATTGGTTTAATAAAGATATAAAAACTTGTTTTTTCAAAATACACTGACACCTATGGGTTGGAAAAGGTAATTACACCTATGACATAAAAATGTTCTATCATATGGAGAACTTGATTGATAATGAATTATTATCTATTATTGTTTATTATTCCAAACATAATTTATTTTAATATTTTGATAATAATTAGATGGATATTACTGATTGCTATGGTACGCTGTGATATTATAGGTTAGGAAAAACTGCCAGATTTGGTATCAGATTAGGGAATGAAGACTTCAATCAAGACATCGCAATTATGAATTCTATCTTAATAAAGACTTTTAATTTTTATAAATCAAAGAGATTCTCAAAAGTTACAAGAAGAAGCAACTGATATCCGGACGTCTCAGAAGGTAACAGGTGTGAATGCTGAGTGTTATAATAGACTGTGTCCATTACATACAATACAATTCACACCACTGATCACCAGGACGGCAGAGGACGATGATCCTATATGTACTGTTTTGTGTTTAAGTTTCATCACGTTCCAGTGGTTTCTTATCACCTGCAATGCTTCAATGAAAGCTGGTGAACAGGTAATACCTGGCATATGTGTCCTGTATATAAAGGACTGAGTACTGGTTATGGTGCTATATAAAGCAGGAAAGTGTCAAATTAACCCTTGCTTTACTGACCAAAGACGTCACATCTGTTCCAAAAGTGACACGAGACCAGTGCGGACACACGGAAGATTCCAAAGACGATCCAACGTAAGTCCAGGTGACACTGCACAGATATTAAAGCTACATTTCATCCATGGACTTTGTTTTCTTATCAACTGACACACATGATCTTTCTAATAAAGAGTACAGTTTATGGACTGAACAATAATGAACACAATTATGGACTGTACAATATCTACATGCTGTAATTTATTTCAAAGGAGTTTTCATCTAAAGACTGTGTTATAAAAGAACCAAGAAGAAGACGAGACGACGACCCGATGACATCAGATGATGACGATTGAACCCGCGATTGCTTCAATTTAGATATAGGGAAGTATAATTATACATATTAAATGAATATTAGTCACGGCTTACCATAACATGAATTCACATCATTATATAACAATAATCCGATATTGATACTATTATTACTATTATTATTATTATGGAAATTTAATGATATTGCCAAGGAAGAAGGAAAGAAAAAATGATTGATGAATGTATATTCTTTTGAGAAATTTCAGTTAAAGTCCTTTTATTCTCAAAAAAGGGGGAAATGTTAAATGGTTAATTATGGAAATTCATTTGGAATGTTAATCGATAAACATTTTTCTGAGTTCTATGCCTCAGCCATCGTGTCTAGTTGACATGCGCTATTTGTGTGTGTATTTTTGGTTCACTACCATATGTAGAACAGGTGTCCATACGACTGGCTATAAAAGCCCATGGTACAGAAAGGGGGGGGCTCTCTTGCTCTGCCCACCCCACAAGACACAGAATCATCATGCTGAGAAGCAGATGACATGTAGGCCTGGACACATGCTGGAAAAAAACATGATTTACCAGCCAGGATCCAAGGAAAGATGGGTGAATCTCAACAATTAAGCTAATTATAGACAAATGGACAATTACTTTATAACTAATTATTGTATGTACCTGCTGCAATCTGATTCTTTTTAATGGACAATCCCAGAATAAATAGATACATTTTTTATAAGAATATCGTGATATTGATACTTTGAGAAGTCCTCAGTAGAAAAAAATAACACAGGAAGAGTATTATTTTACAGTCTCCCATCCAAGTACTAACCAGGCCCGACCCTGCTTAGCTTCCGAGATCAGGCGTGTTCAGGGTGGTGTGGCCATAGGCAGAGACAAGCCTTTCACTTGCTGCTTTTCTACTTTGACGTCTGGCTGCCGGCTGCCCTTTCCAGTGCTCAGCAAGACCAGGTCCTTTTGTGCTTTCCCTTCTCTTCAATTTTTTTGCTGGCTTCCTTAAAAGGTCTTGTAGACACAACGCCCCACTCAGAACCGCTGAGCTCACTGATCGGCTGCAGCGCTGTCGACGGAATGTCAGCTTCACGGCCAATGCCACAGGCCGGGAGCAGAGGCGAGACTCACCGGTAGACCCGGGTAGGGTGAGTAGAGCGCGGTTAGTTGCTTTCTAATAGGCTGCAGCCGGGGATTAACTTTTAATGAAAGGGAACAATCCCTTTGACTGTCTGCAGCGCGCCACACCTAGGAAGCGCACTCTCACACACAAGCCAGCATGCACACGTGCTCGCACGTGACAACACCCCCTATCTGCCCCTACAACCTCTCCGTCACCATGCGTCAGACTCTCCTGCCTGTTTTATGATTTCAGGGCCCTAGCAGGAATCACCCCCCCCTCTCCCCAATTCCTTCCTTGCCTTCCTTGCCTTGCTTGCACTGAGGTTAGCTCTTTGTCAGCCGTCTGGCTTGGTTACACAAGCTTCTTTGCAGAGAAACATGTTACTTCTGCTGACCCTCGCTAGGCGACCGGCATCCAAAACCTTCCCTGGGCACCTGCTGAATGCCTGGCCCCTTCACGGCCCCGGTTGCTTTTAACGCCATCATTTCCACCCGACGAGCTGCGGAGTCAAAAACACTCCTAGCCGTGACAAGGAGCTCGGTGTCAAGCCTGCGTGGTAGCGTAATTAGCTGCCAACTGGCTCAGAGGCCTTGGGGCTTCCATCATCTAAGTTGCTTAAGGTCGGTGTCCGGCAAGGCGCCGTTCTATGCTAGCCGAGCTGGGCAGTAGGGCAAAACGTCATCAAAATGGTCTACAGCATCCAGTGTTCCCAGAAGGTCTCCCATCCAAGCACTGTCCAAGCCCAGCCCTGCTTTGCTTCCGAGATCGGGCATATCCAAGGTGGTATGGCCAGTAGATGCTGCTCGATCCATCGCACGGCCAGCCTTTCTCAGGATCGCTTGATGGCGAGCAATCTGCCCGTGACGGGGCGGGCTCCGAAGGGTCCATGCAAAGGCTGTGCCGTCCCTACAGGTGTGGTTTGTTTAGCAGTGATTCACTCGCCGCATCAGGTGTCTTCAAAAATGTCTCGGCGCAGGGTCTCCTGCAGGCTAAACCCTTCATCGCGGTAATGTGACAGAAAGAGCAAGCTGGACCCGTAACTTGGGGGCGGAGCGAGACGTCCAGGGGTGAATGAAGGAAGAGGGTGAGATGGTTGCCAGTGACTTTGAGCTGCTCTTCAGGGGGGAGCGTCGTGTTGCCTGCAAAGGTCTTCTGCTTGGGGTTACCGGTTGTTGCCTCCAGCCACACGGGAGACGCTGGTCCTGGTGGAAAGGAGCCTAGTATTAAAAGTAAAGAAGCAACAATGCTGGAGGCCCACGGTGATCAGAAGGATGCTGGTATTTTGCAGAGATGAAATAGCGCAAGAGAGAAAGCAAATGAAAAAAAGAAAAGAGAATGAATGTGTGCACTTGTGAAAGGGAATGGAAAAAAGGCAAAGAAGAGAGTGCCCCCTGCTGGTGGAAGGAAAGAAAAAGCAAAAGCCTACAGCACCTGGTATTCCCAGGCAGTCTCCCATCCAAGTACTAACCAGGCCTGACCCTGCTTAGCTTCCAAGATCAGATGAGATCAGGCGTGTTCAGGGTGGTGAGGCCGTAGGCAAAGACAAGCCTCTCACTTGCTGCTTTTCTCCTTTGACGTCTGGCTGCCGGATGCCCTTTCCAGTGTTCAGCAAGACCAGGTCCTTTTGTGCTTTCCCTTCTCTTCAATTTTTTTGCTGGCTTCCTTAAAAGGTCTTGTAGACACAACGCCCCACTCAGAGACGCTGAGCTCACTGATCGGCTGCAGCGCTGTCGACGGAACGTCAGCTTCACGGCCAATGCCACAGGCCGGGAGCAGAGGCGAGACTCACCGGTAGACCCGGGTAGGGTGAGTAAAGCACGGTTAGTTGCTTTCTAATAGCCTGCAGCCGGGGATTAACTTTTAATGAAAGGGAACAATCCCTTTGACTGTATGCAGCGCGCCACACCTAGGAAGCGCACTCTCACACACAAGCCAGCATGCACACGTGCTCGCACGTGACAAAACCCCCTATCTGCCCCTACAACCTCCCCGTCACCATGCGTCAGACTCTCCTGCCTGTTTTATGATTTCAGGGCCCTATCAGGAATCACCCCCCCCTCCCCAATTCCTTCCGCACCTTCCTTGCACTGAGGTTAGCTCTTTGTCAGCCGTCTGGCTTGGTTACACAAGCTTCTTTGCAGAGATACATGTTACTTCTGCTGGCCCTCGCTAGGCGGCCGGCATCCAAAACCTTCCCTGGGCACCTGCTGAAAGCCTGGCCCCTTCACGGCCCCGGGTGCTTTTAATGCCATCATTTCCACCCGACGAGCTGCGGAGTCAATAAGCACTCCTAGCCGTGACAAGTAGCTCGGTGTCAGGCCTGCGTGAAGGCGGCGGAGTAGCGTACTTAGCTGCCAACTGTCTCAGAGGCCTTGGGGCTTCCATCATCTAAGTTACTTAAGGTCGGTGTACGGCAAGGCGCCGTTCCATGCTAGCCGAGCTGGGCAGTAGGGCAAAACGTTATCAAAATGGTCTACGGCACCCGGTGTTCCCAGGAGGTCTCCCATCCAAGTACTGTCTGAGCCCAGCCCTGCTTTGCTTCCGAGATCAGACGAGAATGGGCGTATCCAAGGTGGTATTGCCAGTAGACGCTGCTTGATCCATCGCCCGGCCAGCCTTTCTCAGGATCGCTTGGTGGCGAGTGTAACATACCTGGCGGCGTCCTTGCATAGTGGTCCATCTCCCACTGTGCAAGAGAGCACACTTGATCTCCTGTCCAGAATGTCTCTCTGGCTTCCCTCCATGCTGTCTGTTTGTGTCTGTTTCTGCTGCTTAAGGGCGGCGCCCGATCACTTCCTGCTTTTTGTACCTGCTGTGGTTCACACCCCTTGTGCGTCCTCAGCCTATTGCTGTCTGTCAGCTGGTATATAGCTCAGCTGCTCCCATCTATCCCTGCCTGAGCATAGTGTTTCATTCAGTGTGTGCTTGCACTCTGAAGGTGCCAGGTCCCGTTCTTTGTCTCCTGCCTTGTGGTATCAGTTCCCGTGTCTGAACTGAGTCCTGTCTATGTCTCCTGCCTTGCGGTATCAGTTCCCGTGTCTGAACTGAGTCCTGTCTTTGTCTCCTGCCTTGCGGTATCAGTTCCCGTGTCTGAACTGAGTCCTGTCTGTGTACTCTTGCCTGCTGCCTCTCCTGGAGGCTGTATTTCCAGTCCTGTCTGAACACGCTCCTAACCTGTTCCTCCCGCCTTCTAGGGGCCGATTACCTAGACCCGCTCCTGTATCTTGTCTGTCCTGTCTGAACACGCTCCTTGCCTGTTCGTCCCGCCTCTCTGGGGGCCGTATTCCCAGACCCGCTCCTGTATCCTGCTGCAGTGTCGGTCTCCTCCCTACACTCAGTTCCAGTCTGAACTCTCTCCTATCCTTTACCTGTTTTGCCTCTATGTCCGTTCCCTTCCTTTTTCTGCAGAGTCTGAACTCGTACCTAACTCCTGCTTGTTGTCTCTGTACTCCCGTTTGTGAGTTTGTGGTCCACTCGCTACTTCACTGCAAGTACCCTGTGGGTATCTGGCTCTGCCTTTCTCTTCCTGTCTGTTCCGTGTGAACAGAGCCCTGTCCCCCCTGCTCTGCTTTGTTTGCCGCTCTGCGGTTTCCGCCCTGCTCCTGCCTTGTTTACCGCTCTGCGGTTTCCGCTCTGCTCCTTCCTTGTTTACTGCTCTGCGGTTTCCGCTCTGCTCCTGCCTTGTTTACCGCTCTGCGGTTTCCGCTCTGCTCCTGCTTAGCCTGCCGCTCTTGCGGTTTCTGCCCTGCTCTTGCCTTGCTTGCCGCTCCAGCGGTTTCTGCTCTGCTCCTGCCTTGTTTGCCGCTCTGCAGTTTCCGCTCTGCTCCTGCCTACTTAGCCGCTCTGCGGTTTCCGCTCTGCTCCTGCCTACTTAGCCGCTCTGCGGTTTCCGCTCTGCTCCTGCCTTGTTTACCGCTCTGCGGTTTCCGCTCTGCTCCTGCCTTGTTTGCCGCTCTGCGGTTTCCGCTCTGCTCCTGCCTACTTAGCCGCTCTGCGGTTTCCGCTCTGCTCCTGCCTTGTTTACCTCTCTGCGGTTTCCGCTCTGTCCTGCCTTGTTTACCGCTCTGCGGTTTCCGCTCTGCTCCTGCCTTGTTTACCGCTCTGCGGTTTCCGCTCTGCTCCTGCTTAGCTTGCCGCTCTTGCGGTTTCCACTCTGCTCTTGCCTTGCTTGCCGCTCCTGCGGTTTCTGCTCTGCATCTGCTCGCTGCTCCGGCAGTCCCGTCCTGCTCTGCATCTGCTCGCTGCTCCGGCAGTCCTGTCCTGCTCTGCTTGCGCTCGCTGCTCCGGCAGTCCCGTCCTGCTCTGCTCTTGCCCACCGCTTCGGGCATTCCCTCTCTGCTGTGTTTGGCTACCGCATCTGCGGTTCTGTTTCTGTGACCCAGTCTGTACTGGGTCTTGTCCTCTCTGTGCTCCAGCCCATCCTTTCGGCCAGTACCTCCCCGCCTGCATACTCGCCTGTATCCACCCGTCTGCATACCTGCCGTGTTCGCTTATATCCACCAGTCTGTGCCAGCCTAACCTGCCTGTTCCAGTAATCCCTGTGTGGGTCAATCCCCGTGTCCGGAGTTTGACCTGGAGTAGCACCTGGTCCCTCTGCCCGGTTTCTCCTTGGTGCACTGGCGTCGTATGCCGTCGTGCCACCTTGGTCGGATCGGCCAGATACTTAGTCACGCCCCTCTAGGCACTCTCCGGTTCATGGTCCAGTGGAACCACTACTCCCGCACACGCCAGTCAGTCCGGGCGTGTGCATAACAGCATGCTCAGGCCATGGTTCCCGTTGAGCCCCACGGCCTTCGCTCTCTGAGACGTTTTCTAGTGAATACATGCATTAAAAATAAATAGATACATTTTTTTTTCCCTTAGCTGAGTTCCAGGCGAATTACGCACCGTCCAGATGGATCTATCAGCTCTCGTTCCTGCGGATCCGCCACGTTACTATGGGGATCCAAGACAGTGTCGTGCATTTGTGGAGCAATGCATGCTACACTTTAAGGCCTACCCTCTCTATTTTCCTTCCGATTGGGCTAAAGTGGCCTTTATGATTGACTACCTAGCGGGTGATGCCTTGAAATGGGTCACCCCCCTATGGGAAGCATGGGATCCTGTCGTCCTTGACCTGCAGGCCTTCCTGGTGGCCTTTCGTGTGGTCTTCGAGGACCCTAACCCTGAAGCCCCTGCTGAAGCTTCACTTCCCAATATCCCGGAGCAGCCCCGATGGGTAATGTGTGTGGGTAGCGCAATAGTCCTCCAGCCCAATGAGACTACTGCCCACCCAGAATCCTCACAGGGTGACTATGCTTTCCGGAATACTTCTCCCAACCTCAAGAGGCAGTCCAGACGTGCTAGACGTAGAGGCAAGCCGTCACGCCAGGGTCTGTCCTCCCTGAGACCTCCTGACCCCAACCTTGAAGTCCCTACTGAAGCTTCATCTCCCTGTATCCCGGAGAAGCCCCAACGGGTAATGTGCGTGGGTAGTGCACCAGTTCTCCTGCCCGAAGAGACTTCTGCCCATCCAGACTCCACACAGGAGAACTTCCTGCACCCGGCATCAGATGCTTCACCCACTTTAACCGGTGTGCATGTCCAAGGATGCTCCAAAGCTGTGGTTACCTCAGAGTCTGTGCACCTCTACTACCTGGTGGAGGACCACCTGTTGCCTCCTGAATCCTCCGGGATACCACTCGATGACAAATGGAGAGAGACTTCTCTACACCCGGTACTCGATACTTTGTCCGCTTCGTCCTGTGAGCCTGACAATGGGTACCCCAAAGTGGTAGTTACCCCCGAGTCTCTACACCCCTCCGACCAGGCGGAGGACCTCCAGTTGTCTCCTGAACCCTTCGGGGTGCTACCTGGTAGCGAAATGACAGAGACTCTCCTATACTCTGTACCTGATACCTCGCTCGCTTCGTCCAGTGAGTCCAACCTAGTGTACTCCGAAGCAGAGGTTAACCATGAGTCTCTACACCCCTCTGACCAGGCGGAGGACCTCCAGTTGTCTCCAGAACCATTCGGGGTGCCACCTGGTGGTGAATGGACAGAGACTTTCCTATATCCTGAATCTGATACCTCGCTTGCTTCGTCCAGTGAGTCCGACCTAGTGTACTCTGAAGCAGAGGTTACCCGTGAGTCTCTACACCCCTCTGACCAGGCGGAGGACCGCCAGTTGTCTCCAGAACCCTTCGGGGTGCCACCTGGTGGTGAATGGACAGAGACTTTCCTATACTCGGTACCCGATACCTCGCCTGCTTCGTCCAGTGAGTCCGACCTTGTGTACTCTGAAGCAGATGTTTTCTCTGAGCCTCTGCACTCTTCTGACCCGGCGGAGGACCTCCAGTTGTTTCCTGAATCCTCCGGGGTACCACCAGATAACAAAGAGGCAGTGACTTTTCCTCATCCTGTACCTGATAACCCGTCTATTTCTTCCTGTGAGCTTGACAAGATGTACCTCGAAGCAGAGATTACACCCAAGTCTCTGTCCCCCTCCAACCCGGTGGAGGACTTCCAGTTGTCTCCTGTACCCTCTGGGATGCCACCTGAAAGTATGTGGAGTGAGACTTCCTTGTGTGCTGTTCCTGGTACTCCACCCATTTCGTCTGTTGCTAAGGGTGGCTGGATGGGAGGTAGCATCCTAGCTACCCAGAGGAGACCAGTTTTTCCGGTGGACAGTGGAAGTGATCTCTTCAAAGGGAAGAATTGGCCCTCAAATTCCCTGCGGGAGATTCTGGCAGGCCTGAAGAAGAGGGGGCGTTAGGGGGGGGGGTACTGTAACATACCTGGCGGCGTCCTTGCATAGTGGTCCATCTCCCACTGTGCAAGAGCGCGCACTTGATCTCCTGTCCAGAATGTCTCTCTGGCTTCCCTCCATGCTGTCTGTTTGTGTCTGTTTCTGCTGCTTAAGGGCGGCGCCCGATCACTTCCTGCTTTTTGTACCTGCTGTGGGTCACACCCCTTGTGCGTCCTCAGCCTATTGCTGTCTGTCACCTGGTATATAGCTCAGCTGCTCCCATCTATCCCTGCCTGAGCATAGTGTTTCATTCAGTGTGTGCTTCCACTCTGAAGGTGCCAGGTCCCGTTCTTTGTCTCCTGCCTTGCGGTATCAGTTCCCGTGTCTGAACTGAGTCCTGTCTATGTCTCCTGCCTTGCGGTATCAGTTTCCGTGTCTGAACTGAGTCCTGTCTTTGTCTCCTGCCTTGCGGTATCAGTTCCCGTGTCTGAACTGAGTCCTGTCTATGTCTCCTGCCTTGCGGTATCAGTTCCCGTGTCTGAACTGAGTCCTGTCTGTGTACTCTTGCCTGCTGCCTCTCCTGGAGGCTGTATTTCCAGTCCTGTCTGAACACGCTCCTAGCCTGTTCCTCCCGCCTTCTAGGGGCCGATTACCTAGACCCGCTCCTGTATCTTGTCTGTCCTGTCTGAACACGCTCCTTGCCTGTTCGTCCCGCCTCTCTGGGGGCCGTATTCCCAGACCCGCTCCTGTATCCCGCTGCAGTGTCGGTCTCCTCCGTACACTCAGTTCCAGTCTGAACTCTCTCCTATCCTTTACCTGTTTTGCCTCTATGTCCGTTCCCTTCCTTTTTCTGCAGAGTCTGAACTCGTACCTAACTCCTGCTTGTTGTCTCTGTACTCCCGTTTGTGAGTTTGTGGTCCACTCGCTACTTCACTGCAAGTACCCTGTGGGTATCTGGCTCTGCCTTTCTCTTCCTGTCTGTTCCGTGTGAACAGAGCCCTGTCCCCCCTGCTCTGCTTTGTTTGCCACTCTGCGGTTTCCGCTCTGCTCCTGCCTTGTTTACCGCTCTGCGGTTTCCGCTCTGCTCCTTCCTTGTTTACCGCTCTGCGGTTTCCGCTCTGCTCCTGCCTTGTTTACCGCTCTGCGGTTTCTGCTCTGCTCCTGCTTAGCTTGCCTCTCTTGCGGTTTCTGCCCTGCTCTTGCCTTGCTTGCCGCTACTGCGGTTTCTGCTCTGCTCCTGCCTTGTTTGCCGCTCTGCGGTTTCTGCTCTGCTCCTGCCTTGTTTGCCGCTCTGCGGTTTCCGCTCTGCTCCTGCCTACTTAGCCGCTCTGCGGTTTCCGCTCTGCTCCTGCCTTGTTTACCGCTCTGCGGTTTCCGCTCTGCTCCTGCCTTGTTTACCGCTCTGCGGTTTCCGCTCTGCTCCTGCTTAGCTTGCCGCTCTTGCGGTTTCCACTCTGCTCTTGCCTTGCTTGCCACTCCTGCGGTTTCTGCTCTGCATCTGCTCGCTGCTCCGGCAGTCCTGTCCTGCTCTGCTTCTGCTCGCTGCTCCGGCAGTCCCGTCCTGCTCTGCATCTGCTCGCTGCTCCGGCAGTCCTGTCCTGCTCTGCTTGCGCTCGCTGCTCCGGCAGTCCCGTCCTGCTCTGCTCTTGCCCACCGCTTCGGGCATTCCCTCTCTGCTGTGTTTGGCTACCGCATCTGCGGTTCTGTTTCTGTGACCCAGTCTGTACTGGGTCTTGTCCTCTCTGTGCTCCAGCCCGTCCTTTCGGCCAGTACCTCCCCGCCTGCATACTCACCTGTATCCACCCGTCTGCATACCTGCCGTGTTCGCTTATATCCACCAGTCTGTGCCAGCCTAACCTGCCTGTTCCAGTAATCCCTGTGTGGGTCAACCCCCGTGTCCGGAGTTTGACCTGGAGTAGCACCTGGTCCCTCTGCCCGGTTTCTCCTTGGTGCACTGGCGTCGTATGCCGTCGTGCCACCTTGGTCGGATCGGCCAGATACTTAGTCACGCCCCTCCAGGCACTCTCCGGTTCATGGTCCAGTGGAAATACTACTCCCGCACACGCCAGTCAGTCCGGGCATGTGAATAAAAGCGAGCAATCTGGCCGTGACGGGGCGGGCTCCGAAGGGTCCATGCAAAGTCTGTGCCGTCCCTACAGGTGTGGTTTGTTTAGCAGTGATTCACCCGCCGCATCAGCTGTCTTCAAAAATGGCTCGGCGCAGGTTCTCCTGCAGGCTAAACACTTCATCGCGGTAATGTGACAGAAAGAGCAAGCTGGACCCGTAACTTGGGGGCGGAGCGAGACGTCCAGGGGTGAATGAAGAAAGAGGGTGAGATGGTTGCCAGTGACTTTGAGCTGCTCTTCAGGGGGGAGGGTCGTGTTGCCTGCAAAGGTCTTCTGCTTGGGGTTACCGGTGGTTGCCTCCAGCCACGCGGGAGACGCTGGTCCTGGTGAAAAGGAGCCTAGTATTAAAAGTAAAGAGGCAACAATGCTGGAGGCCCACGGTGATCAGAAGGATGCTGGTATTTTGCAGAGATGAAATAGCGCAAGAGAGAAAGCAAATGAAAAAAAGAAAAGAGAATGAATGTGTGCACTTGTGAAAGGGAATGGAAAAAAGGCATAGAAGAGAGTGCCCCTGCTGTTGGAAGGAAGGAAAAAGCAAAAGCCTACAGCACATGGTATTCCCAGGTGGTCTCCCATCCAAGTACTAACCAGGCCCAACCCTGCTTAGCTTCTGAGATCAGATGAGATCGGGCGGGTTCAGGGTGGTGTGGCCGTAGGCAGAGATAAGCCCCTCACTTGCTGCTTTTCTACTTTGAAGTCTGGCTGCCGGCTGCCCTTTCCAGTGCTCAGCAAGACCAGGTCCTTTTGTGTTTTCCCTTCTCTTCAATTTTCTTGCTGGCTTCCTTAAAAGGTCTTGTAGACAGAAGGCCCCACTCAGAGCCGCTGAGCTCACTGATCGGCTGCAGCGCTGTCGACGGAACGTCAGCTTCGCGGCCAATAACACAGGCCGGGAGCAGAGGCGAGACTCACCGGTAGACCCGGGTAGGGTGAGTACAGCGCGGTTAGTTGCTTTCTAATACCCTGCAGCCGGGGATTAACTTTTAATGAAAGTGAACAATCCCTTTGACTGTCTGCAGCGCGCCACACCTAGGAAGCGCACTCTCACACACAAGCCAGCATGTACACGTGCTCGCACGTGACAACACCCCCTATCTGCCCCTACAACCTCTCCGTCACCATGCGTCAGACTCTCCTGCCTGTTTTATGATTTCAGGCCCCTAGCAGGAATCACCCTCCCCTCCCCAATTCCTTCCTTGCCTTCCTTGCCTTCCTTGCACTGAGGTTAGCTCTTTGTCAGCCGTCTGGCTTGGTTACACAAGCTTCTTTGCAGAGAAACATGTTACTTCTGCTGGCCCTCGCTAGACGGCCGGCATCCAAAACCTTCCCTGGGCACCTGCTGAAAGCCTGGCCCCTTCACGGCCCCGGATGCTTTTAACGCCATCATTTCCACACGGCGAGCTGCGGAGTTAATAAGCACTCCTAGCCGTGGCAAGGAGCTCGGTGTCAGGCCTGCGTGAAGAGCGGCGGGGTAGCGTACTTAGCTGCCAACTGTCTCAGAGGCCTTGGGGCTTCCATCATCTAAGTTACTTAAGGTCGGTGTCCGGCAAGGCGCCATTCCATGCTTGCCGAGCTGGGCAGTAGGGCAAAACGTCATCAAAATGGTCTACAGCACCCGGTGTTCCCAGGAGGTATCCCATCCAAGTACTGTCCGAGCCCAGCCCTGCTTTGCTTCCGAGATCAGACGAGATCAGGCGTATCCAAGGTGGTATGGCCAGTAGACGCTGCTTGATCCATCGCCTGGCCAGCCTTTCTCAGGATCGCTTGGTGGCGAGCAATCTGGCCGTGACGGGGCGGGCTCCGAAGGGTCCATGCAAAGGCTGTGCCGTCCCTACAGGTGTGGTTTGTTTAGCAGTGATTCACCCGCCGCATCAGGTGTCTTCAAAAATGGATCGGCGCAGGGTCTCCTGCAGGCTAAACCCTTAATCGCGGTAATGTGACAGAAAGAGCAAGCTGGACCCGTAACTTGGGGGCGGAGCGAGACGTCCAGGGTGAATGAAGGAAGAGGGTGAGATGGTTGCCAGTGACTTTGAGCTGCTCTTCAGGGGGGAGGGTCGTGTTGCCTGCAAACGTCTTCTGCTTGGGGTTACCGGTGGTTGCCTCCAGCCACGCGGGAGATGCTGGTCCTGGTGAAAAGGAGCCTAGTATTAAAAGTAAAGAAGCAACAATGCTGGAGGCCCACGGTGATCAGAAGGATGCTGGTATTTTGCAGAGATGAAATAGCGCAAGAGAGAAAGCAAATGAAAAAAAGAAAAGAGAATGAATGTGTGCACTTGTGAAAGGGAATGGAAAAAAGGCATAGAAGAGAGTGCCCCCTGCTGGTGGAAGGAAAGAAAAAGCAAAAGCCTACAGCACCTGGTATTCCCAGGCTGTCTCCCATCCAAGTACTAAACAGGCCCAACCCTGGTTAGCTTCCGAGATCAAACAAGATCGGGAATGTTCAGGGTAGTGTGGCCATAGGCAAAAACAAGCCTCTCACTTGCTGCTTTTCTACTTTTAAGTCTGGCTGCCGGCTGCCCTTTCCAGTGCTCAGCAAGACCTTGTCCTTTTGTGCTTTCCCTTCTCTTCAATTTTCTTGCTGGCTTCCTTAAAAGGTCTTGTAGACACAACGCCCCACTCAGAGCCGCTGAGCTCACTGATCGGCTGCAGCACTGTCGACGGAACGTCAGCTTCACGGCCAATGCCACAGGCCGGGAGCAGAGGCGAGACTCACCGGTAGACCCGGGTAGGGTGAGTAGAGTGCGGTTAGTTGCTTTCTAATAGCCTGCAACCGGTGATTAACTTTTAATGTAAGGGAACAATCCCTTTGACTGTCTGCAGCGCGCCACACCTAGGAAGCGCACTCTCACACACAAGCCGGCATCCAAAACCTTCCCTGGGCACCTGCTGAAAGCCTGGCCCCTTCACGGCCCCGGGTGCTTTTAACGCCATCATTTCCACATGGCGAGCTGCGGAGTCAATAAGCACTCCTAGCCGTGGCAAGAAGCTCGGTGTTAGGCCTGCGTGAAGGCGGCGGGGTAGCGTACTTAGCTACAAACTGGCTCAGAGGCCTTGGGCTTCCATCATCTAAGTTACTTAAGGTCGGTGTCTGGCAAGGCGCCGTTCCATGCTAGCCGAGCTGGGCAGTAGGGCAAAACGTCATCAAAATGGTCTAAAGCACCCGGTGTTCCCAGGAGGTCTCCCATCCAAGTACTGTCCGAGCCCAGCCCTGCTTTGCTTCTGAGATCAGATGAGATCGGGCGTATCCAAGGTGGTATGGCCAGTGGGCGCTGCTCGATCCATCGCCCGGCCAGCCTTTCTCAGGATCGCTTTGTGGCGAGCAATCTGGCCGTAACGGGGTGGGCTCCGAAGGGTCCATGCAAAGGCTGTGCCGTCCCTACAGGTGTGGTTTGTTTAGCAGTGATTCACCCGCCGCATCAGGTGTCTTCAAAAATGGCTCGGCGCAGGGTCTCCTGCAGGCTAAACCCTTCATCGCGGTAATGTGACAGAAAGAGCAAGCTGGACCCGTAACTTGGGGGCTGAGCGAGACGTCCAGGGGTGAATGAAGGAAGAGGGTGAGATGGTTGCCAGTGACTTTGAGCTGCTCTTCAGGGGGGAGAGTCGTGTTGCCTGCAAAGGCCTTCTGCTTGGGGTTACCGGTGGTTGCCTCCAGCCACCCGGGAGACGCTGGTCCTGGTGAAAAGGAGCCTAGTATTAAAAGTAAAGAAGCAACAATGCTGGAGGCCCACGGTGATCAGAAGGATGCTGGTATTTTGCAGAGATGAAATAGCGCAAGAGAGAAAGCAAATGAAAAAAAGAAAAGAGAATGAATGTGTGCACTTGTGAAAGGGAATGGAAAAAAGGTATAGAAGAGAGTGCCCCCTGCTTGTGGAAGGAAGGAAAAAGCAAAAGCCTACAGCACCTGGCATTCCCAGGCGGTGTCTGTTAAATGGTTAATTATGGAAATTAATTTGGAATGTTAATCGATAATCATTTTTCTGAGTTCTATGCCTCAGTCATCGTGTCTAGTTGACATGTGCTATTTGTGTGTGTATTTTTGGTTCACTACCATATGTAGAACAGGTGTCCATACGACTGGCTATAAAAGCCCATGGTACAGAAAGGGGGGGCTCTCTTGCTCTGCCCACCCCACAAGACACCGAATCTTCATGCTGAGAAGCAGATGACATGTAGGCCTGGACACATGCTGGACAAAGACATGATTTACCAGCCAGGATCCAAGGAAAGATGGGTGAATCTCAACAATTAAGCTAATTATGGACAAATGGACAATTACTTTATAACTAATTATTGTATGTACCTGCTGCAATCTGATTCTTTTTAATGGACAATCCAAGAATAAATAGATACATTTTTTTATAAGAATATCGTGATATTGATACTTTGAGAAGTCCTCAGTAGAAAAAAATAATACAGGAAGAGTATTATTTTACAATGGTGAGCCAGCCAGTCCTGTTTTTTTGTTTTTTAAATTAAGTAAGTGAATTTCTTCCGTGAACAAGGGGGGAGTCCTGACGAGCTGAACAGCTGTTGTTCACGTGTCAGTAAATTCAATACTTTGTCAGCAAGTGAGAAGCAGCAAGTGAGAAGCTTGTCTCTGCCTACGGCCACACCACCCTGAACACGCCCGATTTCATCTGATCTCAGAAGCTAAGCAGAGTTGGACCTGGTTAGTACTTGGATGGGAGACCACCTGGGAATACCAGGTGCTGAAGGCTTTTGCTTTTTCCTTCCTTCCACCAGCAGGGAGCACTCTCTTCTATGCCTTTTTTCCATTCCCTTTCACAAGTGCACACATTCATTCTCTTTTCTTTTTTTCATTTGCTTTCTCTCTTGCGCTATTTCATCTCTGCAAAATACCAGCATCCTTCTGATCACCGTGGGCCTCCAGCATTGTTGCTTATTTACTTTTAATAATAGGCTCCTTTTCACCAGGACCAGGGTCTCCCGGGTGGCTGGAGGCAACAACCGGTAACCCCAAGCAGAAGACCTTTGCAGGCAACACGACCCTCCCCCCTGAAGAGCAGCTCAAAGTCACTGGCAACCATCTCACCCTCTTCCTTCATTCACCCCTGGACGTCTCGCTCCGCCCCCAAGTTACGGGTCCAGCTTGCTCTTTCTGTCACATTACCGCGATGAAGGGTTTAGCCTGCAGGAGACCCTGCGCCGAGCCATTTTTGAAGACACCTGATGCGGCGGGTGAATCACTGTTAAACAAACCACACCTGTAGGGACGGCACAGCCTTTGCATGGACCCTTCGGAGCCCGCCCCGTCACGGCCAGATTGCTCGCCACCAAGCGATCCTGAGAAAGGCTGGCCGGGCTATGGATCGAGCAGCGTCTACTGGTCATACCACCTTGGATGCGTCTGATCTCAGAAGCAAAGCAGGGCTGGGCTCGAACAGTACTTGGATGGGATACCTCCTGGGAACACCAGGTGCTGTAGACCATTTTGATGACATTTTGCCCTACTGCCCAGCTCGGCTAGCATGGAACGGCGCCTTGCCGGACACCGACCTTAAGTAACTTAGATGATGGAAGCCCCAAGGCCTCTGAGCCAGTTGGCAGCTAAGTACGCTACCCCGCCGCCTTCACGCAGGCCTGACACCGAGCTCCTTGCCACGGCTAGGAGTGCTTATTGACTCCGCAGCTCGCCCTGTGGAAATGAAGGCGTTAAAAGCACCCGGGGCCGTGAAGGGGCCAGGCTTTCAGCAGGTGCCCAGGGAAGGTTTTGGATGCCGGCCGCCTAGCGAGGGCCAGCAGAAGTAACATGTTTCTCTGCAAAGAAGCTTGTGTAACCAAGGCAGACGGCTGACAAAGAGCTAACCTCAGTGCAACGAAGGCAAGGAAGGTGAGGAAGGAATTTGGGAGGGGGGGGTAATTCCTGCTAGGGCCCTGAAATCATAAAACAGGCAGGAGAGTCTGACGCATGGTGACGGAGAGGTTGTAGGTAGAGATGAGCGTTGTTCTACTCGAACTGTTCGCCAATCTCAAATTCGAGCTGTTTTGGGCGGTGTTCGAGCCGGTCGGCGAACACGAACAATTTGAGAAAAATTCGGCTGTTCGAGGTTATGTTCGATAACTGTTCGTGCACCAAAATCATAACTGGATTTTTTCTCAGTAATGATGAAAATTAATGTTAATACGCAGTTTGAGTGTACAGCGGGGCGGGGGGAGGGGCAGGGGATGGATCTCTGCAGGAACAATGAAGATCTCCATTTTTTTTTCTCTTTCCCGCATTTGCAGTGGGGAGGTGCAATCTGTCAGCCTATCAGCAGCGCACACACGGAGCGAAGTGCTTTTTTTCACACAAGCAAGGGCATGTGTGATTGGCAGTGTATGTCACATGTCCTTGCCCTATAAGACCAAGCCATTTTCCCCGTCGCCACCATTTTCTCACTGCTGCAGCTGCGTGTTAGACGGCACCGCTGTTGCTGTGTGCGCTATACCTTGTTAATTTCAAGCCAATTTTCGCACAAATCTACAGATAGCTTGGGAGTAGGGAATAGTTGTGATTGCAGTCCTTTTAAGGACTAGGTTACAGCATTTCCTACGACTTTTATCAGGCAGGTCTGTGCTCTTAAATAGATAGATTGTGGGAGTAAAGACTAATTGTAATTGGAGTCCTTTTCAGGACTAGGTTACATCAGTTCCTATCAGTTTTTGCCAGGCAGGTCTGTGCCAGTGCTGTGCAAGTTTTTTTCACAGCATTTGGCTGAATCTAGCAAAGCTAATCCTTTTTGGCCTATTGCAGAGTGTGTTAGTCAGTGGAGTAGCCTATCTGTGTTGCAAGATATACCACTTGTGTATAGAATACCAATTTTTTTACTGCACCTAGTGAAGTAAAATCTTTTGGGCATAGCATCATTCTATTAGTCCATCTATACTGACCTCCATCAGGTTGCAAACTGAATATAATTTTTTTCTGCATCTAGCTCTGAAAAAATATTTGGGCTTCTAGCAGTGTGTGGGACTTGGTCTATTAGTCCATCTATACTGACCTCCATCAGGTTGCAAATTAAAAATAATTTTTTTCTTCATTTAGCTCTGAAAAAATATTTGGGCTTCTAGCAGTGTGTGGGACTTGTTCTATTAGTCCTTCTATACTGACCTCCAGCAGGTTGCAAATTGAATATAATTTTTTTCTGCATCTAGCTCTGAAAAAATATTTGGGCTTCTAGCGGTGTGTGGGACTTGGTCTATTAGTCTATCTATACTGACCTCCATCAGGTTGCAAATTAAAAATAATTTTTTTCTGCATCTAGCTCTGAAAAAATATTTGGGCTTCTAGCAGTGTGTGGGACTTGGTCTATTAGTCCATCTATACTGACCTCCATCAGGTTGCAAATTGAATAAAAAAATTTTCTGCATCTAGCTCTGAAAAAATATTTGGGCTTCTAACGGTGTGTGGGACTTGGTCTATTAGTCCATCTATACTGACCTCCATCAGGTTGCAAATTAAAAATAATTTTTTTCTGCATCTAACCCAGCCAATAGTTTTGGCCTAATACCACAGTTTCGCCACTCAGCTCTGCTCGGTTACCATCCATTGTTTTTTTGTGCAAACAACTCCAGAGTTGTGAATTAGTTAACCTCCAAAATGAGTGGAAAAAGGCCTGCTGCTGGTGGAAAGGGGAATAGGCGTGTTGGGAAGGGGAAAAAAGGTTGTGTCCGTGGGGTAGGTGCAGAAGAAAGACCATCTTCCAGCCAAACTAAAATGTCTACTTCTTTTAGCGGACAATGTGATAAGATCCCTTTCTTACGGCCACGCCAATCGCTACAAATTCCAGATGAGGCACAAAAACAGCAGGTGCTTCAACGGATATCAAGTGCTCCTTTAAGTGGGCTCTCCTCCACATCAACTTCAACATCACAAATACTCCAGTCCTCAAAGGTGTCACCCAAATCGCACTTGCTTCCTCACAGCTCCCAAATCTCCAGCTGCCCGTCTGAGTATGAGGTAGAACAGATGGTTGAGTCTGCAGAGCTGTTTACTCATACTATAGCCTGGGAATCAGAGGTCGACTCCAGCGCTTCTGTGAATCCAGACGAGGAAATGATCTGCACTGATGCCCAGAATCTTTATGAGTCGGATCCAGGACCAGACGCAGAAGGTTCTGACCATAATGTAGACCCTCATTCCCAAACTGTAACTCCTGTTGGTGGAGACAATGAGGAAGACGATGATAAGACTCAAATACCTGATTGGAGCGACAACTTTAGTTTTTTGTCAGGGCAGGAACAGGTTGGCTCTGAGGACGACGGGTGTGATAACGCACAGGGTGATGATGATGAGGTCGGAGATCCCACTTACTGTCAACCCACAGTCAGCCAAGAGATGAGGTCAGCAGAGGAGGTGGAGGAAGATGCTAGTGACGACGAGGTCAGGTTGCGCCTTCCTGGACAGAGACGTAGTACTGGAAGCACGTCAACAACTGCATCCTCAAACACAACTCTGCCTCTCACCACAAGTCGTGGTGGCTCTTCAGGTCGCATGGGTGCTAAGCCTTGCATAGCCTGGGCATTTTTTCAGATCGATAAAGATGACCCAACTCGTGTTATCTGTAACATTTGTCAGCAAAAGCTAAGTAGAGGCCAAAAAATACATAGTTTGAGTACTTCATGCATGAACCGGCACATGGACATGAAGCATAAGTTGCAGTGGGAAGCTCAGTGTGCTACAATGCGGTCTAGCTGGCCGGGCCAACCACCGTCTGCCATATCTTGTGCATCCGCGGCCTCTTCATCCTCTGTGACTGGGGGGACAGCAGTCACACCTGTTTTGGGGCGCAGACCTGCCACCTCTTTACCCGCAACAGCCAGCGTGATTGGCAGGTCATCATTTTCTTTGGAGGTGGTAACACCAGCTGGTCTTGAGCGCTGTCCGACATCGATAGCACCACCTTTGGATCAAGGCAACCTAACATGTCCGCCTGCATCTTCCTCACAGACCGGCAGTTTGCTGGGGACACCCTTATCAACCCCGTCTAAGCACAATAGCCAGCCCTCGGTCCCTCAGATGTGGACAAGTAAAAGACCATTTGCTCCTAGCCATGAGAAAGCTAAGAGGTTGAATTTCACCATCTGCAAGCTCTTGGCTACAGAAATGCTGCCTTTTGCGCCTGGTGGACACAGAGGATTTTCGAGACCTTATATCCGTCGCAGTGCCAAAGTACCAGATGCCCAGTCGGCACTACTTCTCAAAGAAAGGTGTGCCTGCGCTCCACCAGCATGTCGCACACAACATCACCGCTTCTTTGAGAAACTCTGTGTGTGACAGGGTGCATTTCACCACAGACACTTGGACGAGTAGGCATGGACAGGGGCGTTACATGTCGCTGACTGGGCACTGGGTAACTATGGTGACAGCAGGACAAGGGGCTGCTGTCCAAGTCTTGCCGTCCCCACGAGTTGTGCGTCAATCCTCTTTATGTCATTTTTCCTCCACTGCTTCTGCCTCCTCAACCTCCTCTCGGTCTTCCACCTGCACCCAAAGCCTGTCTGGTCATGCCACAAGCTTTCTAACTGCGCAGAAGGGATCCTGCACACCTCCTTACTATGCTGGCAGTAGGGCTCAACGTCATCAGGCGGTTTTTACATTGAAATGTCTGGGAAATGTGAGTCACACAGCTGAGGAGTTGTGGTCAGCTCTGGAGAACCAATTTCATGAATGGTTGTCTCCACTGGACCTGAAACCAGGGAAGGCCGTGTGCGACAATGCTGCAAACCTGGGTGCGGCCCTTCGCCGGGGCAATGTCACACACGTGCCTTGTATGGCTCACGTGTTGAACCTGGTTGTCCAGCAATTTTTAGCCCACTATCCCAGAATAGATGGCCTTCTGCAGAGGGCACGGTCGATGTGTGCTCACTTCCGCCGTTCGCATCCCGCAGCTCAGCGACATACATCTCTACAGAAGTCGTTGGGCCTGCCACTTCATCGGCTAAAATGCGATGTGCCTACCCGGTGGAATTCAACTCTGCACATGTTGCAGCGACTGTGGCAGCACCGACAAGCCCTGGTGCAATACGTTCTGACGTATAGCCTGGGCCAACGAGATTCAGAGGTGGGGCAAATCACGCTGGAGGAGTGGTCTCAGATCAGGGACCTATGCACCCTTCTGCACAGTTTTGAAATGGCGACGAAGATGTTTAGTGCTGACGATGCCATTATCAGCATGACTATTCCGGTGATTTACATGCTGGAGCACATGTTAAACAGAATTCGGAGTCAGGTGGTGGCACAAGAGGAGGTGGAGGAAGTAGAGGAGGAGGAGTTGTATGCGGAAGGGCTAACATCTGCAAGGTCCAGACGGTCGGCAGCACCAGGGCGGCAGGCATGTGAGGGTGGGGGAGATGATTTTACCAGGGCGCATGGTAGCAGCCAAACTAGTGAGGAAGGTGCAGGAGCCCAGGAAGAAGTGGAGGACGAACTGATGGAAGACTCATCAGATGAGGGAGACCTTGATCACATTTCTGTTGTGCGAGGTTGGGGGGAGAGGACAGAGGAAGGAAGCATGATTGTTACCTCGCCACCAACACAACAGGGACTTGGTGCTCCTGGATGCGCAACACACATGAGTGCCTTCTTGCTGCACTACCTGCAACATGACCCTCGAATTGTGAGAATTAGAAATAATCCTGACTACTGGGTTGCCACACTGTTAGATCCCCGGTACAAACGTAAATTTGCAGAAATTATTCCTGCCATAGAAAGGGATGCACGCATGCAGAAGTATCAGCAGAGACTGTTGCAGAATCTTACATGTGCTTTTCCACAAAACACCAGTGGTTCACGTAGTGAATCTTACAGTTCTAACTTGCCAACCGTGGTCTGTATGGAATTGTTCAATAAAGGGCCCAAAATTAAGATAACATAGATGGGAGAGGTCTCTATGAATAGGAATTCCTAAGTATTTGATACCCTGTGAGGGCCAGGCAAAGGGAAAGTTGGACTGGATGGAATCCTATATGGATTTAGGGAGGGAGACATCGAGGGCCTCAGACTTCGCTGCATTGATTTTAAAATTTTACCATGTAACAAAGTGATCTATTTCAGCCATAACAGCAGGGATGGATATATGTGATTGAGTGATATATACTAGGACATCATCAGCAAATAGAGAGCACTTGTACTCGGTGCCTCCCACCTCAATCCACCTAATATTGGGGTTATGGCGAATTGATGAGAGCAGGTGCTCCGTCACTAGGGTGTATAAGAGAGGGGACAGAGGACATCCCTGCCTTGTCCCATTGGTGATTGTGAAAGGTGATGAAAATGTTCTGACGCACCCCCTGGGCCTTGGGACACCCGGAGCCGGACCCTTTTTGGTGGATGCTGGTGGTTGTAGTCTTCGTGGCGGCGATCCGGTTCCGTGGCTCAGGGCGGTCAAACCAGTGGCGGAACTATTTATGTGGTTTTGATGTTTAAATGTCCGACTACGCCACCCGTGGATTGCGGTCAGAGTGAACCGCCGCTACAGTGCAGACCGCTAAGGCTGGTGTTGTGGGTGCAGCAGAGCGTAGCATAACTCCCCACGGGAGGAGAATAGCCTCAGGGCAGTGTATGCGGAGGATGGGGGTGATGGTGCAGGGGAGCAGCAGTAATGACACGGAGTCAGTGATGCAGTTCAGGGCCTTTACTCACAGTTCTTATTATCCAGACCACGTCTGCAGGTAACGGCTGCCCACGTCGTACTGTGCTCACCAGGTGAGGGGCTCAGACAACTCCCAGATAACTTTGGAGCGCTTCACAGGACCCCCTTTGTGTGTCCTTTGTCTGGCCTTTCTTACCAACACTTCTGTCCGGCTGCCTCGGGCCTCCTCTTGGTAAACTTGGCGCCAGTTTCCCTGACCCTATGTGGTGCCTTCCTAGCGGGTGGAGCAAGGGGCAGCGCCACATAAAATGTCAGAGCCTCCGGTTTCTAGCTGAGGGTCGTTTCCTGCCTCCACTAGTTCGGGGACCGGTCTCCCCCTTTGGCCTGACCCCTCCACGCAGGTGGATTCGGGCGTGCGGTGGCGACTCGCCCGTCCGCACCCCTGGGATCCCTTCATTCCTCGTTCCTGGAGCCTTCTCCGCTCCTCTTCCTTCCTTCTCCCTCTTGCAGGCCTGGGCCTCTGTTACTAGGCCCGCCTCCGGAGCAGAGCTCATGCAGAGCCCCTGCTCCCTGCCACTTCTGCTCAGACTTCTCTGCACTGAACTAAGATGGTGCCCACCTTTTATACTCCCTTCTCAATGCACCCAGGAACTGCTTCCTCCCTGCTCCTGCACTGCAGGGTTCCCCTTCCTCAGTGTTCCCTCCCCCCACTCCAGCCAGGGACAGGGACTGTCGTGCCCATCTCAGGGGCATATTGGTCGCCCTGCCCCACGGCAATGTGGTGTAATGCATGCAGGTGTCGGGTCCTGATCCACACTCCATCCTTATCTGAGAGTGAGATATCACACCTCTGGGTGAGGTGCAATACGTCTGTAGCAACCGAGCCCTCGGTGCTACAGTTCCATTTATCTTCAGCCTAGGTGACGTATTGTGATACAGGGCCGTGATTTTGGCTATAAAAGGGTCCCCTAGACCCCTACCCCAAGCTTTTTAAGAGAATCATATATGGCGTGCCAGGAGACTCTATGGAATGCTTTCTCAGCATCCAACGAGAGTATCTACTTACAAATTTTTAACTGCATCTAGCCCAGGAAATACTTTGTGCCTAGTAGCAGTGTCTGCTAGTCAGCGGATTATCCCGGCTGTTAAGCAAGCTACACCACCTGTAGTTTGGACACTTAATTTTTTCAAAGGAAATGCTTCGGGACCACGGGATACTTAGTGAAGAGCATCAGGAGGCACCCCAAGGCATAGGGGCTGGGACTGGCACTAGGATGCCTTGCGGTGGACAGCCGAGCTCGATCCTTATAAAAGCTTTTTAACTGCAGCAGCTTTAGTGGACGCTACTGGAGCTGGAATTACGCGGCTGCTGGCATGAGACTTGCCCTCCAATAGATCCTTGTAAATGGATTTAAAGTGTATTCATTCAAATTAGAGGGACAATTTAAATTAAAAAGCTTAGAGCTGCCTCCACCACAGGGGGGCTCTCTCAACCCACCAGCGGACAGGCACCAGTATTGGGAGAGGGGGGCTGGCCGTCAGGGTTCACCGCGGCTCTGGCACAAACCCGGCGACACGGAGGTGGCACGGGCAGGAGCGGACTGGCCGTCTCGGCTTCTCACTTTTTGGATTTTAGAAGGGCATGACATGCCTATATCTGTGTCTCCCCCTCCTTTTACTCCTCCACCTCTTTTATTTTTGCATGACTATATGTACTTGTCACTTTTCCATGTGTTAGTTGTGTCTTCTGAGCAGTTTGTCAGCTTTTGGACACCTTTGAAGGTGTTTTCTATGTGTTTCTATGTGTTTTTGTTTGCCTGCCATTGGTTTTAACGGTGTTCGAAGGTGTTCGACGAACAGTTCGGCGAACACACGGGTGTTCGACGAACCGAACCGAACTCGAACACTACGGGGGTGGCTCAACACTAGTTGTAGGGGCAGATAGCGGGTGTTGTCACGTGCGAGCATGTGTGCATGCTGGCTTGTGTGTGAGAGTGCGCTTCCTAGGTGTGGCGCGCTGCAGACAGTCAAAGGGATTGTTCCCTTTCATTAAAAGTTAATCCCCGGCTGCAGGCTATTAGAAAGCAACTAACTGTGCTCTACTCACCCTACCCGGGTCTACCGGTGAGTCTCGCCTCTGCTCCCGGCCTGTGGCATTGGCCGCGAAGCTGACGTTCCGTCGACAGCGCTGCAGCCGATCAGTGAGCTCAGCGGCTCTGAGTGAGGCCTTCTGTCTACAAGACCTTTTAAGGAAGCCAGCAAAACAATTGAAGAGAAGGGAAAGCACAAAAGGACCTGGTCTTGCGGAGCACTGGAAAGGGCAGCCGGCAGCCAGACTTCAAAGTAGAAAAGCAGCAAGTGAGAAGCTTGTCTCTGCCTACGGCCACACCACCCTGAACACGCCCAATCTCATCTGATCTCAGAAGCTAAGCAGAGTTGGGCCTGGTTAGTACTTGGATGGGAGACCACCTGGGAATACCAGGTGCTGTAGGCTTTTGCTTTTTCCTTCCTTCCACCAGCAGGGAGCACTCTCTTCTATGCCTTTTTTCCATTCCCTTTCACAAGTGCACACATTCATTCTCTTTTCTTTTTTTCATTTGCTTTCTCTCTTGCGCTATTTCATCTCTGCAAAATACCAGCATCCTTCTGATCACCGTGGGCCTCCAGCATTGTTGCTTATTTACTTTTAATACTAGGCTCCTTTTCACCAGGACCAGGGTCTCCCGGGTGGCTGGAGGCAACAACCGGTAACCCCAAGCAGAAGACCTTTGCAGGCAAGACGACCCTCCCCCCTGAAGAGCAGCTCAAAGTCACTGGCAACCATCTCACCCTCTTCCTTCATTCACCCCTGGACGTCTCGCTCCGCCCCCAAGTTACGGGTCCAGCTTGCTCTTTCTGTCACATTACCGCGATGAAGGGTTTAGCCTGCAGGAGACCCTGCGCCGAGCCATTTTTGAAGACACCTGATGCGGCGGGTGAATCACTGCTAAACAAACCACACCTGTAGGGACGGCACAGCCTTTGCATGCACCCTTCGGAGCCCGCCCCGTCACGGCCAGATTGCTCGCCACCAAGCGATCCTGAGAAAGGCTGGCCGGGCTATGGATCGAGCAACGTCTACTGGCCATACCACCTTGGATACGCCTGATTTCTTCTGATCTCGGAAACAAAGCAGTGCTGGGCTTGGACAGTACTTGGATGGGAGACCTCCTGGGAACACTGGGTGCTGTAGACCATTTTGATGACGTTTTGCCCTACTGCCCAGCTTGGCTACCATGGAACGGCGCCTTGCCGGACACCGACCTTAAGTAACTTAGATGATGGAAGCCCCAAGGCCTCTGAGCCAGTTGGCAGCTAAGTACGCTACCCCGCCGCCTTCACGCAGGCCTGACACCGAGATCCTTGCACGGCTAGGAGTGCTTATTGACTCCGCAGCTCGCCGTGTGGAAATGATGGCGTTGAAAGCACCCGGGGCCGTGAAGGGGCCAGGCTTTCAGCAGGTGCCCGGGGAAGGTTTTGGATGCCGGCTGCCTAGCGAGGGCCAGCAGAAGTAACATGTTTCTCTGCAAAGAAGCTTGTGTAACCAAGCCAGACGGCTGACAAAGAGCTAACCTCAGTGCAAGGAAGGCAAGGAAGGTGCGGAAGGAATTGGGGAGGGGGGTGGTGATTCCTGCTAGGGCCCTGAAATCATAAAACAGGCAGGAGAGTCTGATGCATGGTGACGGAGAGGTTGTAGAGGCAGATAGGGGGTCTTGTCACGTGCGAGCACGTGTGCATGCTGGCTTGTGTGTGAGAGTGCGCTTCCTAGGTGTGGCGCGCTGAAGACAGTCAAAGGGATTGTTCCCTTTCATTAAAAGTTAATCCCCGGCTGCAGGCTATTAGAAAGCAAGTAACCGCGCTCTACTCACCCTACCCGGGTCTACCGGTGAGTCTCGCCTCTGCTCCCGGCCTGTGGCATTGGCCGTGAAGCTGACGTTCCGTCGACAGCGCTGCAGCCGATCAGTGAGCTCAGCGGCTCTGAGTGGGGCCTTCTGTCTACAAGACCTTTTAAGGAAGCCAGCAAAAAAATTGAAGAGAAGGGAAAGCACAAAAGGACCTGGTCTTGCTGAGCACTGGAAAGGGCAGCCGGCAGCCAGACGTCAAAGTAGAAAAGCAGCAATTGAGAGGCTTGTCTCTGTCTACGGCCTCACCACCCTGAACACGCCCGATCTCATCTGATCTTGGAAGCTCAGCAGGGTCTGGCCTGGTTATTACTTGGATGGGAGACCACCTGGGAATACCAGGTGCTGTAGGCTTTTGCTTTTTCCCTCTTTCCACCAGCAGGGGGCACTCTCTTCTATGCCTTTTTTCCATTCCCTTTCACAAGTGCACACAATCATTCTCTTTTCTTTTTTTCATTTGCTTTCTCTCTTGCGCTATTTCATCTCTGCAAAATACCAGCATTCTTCTGATCACCGTGGGCCTCCAGCATTGTTGCTTCTTTACTTTTAATACTAGGCTCCTTTTCACCAGGACCAGCGTCTCCCGCGTGGCTGGAGGCAACCACCAGTAACCCCAAGCAGAAGACCTTTGCAGGCAACACGACCCTCCCCTCTGAAGAGCAGCTCAAAGTCACTGGCAACCATCTCACCCTCTTCCTTCATTCACCCCTGGACGTCTCGCTCCGCCCCCAAGTTACGGGTCCAGCTTGCTCTTTCTGTCACATTACCGCGATGAAGGGTTTAGCCTGCAGGAGACCCTGCGCCGAGACATTTTTGAAGACACCTGATGCGGCATGTGAATCACAGCTAAACAAACCACACCTGTAGGGACGGAACAGCCTTAGCATGGACCCTTCGGAGCCCGCCCCGTCACGGCCAGATTGCTCGCCATCAAGCGATCCTGAGAAAGGCTGGCCGGGCGATGGATCGAGCAAAGTCTACTGGCCATGCCACTTTGGATACACCCAATCTCTTCTGATTTCAGAAGCAAAGCAGGGCTGGGCTCGGACAGTACTTGGATGGGAGACCTCCTGGGAACACCTGGTGCTGTAGACCATTTTGATGACGTTTTGCCCTACTGCCCAGCTCGGCTAGCATGGAAAGGTGCCTTGCCGGACACCGACCTTAAGTAACTTAGATGATGGAAGCCCCAAGGCCTCTGAGCCAGTTGGCAGCTAAGTACGCTACCCCGCTGCCCTTCACGCAGACCTGACACCGAGCTCCTTGCCACGGCTAGGAGTGCTTATTGACTCCGCAGCTCGCTGTGTGGAAATGATGGCGTTAAAAGAACCCGGGGCCGTGAAGGGGCCAGGCTTTCAGCAGGTGCACAGGGAAGGTTTTGGATGCCGGCCGCCTAGCGAGGGCCAGCAGAAGTAACATGTTTCTCTGCAAAGAAGCTTGTGTAACCAAGCCAGACGGCTGACAAAGAGCTAACCTCAGTGCAAGGAAGGTGCGGAAGGAATTGGGGAGGGGGGGGTGATTCCTGCTAGGGCCCTGAAATCATAAAACAGACAGGAGAGTCTGACGCATGGTGTCGGATAGGTTGTAGAGGCAGATAGGGGGTGTTGTCACGTGCGAGCACGTGTGCATGCTGGCTTGTGTGTGAGAGTGCGCTTACTAGGTGTGGCGCGCTGCAGACAGTCAAAGGGATTGTTCCCTTTCATTAAAAGTTATTCCCCGGCTGCAGGCTATTAGAAAGCAACTAACCACGCTCTACTCACCCTACCCGGGTCTACCGGTGAGTCTCGCCTCTGCTCCCGGCCTGTGGCATTGGCCGTGAAGCTGACGTTCCGTCGACAGCGCTGCAGCCGATCAGTGAGCTCAGCGGCTCTGAGTGGGGCGTTGTGTCTACAAGACCTTTTAAGGAAGCCAGCAAAAAAATTGAAGAGAAGGGAAAGCACAAAAGGACCTTGTCTTGCTAAGCACTGGAAGGGGCAGCCGGCAGCCAGACTTCAAAGTATAAAAGCAGCAAGTGAGAGGCTTGTCTCTGCCTACGGCATCGCCGCCCTGAACACGCCTGTTCTCGTCTGATCTCAGAAGCTAAGCAGGGTTGAGCCTGGTTAGTACTTGGATGGGAGACTGCCTAGGAATACCAGGTGCTGTAGGCTTTTGCCTTTTCTTTCCTTCCACCAGCAGGGGTCACTCTCTTCTGTGCCTTTTTTCCATTCCCTTTCACAAGTGCACACATTCATTCTTTTTTCTTTTTTTCATTTGCTTTCTCTCTTGCGCTATTTCATCTCTGCAAAATACCAGCATCCTTCTGATTAGTGTTGAGCCACCCCCGTAGTGTTCGAGTTCGGTTCGGTTCGTCGAACACCCGTGTGTTCGCCGAACTGTTCGTCGAACTGTTCGTCGAACACCTTCGAACACCGTTAAAACCAATGGCAGGCAAACAAAAACACATAGAAACACATAGAAAACACCTTCAAAGGTGTCCAAAAGCTGACAAACTGCTCAGAAGACATAACTAACACATGGAAAAGTGACAAGTACATATAGTCATGCGAAAATAAAAGAGGTGGAGGAGTAAAAGGAGGGGGAGACACAGATATAGGCATGTCATGCCCTTCTAAAATCCAAAAAGTGAGAAGCCGACACGGCCAGTCCGCTCCTGCCCGTGCCACCTCCGTGTCGCCGGGTTTGTGCCAGAGCCGCGGTGAACCCTGACGGCCAGCCCCCCTCTCCCAATACTGGTGCCTGTCCGCTGGTGGGTCGAGCGAGCCCCCCTGTGGTGGAGGCAGCTCTAAGCTTTTTAATTTAAATTGTCTCTCTAATTTGAATGAATACACTTTAAATCCATTTACAAGGATCTATTGGAGGGCAAGTCTCATGCCAGCAGCCGCGGTAATTCCAGCTCCAGTAGCGTCCACTAAAGCTGCTGCAGTTAAAAAGCTTTTATGAGGATCGAGCTCGGCTGTCCACCGCAAGGCATCCTACTGCCAGTCCCAGCCCCTATGCCTTGGGGTGCCTCCTGATGCTCTTCACTAAGTATCCCATGGTCCCGAAGCATTTCCTTTGAAAAAATTAAGTGCCTAAACTACAGGTGGTGTAGCTTGCTTAACAGCTGGGATAATCCGCTGACTAGCAGACACTGCTACTAGGCACAAAGTATTTCCTGGGCTAGATGCAGTTAAAAATTTGTAATTAGATACTCTCGTTGGATGCTGAGAAAGCATTCCATAGAGTCTCCTGGCACGCCATATATGATTCTCTTAAAAAGCTTGGGGTAGGGGTCTAGGGGACCCTTTTATAGCCAAAATCACGGCCCTGTATCGCAATACGTCACCTAGGCTGAAGATAAATGGAACTGTAGCACCCTGAGGGCTCGGTTGCTACAGACGTATTGCACCTCACCCAGAGGTGTGATATCTCACTCTCAGGTAAGGATGGAGTGTGGATCAGGACCCGACACCTGCATGCATTACACCACATTGCCGTGGGGCAGGGCGACCAATATGCCCCTGAGATGGGCACGACAGTCCCTGTCCCTGGCTGGAGTGGGGGGAGGGAACACTGAGGAAGGGGAACCCTGTAGTGCAGGAGCAGGGAGGAAGCAGTTCCTGGGTGCATTGAGAAGGGAGTATAAAAGGTGGGCACCATCTTAGTTCAGTGCAGAGAAGTCTGAGCAGAAGTGGCAGGGAGCAGGGGCTCTGCATGAGCTCTGCTCCGGAGGCGGGCCTAGTAACAGAGGCCCAGGCCTGGAAGAGGGAGAAGGAAGGAAGAGGAGCGGAGAAGGCTCCAGGAACGAGGAATGAAGGGATCCCAGGGGTGCGGACGGGCGAGTCGCTACCGCACGCCCGAATCCACCTGCGTGGAGGGGTCAGGCCAAAGGGGGAGACCGGTCCCCGAACTAGTGGAGGCAGGAAACGACCCTCAGCTAGAAACCGGAGGCTCTGACATTTTATGTGGCGCAGCCCCTCGCTACACCCGCTAGGAAGGCACCACATAGGGTCAGGGAAACTGGCGCCAAGTTTACCAAGAGGAGGCCCGAGGCAGCCGGACAGAAGTGTTGGTAAGAAAGGCCAGACAAAGGACACACAAAGGGGGTCCTGTGAAGTGCTCCAAAGTTATCTGGGAGTTGTCTGAGCCCCTCAGCTGGTGAGCACAGTACGACGTGGGCAGCCGTTACCTGCAGACGTGGTCTGGATAATAAGAACTGTGAGTAAAGGCCCTGGACTGCATCACTGACTCCGTGTCGTTACTGCTGCTGCCCTGCACCATCACCCCCATCCTCCGCATACACTGCCCTGAGGCTATACTCCTCCCGTGGGGAGTTATGCTACGCTCTGCTGCACCCACAACACCAGCCACAGCGGTCTGCCCTGTAGCGGCGGTTCACTCTGACCGCAATCCACGAGTGGCGTAGTCGGACATTTAAACATCAAAACCACATAAATAGTTCCGCCACTGGTTTGACCGCCCTGAGCCACGGAACCGGGTCGCCGCCACGAAGACTACAACCACCAGCATCCACCAAAAAGGGTCCGGCTCCGGGTGTCCCAAGGCCCAGGGGGTGCGTCAGAAGATTTTCATCACCTTTCACAATCACCAATGGGACAAGGCAGGGATGTCCTCTGTCCCCTCTCTTATACATCCTAGTGACGGAGCACCTGCTCTCATCAATTCGCCATAACCCCAATATTAGGTGGATTGAGGTGGGAGGCACCGAGTACAAGTGCTCTCTATTTGCTGATGATGTCCTAGTATATATCACTCAATCACATATATCCATCCCTGCTGTTATGGCTGAAATAGATCACTTTGTTACATGGTAAAATTTTAAAATCAATGCAGCGAAGTCTGAGGCCCTCGATGTCTCCCTCCCCAAATCGATGTAGGATTCAATCCAGTCCAACTTTCCCTTTGCCTGGCCCTCACAGGGTATCAAATACTTAGGAATTCCTATTCATAGAGACCTCTCCCATCTATGTTATCTTAATTTTGGGCCCTTTATTGAACAATTCCATACAGACCACGGTTGGCAAGTTAGAACTGTAAGATTCACTACGTGAACCACTGGTGTTTTGTGGAAAAGCACATGTACACTGCGTTCCAAATTATTATGCAAAAAGTGTTTAGGAGTGATAAGGGAAGAATTTGTTTGTTTGTCAGTTAAACTCATTGATGGTGATGTGTGTCAGGGCTCTTTATATCACTGTAAGCAATTGCAGACACCTGTGCTAATTAGTTTGGCAGGTGTGTCCAATGAAAGGCAAGACTACTTAAGAAGGCTCTCTCACATTATTAAGCAGCCTACATTTTCTGCCAAAATGGGAAAGAAAAAGGATGTGTCGGCTGCTGAGAAGCAACAAATTGTGGAGTGTTTAGGTCAAGGCATGACTACAATCAACATTTTGCGATGATCAGGATGAAGTGTCTTGGCAATCAAGAAGTATGTAGCTGATTCACAGTACACACGTGTGCGTGCTGATAAGGGCAAATTGAGGACTCTTTCCTACAGGCAATTACGTCAGGTTGAAAGAGCAGCGGCAAAAAAGCCTTGTCATAGCAGCAGACAAGTTTTTGAAGCTGCTTGTGCCTCCAACGTCCCCCGAACAACAAGATGCAGGGTCCTTCAGAGGTTTGCAGCTGTGCATGCGCCATCCTGTCGACCTCCTCTATCCACTTCACACAAGCAGAAACGGCTCCAGTGGGCCAAACATTACATGAAGACTGATTTCAAAACTGTTTTGTTCACGGATGAGTGCCATGCAGCGCTCGATGGTCCAGATGGATGGAGTGGAGGATGGCTGGTTGATGGACACCCCACGCAAACACGGCTACAGCGCCAACAAGGAGGAGGTGGAGTAATGTTTTGGGCTGGAATCATGGGGAGAGAGATTGTCGGCCCCTTTAGGATCCCTGAAGGCGCTAAAGATGAACTCCATAATGTATGTGGATTTTCTCAAACAGCACTTCCTGCCATGGTTCAAGAAGAAGAACCGTGTATTTCACAGCAAGATCATTTTTCTGCATGATAATGCACCATCTCATGCTGCACATAAAACATCTGCATCTCTGGCTGATATGGGCATAAAAGGGGACAAACTTATGGTGTGACCCCCATGCTCCCCTGACCTCTACCCCATTCAGAACCTTTGGAGCATCATTAAAAGGAGTGTCTATGATGGCGGGAGGCAGTTCACATCTAAGCAACAGCTCTGGGAGGGTATTCTGTCCTCATGCAAAACAATTGAAGCAGAAACCATCCAAAACCTGACAAATTCAATGGACGAGAGAGTTCAGAAGCTCCTTTCGAACAAGGGGTCCTATGTGAAAATGTAACATCACCTAGAATAAAGTTTTGAGTTGAAAACTGTTTGATTTCAGTTTCTAACAACCTGCTAATGCTTATAATTTCAAAAATGACCATTTTTTTGGTCTTTATTAAAATGAAAAGGTTGATCGAAAAGTTTGGGGGATCTAAGAGTGTGGCAACCCAGTAGTCATGATTACTTCGAATTCTGACAATATGAGGGTCATGCTGCAGGTAGTGCAGCAAGAAGGCACTTATGTGTCTTGCGCATCTCGGAGCCCCAAAATTATTTTCCGGGCTAGATGCAGCTAAAAATTATTTTTAATTTTAAATCTGGTGGAGCTTATTATAGATGGCCTAATAGGATCAGTGCTGCACACTGCTACAAAGCCCAAATTATTTTCCAGTCAAGATACAGATAAACATGATTAGTAATTTGAAAGCTTAAAACGGTTGGTAGGGTGATTTTAACCAATCATCAAGCTTTTACTCTCCCCAGGATGACACAGGGGTAGAAAAGTCGTTTCAGATCCATGATTTGTTCATCTTTATGAACGTGAGTCTGTCTACATTATCAGTGGAGAGCCGCGTGCGCTTATCTGTCAGCACACCACCAGCAGCGCTGAACACACGTTCAGACAGAACGCTGGCTGCGGGGCATGACAAGATCTCCAAGGCGTAAGTGGCTAGCTCCGGCCATTTATCCAGATTGGAAGCCCAAAAAGAGCAAGGGTCCAGTGACACAGTCGTGGCTTCAATGTTTACTTGGAGATACTCCTGTACCATCGTCTCTAGGCGTTGACTATGTGTCAGACTTCTTGTCTCCTGTGGCCTTGCAAAGGATGGGCTAAAAAAGTGGTGAAATGATTCCGCAAAGTTGATGTTACCAGCAGATACTGTGGTTCTGTTACGGTTTGAGTGCTGAACACTTGACGGTCCCACGGTTGGCAAGTTGGAACTGTGAGATTCACTACGTGCACCACTGGTGTTTTGTGGAAAAGCACATGTAAGATTCTGCAACAGTCTCTGCTGATACTCCTGCATGCGTGCATCCCTTTCTATGGCAGGAATAATTTCGGCAAATTTACTTTTGTACCGGGGATCTAACAGTGTGGCAACCCAGTAGTCAGGATTATTTCTAATTCTCACAATTCGAGGGTCATGTTGCAGGTAGTGCAGCAAGAAGGCACTCATGTGTGTTGCGCATCCAGGAGCACCAAGTCCCTGTTGTGTTGGTGGCGAGGTAACAATCATGCTTCCTTCCTCTGTCCTCTCCCCCCAACCTCGCACAACAGAAATGTGATCAAGGTCTCCCTCATCTGATGAGTCTTCCATCAGTTCGTCCTCCACTTCTTCCTGGGCTCCTGCACCTTCCTCACTAGTTTGGCTGCTACCATGTGCCCTGGTAAAACCATCTCCCCCACCCTCACATGCCTGCCACCTTGGTGCTGCCGACCGTCTGGACCTTGCAGATGTTAGCCCTTCCGCATACAACTCCTCCTCCTCTACTTCCTCCACCTCCTCTTGTGCCACCACCTGACTCCGAATTCTGTTTAACATGTGCTCCAGCATGTAAATCACCGGAATAGTCATGCTGATAATGGCATCATCAGCACTAAACATCTTCGTCGCCATTTCAAAACTGTGCAGAAGGGTGCATAGGTCCCTGATCTGAGACCACTCCTCCAGCGTGATTTGCCCCACCTCTGGATCTCGTTGGCCCAGGCTATACGTCAGAACATATTGCACCAGGGCTTGTCGGTGCTGCCACAGTCGCTGCAACATGTGCAGAGTTGAATTCCACCGGGTAGGCACATCGCATTTTAGCCGGTGAAGTGGCAGGCCCAACGACTTCTGTAGAGATGTAAGTCGCTGAGCTGCGGGATGCGAACGGCGGAAGTGAGCACACAGCGACCGTGCCCTCTGCAGAAGGCCATCTAGTCTGGGATAGTGGGCTAAAAATTGCTGGACAACCAGGTTCAACACGTAAGCCATACAAGGCACGTGTGTGACATTGCCCCGGCGATGGGCCGCACCCAGGTTTGCAGCATTGTCGCACACGGCCTTCCCTGGTTTCAGGTCCAGTGGAGACAGCCATTCATGAAATTGGTTCTCCAGAGCTGACCACAACTCCTCAGCTGTGTGACTCACATTTCCCAGACATTTCAAAGTAAAAACCGCCTGATGACGTTGAGCCCTACTGCCAGCATAGTAAGGAGGTGTGCAGGATCCCTTCTGCGCAGTTAGAAAGCTTGTGGCATGACCAGACAGGCTTTGGGTGCAGGTGGAAGACCGAGAGGAGGTTGAGGAGGCAGAAGCAGTGGAGGAACTTTGACATAAAGAGGATTGACGCACAACTCGTGGGGATGGCAAGACTTGGACAGCAGCCCCTTGTCCTGCTGTCACCATAGTTACCCAGTGCCCAGTCAGCGACATGTAACGCCCCTGTCCATGCCTACTCGTCCAAGTGTCTGTGGTGAAATGCACCCTGTCACACACAGAGTTTCTCAAAGAAGCGGTGATGTTGTGTGCGACATGCTGGTGGAGCGCAGGCACACCTTTCTTTGAGAAGTAGTGCCGACTGGGCATCTGGTAATGGGGCACTGCGACGGACATAAGGTCTCGAAAATCCTCTGTGTCCACCAGGCGGAAAGGCAGCATTTCTGTAGCCAAGAGCTTGCAGATGGTGAAATTCAACCTCTTAGCTTTCTCATGGCTAGGAGGAAATGGTCTTTTACTTGTCCACATCTGAGGGACCGAGGGCTGGCTATTGTGCTTAGACGGGGTTGATAAGGGTGTCCCCGGCAAACTGCCGGTCTGTGAGGAAGATGCAGGCAGACATGTTAGGTTGCCTTGATCCAAAGGTGGTTCTATCGATGTCGGACAGCGCTCAACACCAGCTGGTGTTACCACCTCCAAAGAAAATGATGACCTGCCAATCACGCTGGCTGTTGCGGGTAAAGAGGTGGCAGGTCTGCGCCCCAAAACAGGTGTGACTGCTGTCCCCCCAGTCACAGAGGATGAAGAGGCCGCGGATGCACAAGATACGGCAGACGGTGGTTGGCCCGGCCGGCTAGGCCGCATTGTAGCACACTGAGCTTCCCACTGCAACTTATGCTTCATGTCCATGTGCCGGTTCATGCATGAAGTACTCAAACTATGTATTTTTTGGCCTCTACTTAGCTTTTGCTGACAATTGTTACAGATAACACGAGTTGGGTCATCTTTATCGATCTGAAAAAATGCCCAGGCTATGCAAGGCTTAGCACCCATGCGACCTGAAGAGCCACCACGACTTGTGGTGAGAGGCAGAGTTGTGTTTGAGGATGCAGTTGTTGACGTGCTTCCAGTACTACGTCTCTGTCCAGGAAGGCGCAACCTGACCTCGTCGTCACTAGCATCTTCCTCCACCTCCTCTGCTGACCTCATCTCTTGGCTGACTGTGGGTTGACAGTAAGTGGGATCTCCAACCTCATCATCATCACCCTGTGCGTTATCACACCCGTCGTCCTCAGAGCCAACCTGTTCCTGCCCTGAAAAAAAACTAAAGTTGTCGCTCCAATCAGGTATTTGAGTCTTATCATCGTCTTCCTCATTGTCTCCACCAACAGGAGTTACAGTTTGGGAATGAGGGTCTACATTATGGTCAGAACCTTCTGCGTCTGTTCCTGGATCCGACTCATAAAGATTCTGGGCATCAGTGCAGATCATTTCCTCGTCTGGATTCACAGAAGCGCTGGAGTCGACCTCTGATTCCCAGGCTATAGTATGAGTAAACAGCTCTGCAGACTCAACCATCTGTTCTACCTCATACTCAGACGGGCAGCTGGAGATTTGGGAGCTGTGAGGAAGCAAGTGCGATTTGGGTGACACCTTTGAGGACTGAAGTATTTGTGATGTTGAAGTTGATGTGGAGGAGAGCCCACTTAAAGGAGCACTTGATATCCGTTGAAGCACCTGCTGTTTTTGTGTCTCATCTGGAATTTGTAGCGATTGGCGTGGCCGTAAGAAAGGGATCTTATCACATTGTCTGCTAAAAGAAGTAGACATTTTAGTTTGGCTGGAAGATGGTCTTTCTTCTGCAGATGTTACTGTTGCTTTAACACCTACCCTACGGACACAACATTTTTTCCCCTTCCCAACACGCCTATTCCCCTTTCCACCAGCAGCAGGCCTTTTTCCACTCATTTTGGTGGTTAACTAATTCACAACTCTGGAGTTGTTTGCACAAAAAAACAATGGATGGTAACCGAGCAGAGCTGAGTGGCCAAACTGTGGTATTAGGCCAAAACTATTGGCTGGGTTAGATGCAGAAAAAAATTATATTCAATTTGCAACCTGATGGAGGTCAGTATAGATGGACTAATACAACAAGTCCCACACACAGCTAGAAGCCCGATATTTTTTCAGAGGTAGATGCAGAAAAAAATATATTCAGTTTGCAACCTGATGGAGGTCAGTATAGATGGACTAATACAACAAGTCCCACACACAGCTAGAAGCCCAATATTTTTTCAGAGGTAGATGCAGAAAAAAATACATTCAGTTTGCAACCTGATGGAGGTCTGTATAGATGGATTAATAGAACAAGTCCCACACACAGCTAGAAGCCCAATATTTTTTCAGAGGAAGATGCAGAAAAAAATATATTCAGTTTGCAACCTGATGGAGGTCAGTATAGATGGACTAATACAACAAGTCCCACACACAGCTAGAAGCCCAATATTTTTTCAGAGGTAGATGCAGAAAAAAAATATATTCAGTTTGCAACCTGATGGAGGTTTGTATAGATGGATTAATAGAACAAGACCCACACACAGCTAGAAGCCCAATATTTTTTCAGAGGTAGATGCAGAAAAAAATATGTTCAGTTTGCAACCTGATGGAGGTCAGTATAGATGGACTAATACAACAAGTCCCACACACAGCTAGAAGCCCAAATATTTTTTCAGAGGTACTGTAGATGCAGATAAAAATTATTTTTAATTTGCAACCTGATGGAGGTCAGTATAGATGGACTAATAGAGAAAGTCCGACACACTGCTAGAAGGCCAAATATTTTTTCAGAGCTAGATGCAGAAAAAAATTAGATTCAGTTTGCAACCTGATGGAGGTCAGTATAGATGGACTAACAGAGAAAGTCCCACACACAGCTAGAAGCCCAATATTTTTTCAGAGGTAGATGCAGAAAAAAATATATTCAGTTTGCAACCTGATGGAGGTCTGTATAGATGGATTAATAGAACAAGTCCCACACACAGCTAGAAGCCCAATATTTTTTCAGAGGTAGATGCAGAAAAAAATATATTCAGTTTGCAACCTGATGGAGGTCAGTATAGATGGACTAATACAACAAGTCCCACACACAGCTAGAAGCCCAATATTTTTTCAGAGGTAGATGCAGAAAAAAAATATATTCAGTTTGCAACCTGATGGAGGTTTGTATAGATGGATTAATAGAACAAGACCCACACACAGCTAGAAGCCCAATATTTTTTCAGAGGTAGATGCAGAAAAAAATATGTTCAGTTTGCAACCTGATGGAGGTCAGTATAGATGGACTAATACAACAAGTCCCACACACAGCTAGAAGCCCAAATATTTTTTCAGAGGTACTGTAGATGCAGATAAAAATTATTTTTAATTTGCAACCTGATGGAGGTCAGTATAGATGGACTAATAGAGAAAGTCCGACACACTGCTAGAAGGCCAAATATTTTTTCAGAGCTAGATGCAGAAAAAAATTAGATTCAGTTTGCAACCTGATGGAGGTCAGTATAGATGGACTAACAGAGAAAGTCCCACACACTGCTAGAAGGCCAAATATTTTTTCAGAGCGAGATGCATACAAAAAATTATTTTGAATTTGCAACCTGATGGAGGTCAGTATAGGTGGACTAATAGAACAAGTCCCACACACTGCTAGAAGGCCAAATATTTTTTCAGAGCTAGATGCAGAAAAAAATTAGATTCAGTTTGCAACCTGATGGAGGTCTGTATAGATGGATTAATAGAACAAGACCCACACACAGCTAGAAGCCCAATATTTTTTCAGAGGTAGATGCAGAAAAAAATATATTCAGTTTGCAACCTGATGGAGGTCAGTATAGATGGACTAATACAACAAGTCCCACACACAGCTAGAAGCCCAATATTATTTCAGAGGTAGATGCAGAAAAAAATATATTCAGTTTGCAACCTGATGGAGGTCAGTATAGATGGACAAATACAACAAGTCCCACACACAGCTAGAAGCCCAAATATTTTTTCAGAGGTACTGTAGATGCAGATAAAAATTATTTTTAATTTGCAACCTGATGGAGGTCAGTATAGATGGACTAATAGAGAAAGTCCGACACACTACTAGAAGGCCAAATATTTTTTCAGAGCTAGATGCAGAAAAAAATTATATTCAGTTTGCAACCTGATGGAGGTCAGTATAGATGGATTAATAGAACAAGACCCACACACAGCTAGAAGCCCAATATTTTTTCAGAGGTAGATGCAGAAAAAAATATATTCAGTTTGCAACCTGATGGAGGTCAGTATAGATGGACTAACAGAGAAAGTCCCACACACTACTAGAAGGCCAAATATTTTTTCAGAGCTAGATGCAGAAAAAAATTATATTCAGTTTGCAACCTGATGGAGGTCAGTATAGATGGACTAATACAACAAGTCCCACACACAGCTAGAAGCCCAAATATTTTTTCAGAGGTACTGTAGATGCAGATAAAAATTATTTTTAATTTGCAACCTGATGGAGGTCAGTATAGATGGACTAATAGAGAAAGTCCGACACACTACTAGAAGGCCAAATATTTTTTCAGAGCTAGATGCAGAAAAAAATTATATTCAGTTTGCAACCTGATGGAGGTCAGTATAGATGGATTAATAGAACAAGACCCACACACAGCTAGAAGCCCAATATTTTTTCAGAGGTAGATGCAGAAAAAAATATATTCAGTTTGCAACCTGATGGAGGTCAGTATAGATGGACTAATAGAACAAGTCCCACACACTGCTAGAAGGCCAAATATTTTTTCAGAGCTAGATGCAGAAAAAAATTAGATTCAGTTTGCAACCTGATGGAGGTCAGTATAGATGGACTAATAGAATGATGCTATGCCCAAAAGATTTTACTTCACTAGGTGCAGTAAAAAAATTGGTATTCTATACACAGGTGGTATATCTTGCAACACAGATAGGCTACTCCACTGACTAACACACTCTGCAATAGGCCAAAAAGGATTAGCTTTGCTAGATTCAGCCAAATGCTGTGAAAAAAACTTGCACAGCACTGGCACAGACCTGCCTGGCAAAAACTGATAGGAACTGATGTAACCTAGTCCTGAAAAGGACTCCAATTACAATTAGTCTTTACTCCCACAACCTATCTATTTAAGAGCACAGACCTGCCTGATAAAAGTCGTAGGAAATGCTGTAACCTAGTCCTTAAAAGGACTGCAATCACAACTATTCCCTACTCCCAAGCTATCTGTATATTTGTGCGAAAATTGGCTTGAAATTAACAAGGTATAGCGCACACAGCAACAGCGGTGCCGTCTAACACGCAGCTGCAGCAGTGAGAAAATGGTGGCGACGGGGAAAATGGCTTGGTCTTATAGGGCAAGGACATGTGACATACACTGCCAATGACACATGCCCTTGCTTGTGTGAAAAAAAGCACTTCGCTCCGTGTGTGCGCTGCTGATAGGCTGACAGATTGCACCTCCCCACTGCAAATGCGGGAAAGAGAAAAAAAAATGGAGATCTTCATTGTTCCTGCAGAGATCCATCCCCTGCCCCTCCCCCCACCCCGCTGTACACTCAAACTGCGTATTAACATTAATTTTCATCATTACTGAGAAAAAATCCAGTTATGATTTTGGTGCACGAACAGTTATCGAACATAACCTCGAACAGCCGAATTTTTCTCAAATTGTTCGTGTTCGCCGAACGGCTCGAACACCGCCCAAAACAGCTCGAATTTGAGATTGGCGAACAGTTCGAGTAGAACAACGCTCATCTCTAGTTCTAATGTAATTCAAAATATTGCTACTTAAAGTTATATATATGAAGTTCTAATTTATTAATTAATATGTATATATATATATATTTTATAAACGTATATATAAATACAATTATACGCAATCTCTACTTAGACAAGTGTATATATATATATATACATATATATATATATATGAACTATTAGAAACTATATAACTACAATTTTACTGTATAAGATTATAAATAAATATTGAGACATTGTATTACATTTTGATACAACATTATAATTACAGTTTTTCCTTAGCCACTCCCTAAACCAAATCTTCTGTCTCTCTCAAATATCTCCAGGAACGCCCTATTTAGGAAAGACATTTTTCTATCCTTCAAAACCTCAGAGAACTGCCTGTTCTTCTGTCCACATTCCATGACGTCACAGTGAGTTGGTCGTCTCACCTGTCTCTGTCCATCAGTTTCAGCCATTTTCCTTTTTAGAGAATCACAGTTCTGACTGAGAATTAACTCATTCTGTGGAGAGATGGATCTTTGCACTGGCTGATATGGCTTATAACATATATGAAATCTGCTGCGTATTTGATAGAGTTCACTATGGGGATGACTCAGTCTAGGAGAGTTTGATATTGGCTTTAGGTAAGATTTTACCTTTCCTGGTTTTATAAATTTAGCTTGATTTATTTTCTTTTCACGATTCTCATGTTTTCTAACAAAATCCAGCATCTGTGCACATTCAAATAATGAATTTTTTTGTGATGCCATAACTTGGGAAACTGAATTTAGGAATTTGAATTTTTGTACAAAAGTTGTTATCATATGTTGTACTTTTCCATTTTTGATGAGAGCTTTGTACAACCGTTCAAATATGGACATGAATGTATATGTACATTCCTTCCTACCAATCCTTAGTTTCTGCAGATCTTCTATGTTGGGAAAATCCTTTGTGACACAATAAATCAAATATCTTAATCTGTCCGAATCATTTTCCCATCCATTAGGAGAGTCATTTTCACAGGGCATTAAATGTAAACATCTGGACAATGTCACAGGAATCCATATTTTAAATAATTGATTCCTCTCCTCATTGGATAAATCAAACTTATCAGAGAAGCTCTCAAATGTCTCTGAATTTCTACAGGCATGGATTTTGACATCATATTTTGGCATGATTTTGTATAATTTCAGCAAATTTTTCCTCATTTTAATTTGGAGTTGAGCCTGGGTAATTCCAGAATTCTCTGATATTTTTAGTGGCTCTTGTACGTCCGTTCCTCCTACGTCACTCACGTCTCCTCCCACATCACCTAGTATGTCGGTTTCTCGTATGTCAGTCATGTCTCCTCCCATGTCAGGTTTCTGTATGTCCGTCTCTTGGTCAGACCCAAGGTCACCTTCAGTTACAGACACGTGTCTTACTTCTTGTTCATTTTCCACATTACAGTCAGAATCAGTATCACCGTCTGACACTTCTACACTATTTTCCTGCTTAGAAATCTCTAACACAAGACTATGAAAAAAATCTACCAAATGTAGAATATTTCTCAATTTCTGTTTGTCTCTATTTACCAATTTAGAAGTTAACTGTAAATTCTCCAATTCACATTCTTTGTATAAACTGAGCCACAAAACTTCTATGTCATCTCCTACATTACCTTTGAAATTAATATTACTTTGTTTAGCAAAAGAAGAAATTATATCCATATTTTGCTTACCTTAAGATTCCTTGGCTTCTCTTTATCAGCACGTCCTGTCTTCAGTTCGTCTGATTCTTTTCCTGTGTGATTCTGTTCCTTGTAAGTACCTCTGGTTCCTGTCTTTCCTCAGTCTGTAGGTCCTTTCTGCTTCTCGTGACAAACTAGTGAATTTACTGACACGTGAACAACAGCTGTTCAGCTCGTCAGGACTCCCCCCTTGTTCACGGAAGAAATTCACTTACTTAATTTAAAAAACAAAAAAACAGGACTGGCTGGCTCACCATTGTAAAATAATACTCTTCCTGTATTATTTTTTTCTACTGAGGACTTCTCAAAGTATCAATATCACGATATTCTTATAAAAAATGTATCTATTTATTCTTGGATTGTCCATTAAAAAGAATCAGATTGCAGCAGGTACATACAATAATTAGTTATAGAGTAGTTGTCCATTTGTCCATAATTAGCTTAATTGTTGAGATTCACCCATCTTTCCTTGGATCCTGGCTGGTAAATCATGTCTTTGTCCAGCATGTGTCCAGGCCTACATGTCATCTGCTTCTCAGCATGAAGATTCTGTGTCTTGTGGGGTGGGCAGAGCAAGAGAGCCCCCCCTTTCTGTACCATGGGCTTTTATAGCCAGTCGTATGGACACCTGTTCTACATATGGTAGTGAACCAAAAATACACACACAAATAGCGCATGTCAACTAGACACGATGGCTGAGGCATAGAACTCAGAAAAATGATTATCGATTAACATTCCAAATGAATTTCCATAATTAACCATTTAGCAGAGACCGCCTGGGAATGCCAGGTGCTGTAGGCTTTTGCTTTTTCCTTCCTTCCACCAGCAGGGGGCACTCTCTTCTATGCCTTTTTTCCATTCCCTTTCACAAGTGCACACATTCATTCTCTTTTCTTTTTTTCATTTGCTTTCTCTCTTGCGCTATTTCATCTCTGCAAATTACCAGCATCCTTCTGATCACCGTGGGCCTCCAGCATTGTTGCTTCTTTACTTTTAATACTAGGCTCCTTTTCACCAGGACCAGCGTCTCCCGCGTGGCTGGAGGCAACCACAGGTAACCCCAAGCAGAAGACCTTTGCAGGCAACACGACCCTCCCCCCTGAAGAGCAGCTCAAAGTCACTGGCAACCATCTCACCCTCTTCCTTCATTCACCCCTGGACGTCTCGCTCCTCCCCCAAGTTACGGGTCCAGCTTGCTCTTTCTGTCACATTACCGCGATGAAGGGTTTAGCCTGCAGGAGACTCTGCGCCGAGACATTTTTGAAGACACCTGATGCGGCGGGTGAATCACTGCTAAACAAAACACACCTGTAGGGATGGCAAACACTTTGCATGGACCCTTCGGAGCCCGCCTCGTTACGGCCAGATTGCTCGCCACCAAGCGATCCTAATAAAGGCTGGCCGGGCGAAGGATCGAGCAGCGTCTACTGGCCATACCACCTTGGATACGCCCGATCTCGTCTGATCTCGGAAGCAAAGCAGAGCTGGGCTCAGACTGTACTTGGATGGGAGACCTCCTGGCAACACCGGGTGCTGTAGACCATTTTGATGACGTTTTGCCCTACTGCCCAGCTCGTCTAGCATGGAACGGTGCCTTGCCGGACACCGACCTTAAGTAACTTAGATGATGGAAGCCCCAAGGCCTCTGAGCAAGTCGGCAGCTAAGTACGCTACCCCGCCGCCTTCACGCAGGCCTGACACCGAGCTCCTTGCCACGGCTAGGAGTGCTTATTGACTCCGCAGCTCGCCGTGTGGAAATGATGGCGTTAAAAGCACTCGGGTCCGTGAAGGGGCCAGGCTTTCAGCAGGTGCCCAGGGAAGGTTTTGGATGCTGGCCGCCTAGCGAGGGCCAGCAGAAGTAACATGTTTCTCTGCAAAGAAGCTTGTGTAACCAAGCCAGACGGCTGACAAAGAGCTAACCTCAGTGCAAGGAAGGCAAGGAAGGTGCGGAAAGAATTGGGGAGGGGGGGGGTGATTCCTGTTAGGGCCCTGAAATCATAAAACAGGCAGGAGAGTCTGACGCATGGTGACGGAGAGGTTGTAGAGGCAAATAGGGGGTGTTGTCACGTGCGAGCACGTGTGCATGCTGGCTTGTGTGTGAGAGTGCGCTTCCTAGGTGTGGCGCGCTGCAGACAGTCAAAGGGATTGTTCCCTTTCATTAAAAGTTAATCCCCGGCTGCAGGCTATTAGAAAGCAACTAACCGCGCTCTACTCACCCTACCCGGGTCTACCGGTGAGTCTCGCCTCTGCTCCCGGCCTGTGGCATTGGCCGGGAAGCTGACGTTCCGTCTACAGCGCTGCAGCCGATCAGTGAGCTCAGCAGCTCTGAGTAAGGCGTTGTGTCTACAAGACCTTTTAAGGAAGCCAGCAAAAAAATTGAAGAGAAGGGAAAGCACAAAAGGACCTGGTCTTGCTGAGCACTGGAAAGGGCAGCCGACAGCCAGACGTCAAAGTAGAAAAGCAGCAAGTGAGAGGCATGTCTCTGCCTACGGCCACACCACCCTGAACACGCCTGATCTCATCTGATCTTGGAAGCTAAGCAGGGTCGGGCCTGGTTAGTACCTGGATGGGAGACTGTAAAATAATACTCTTCCTGTGTTATTTTTTTCTATTGACGACTTCTCAAAGTATCAATATCACGATATTCTTATGAAAAAATGTATCTATTTATTCTTGGATTGTCCATTAAAAAGAATCAGATTGCAGCAGGTACATGCAATAATTAGTTATAGAGTAATTGTCCATTTGTCAATAATTAGCTTAATTGTTTAATTGTTGAGATTCACCCATCTTTCCTTGGATCTTGGCTGGTAAATCATGTCTTTGTCCAGCATGTGTCCAGGCCTACATGTCATCTGCTTCTCAGCATGAAGATTCTGTGTCTTTTGGGGTGGGCAGAGCAAGAGAGCCCCCCCTTTCTGTACCATGGGCTTTTATAGCCAGTCGTATGGACACCTGTTCTACATATGGTAGTGAACCAAAAATACACACACAAATAGCGCATGTCAACTAGACACGATGGCTGAGGCATAGAACTCAGAAAAATGATTATCGATTAACATTCCAAATGAATTTCCATAATTAACCATTGAACATTTCCCCCTTTTTGAGAATAAAAGGACTTTAACTGAAAAATCTCAAAAGAAGATACATTCATCAATCATTTTTTCTTTCCTTCTTCCTTGGCAATATCATTAAATTTCCATAATAATAATAATAGTAATAATAGTATCAATATCGGATTATTGTTATATAATGATGTGAATTCATGTTATGGTAAGCCGTGACTAATATTCATTTAATATGTATAATTATACTTCCCTATATCTAAATTGAAGCAATCGCGGGTTCAATCGTCATCATCTGCTGTCATCGGGTCGTCGTCTCGTCTTCTTCTTGGTTCTTTTATAACACAGTCTTTAGATGAAAACTCCTTTGAAATAAATTACAGCATGTAGATATTGTACAGTCCATAATTGTGCTCATTATTGTTCAGTCCATAAACTGTACTCTTTATTAGAAAGATCATGTGTGTCAGTTGATAAGAAAACAAAGTCCATGGATGAAATGTAGCTTTAATACCTGTGCAGTGTCACCTGGACTTACGTTGGATCGTCTTTGGAATCTTCCGTGTGTCCGCACTGGTCTCGTGTCACTTTTGGAACAGATGTGACGTCTTTGGTCAGTAAAGCAAGGGTTAACTTGACACTTTCCTGCTTTATATAGCACCATAACCAGTACTCAGTCCTTTATATACAGGACACATATGCCAGGTATTACCTGTTCACCAGCTTTCATTGAAGCGTTGCAGGTGATAAGAAATAGTGTTGAGCCACCCCTGTAGTGTTCGGGTTCGGTTCGGTTCGTCGAACACCGGGATGTTCGAGGAACTGTTCGTCGAACTGTTCGTCGAACACCTTAGAACACCGTCGAACACCGTTAAAACCAATGGCAGGCAAACAAAAACACATAGAAACACATAGAAAACACCTGCAAAGGTGTCCAAAAGCTGACAAACTGCTCAGAAGACACTCTCTTTAAAAAAGCCGGCCGGCAAATTCAGCAGCGGCATACTCCGGTACCCGACAATTTAGACAAGAAGGAATAGAGCATCACACATAGATTAGATAGATAGAAACATGTCAGTCACATATATATGAAGTACAGTGACAGTGTTGGTTACTGCACTTGTCATTTAGTGTAAAGGATTTATTAAAAAAAATATTAGTGTTTTCATGCACCGTCTCTTTAAAAAAGCCAGCCGGCAATTCAGCATCTGTACCCGACAATTTAGAACAGAAAGAATAGAGCTTCACACATAGATTAGATAGATAGAAACATGTCAGTCACATATATAATAAGTACAGTGACAGTGTTGCTTACTGTACTTGTCATTTAGTGTAAAGGATTTATTTAAAAAAATAATAGTGTTTTCATGCACTGTCTCTTTAAAAAAGCCGGCCGGCAATTCAGCAGCGGTACCCAACAATTTAGAACAGAAAGATAGAGCATCACACATAGATTAGATAGATAGAAACATGTCAGTCACATTTATAATAAGTACAGTGACAGTGTTTTTGTGTCCAGCCAGGTACAACTAGGCAGCTGTGGGCTGGAATCCGCAGCGCAGGGAGGCCCAAGCTTTCTGGGCCACCCCCGCTGCAAATTGCAGTCCGCAGCCACCCCGGAAAATGGCGCGTTCATAGAAGCGCCATCTTCTGGCGCTGTACCCAACTCATCCAGGGCCCTGATGCGGTGGCTCACTGGGTAATAAAGGGGTTATGGCCAGCTTGGCATTATCAGCTGGCCCTAAGCCCGAAATTCATGGGGTCACGCCAATATTAGACATGACCACCATGAATTTCTAGTAAAGTATTTAAAAAAAACACAACACCCAGAAAAAAGTCCTTTAATTGAAATAAACACACAATTCTTTATTGTTCTAAATTAAACCATACTTACCATCACGCCCATTCCAGCTGAAGCCAACGATCTCCTGAAATAAAAGAAAAATAATAAAGCAACATCATCCTTACCTTTCCATGGTTCCCATGACAGCTTCAGCTCTGCTACATCGAGATGACAGGCTGGACCGCAGCAGAACGCTGCCATCTAGCCTGTCATCCCGCAGACACTGAGAAGCGCAGGCTTGCTTGCGCTCCACAGTGTCTCTCTGTGAGGGCATCCAGATGAGCCGAGTTAATGTCCAATGATCTCGGCTCACCTCATGCACGTCACTGACAGCGTGGGAAAATTCTCAAGCACTCAGCGCTTCAGCGTGGGAGAATTCTCACACTGAAGCGCTGAGTGCAGGAGAATTCTCCCACGCTGTCAGTGACGTGCAGGAGGTGAGCTGAGTTCATTGGACATGAGCTCACCTTATGCACGTCACTGACAGCGTGGGAAAATTCTCCTGCACTCACCGCTTCAGCGTGAGAATTTTCCCACGCTGTCAGTGACGTGCATGAGGTGAACCGAGTTCATTGGACATGAACTCGGCTCATCTGGATGCCGTCACAGAGAGACGCTGAGCAGCGCAAGCAAGCCTGCGCTTCTCAGTGTCTGCAGGATGACAGGCTGGATGGCAGCTTTCTGCTGCGGTCCAGCCTGTCATCTCGATGTAGCAGAGCTGAAGCTGTCGTGGGAACCATGGGAAGGTAAGGATTATGTTGCTTTATTATTTTTCTTTTATTGCAGGGGATCGTTGGCTTCAGCTGGAATGGGCGTGATTGTAAGTATGGTTTAATTTAGAACAATAAAGAATTGTGTCTTTATTTCAATTAAAGGACTTTATTCTGGGTGTTTGTGTTTTTTTTTAACTTTGACTATGGGGTTAGTAATGGGGGTGTCTTATAGACGCCTCTCCATTACTAACCTGGGCTTGATGTCAGCTGGCATTATAAGCTGACATCAACCCCAGCCCTATTACCCCACTGCCACCGCTACAGGGCAGTGGGAAGAGCGAGGCTAAGTGCCAGAATTGGCGCATCCTATGGATGTGCCATTTCTGGGGCGGCTGATGGCTGGTGTTTCTAGCCTGGGAGGGGGCCAATATTCATGGCAACCTTCCTGGGCTATTAATATCAGCCCCCAGCTGTCTGCCTAGCCTTTGCTAGCTATTAAAATAGGGGGGACCCCACGTCAATTTTTTGGGGGGTCCCCCATTTTAATAGCTAGTAAAGGCTAGGCATTCAGCTGGGGGCTGATATTAGTAGCCTGGGAAGCTCCGTGGGTACTACCCCTTCCCAGGCTTCAAACATCTGCCCCAGCCGTCTGCTTAACCTCCGCTAGAGACTAAAATTATGGGGGATCCCACGCCAATTTTTTTTTAAATAAATCCTTTATTTTAACACTAAATGACAAGTACAGTAATCAACACTGTCACTGTACTTCATATATATGTGACTGACATGTTTCTATCTATCTAATCTATGTGTGATGCTCTATTGCTTCCATTCTAAATTGTCGGGTACAGATGCTGAATTGCCGGCCGGCTTTTTTAAAGAGACGGTGCATGAAAACACTATTATTTTTTTTAATAAATCCTTTACACTAAATGGCAAGTACAGTAATCAACACTGTCACTGTACTTCTTATATATGTGACTGACATGTTTCTATCTATCTAATCTATGTGTGATTCTCTATTCCTTCTATTCTAAATTGTCGGGTACCGCTGCTGAATTGCCGGCCGGCTTTTTTAAAGAGACGGTGCATGAAAACACTAATATTTTTATTTATAAATCCTTTACACTAAATGACAAGTACAGTAATCAGCACTGTCACTGTACTTCTTATATATGTGACTGACATGTTTCTATCTATCTAATCTATGTGTGATGCTCTATTCTTTCGGTTCTAAATTGTCGGGTACCGGTGTACTGCTGCTGAATTGCCGGCTTTTCATGTTTCACTGTGAGCACAGTTCCCATCGATTTGGGCAATCACTCTAATGCCACAACCACCATGGCTGTGGCATTACAGTGAGTGGCAGACAATCCCTGCATGATTGGTGCTCTAAATAGCGCCAGACATGCAGGACACGCTTTTGGTGCACGAACAGTTATCGAACATAACCTCGAACAGCCGAATTTTTTGCAAATCGTTCGGGTTCGTCGAACAACTCGAACACCGCCCAAAACAGCTCGAATTTGAGATTGGCGAACAGTTCTAGTCGAACACCGCTCATCTCTAATAAGAAACCACTGGAACGTGATGAAACTTGAACACAACACAGTACATATAGGATCATCGTCCTCTGCCGTCCTGGTGATCAGTGGTGTGAATTGTATTGTATGTAATGGACACAGTCTATTATAACACTCAGCATTCACACCTGTTACCTTCTGAGACGTCCGGATATCAGTTGCTTCTTCTTGTAACTTTTGAGAATCTCTTTGATTTATAAAAATTAAAAGTCTTTATTAAGATAGAATTCATAATTGCGATGTCTTGATTGAAGTCTTCATTCCCTAATCTGATACCAAATCTGGCAGTTTTTCCTAACCTATAATATCACAGCGTACCATAGCAATCAGTAATATCCATCTAATTATTATCAAAATATTAAAATAAATTATGTTTGGAATAATAAACAATAATAGATAATAATTCATTATCAATCAAGTTCTCCATATGATAGAACATTTTTATGTCATAGGTGTAATTACCTTTTCCAACCCATAGGTGTCAGTGTATTTTGAAAAAACAAGTTTTTATATCTTTATTAAACCAATAATATCAAAGAATGTATACTCCTGAACCAAAATGAATAAATATATGAATGTATGAATGAATGAATGAATGAATGAATTAATGAATGAATTGTTGTGTTTACTCAGAAAATGTAAACATTTTTTTCCTTAGCAATATATATTTAATGAAGCAATACTCTTGTATTAGACATTACTTTATTAAATATTAATGTGTTTTCTCAATTGAGATATTGAACTGAAATAAAATCAAATGAGAATTAAAAAATGAAAAAATAGAAAAATAAGAAGTATAAAGTAAGAATAAAATTTTAAAAATGAAAAATAAAATTAAGAGTAAAAATAAGAATAAAAATAAAAATAAGGCCTTTAAATTTTAATGACAAATGCAGAGTAATTATATTCTCCATAAAAAATACCCTTATATCTCCATTATCTGGATGATTTCATATTTGTCATAACCTTGTACCACCAAAAAATATTAAATTATGCAACTTTGCTTGTAATACCCTTCTTAATTATACCATAGTACCTTATTATTATTTCTTCTTTATTAAAATGTGTGGAAAATAAGTATTGATCAAAAGTGATTATGTAATCAGGATCAAAAACACATTTTCCCCCTTAATACCAAAAATATTATTTTATAAAATTTATGTATATATCAGAACCAAATTAAAAATAATTATTCTTCTAGAAATATTGTGCATAAATTTCATATCGATGAGTAGCATAGATTTGACTAAAGAGAGGTGTGTACCTATTTAGGTAACCATTAAAAATAATATTATAGTTATTCAAGAATATTATCATGTGGAAAATTATTCTAAATATAAATTTGCTTTGTAAACCATTTTGATGTGTGGTTGCCCTTATCCACTATTAGTTAAATCAAGAAATAATAATTATTAAAGAAATATAAAAATATATATATGTAGATAATACCTAATTATGTATTATAATTTCCTCAGAATTAAATATATTTTTGTACCTTCACATAAAGAAACATTTTTTTTTTTCAAACATACAAACATACGAGGCCTCTGTCACATCAATCACACTTAGCAGCTGCTGATTTACTCATCTGTCACCTTCACTCTGACATTCACAGATCTGTTCAACTCAAACATTCCACATATGAAGTTTTAGATATATATATATATATATTTAACCCAAAATTGTTGTATCCCAATTTATTAATGCGCATTGCCATATCATTTGAATATCTTTATATTTCTTTGAATATTCCCCAAGTACATATTATATAATATGAGAGTAAGTCACTGGAATTTCAGACACTTGAAAAAACTCTTGTCTTAGATTCTTTTTGCACTGGCTGCCCGGTCTTAAGTTACATCAGTTGAAAATAGAATGAATGGGATCCTATACTATTAGCTCAAAGTTCAAAGGCCGCAGCTGTCACACGTCATGCTGTAAAGCTACTTTAATTTGCACGAACACTTCATGCACAGAAAATATTAGCAACACAAAAGAATTAATAAGTATTACATATATATTATAGTTCAACTAGATATATTGTTATTATTTTAAAATGTTATACACATAAAATCATGCAATTTTTTCACTTCCTGTGTGAATAAAGAAATAAATCAATTTTTAGAGTTATTTGATCAAATCCTGCTTTGGAATGAAAACTCTAAGGAAATATAAGAAAATAAAATTAAATATCAAATTCATACAGGAACAGAATTATTTAAATATCTTATACATATATTGGTTGGTTCTAATGTAATTCAAAATATTGCTATTTAAATTTATATATATGAAGTTCTAATTTATTAATTAATATATATATATATATATTTTATAAACGTATATATAAATACAATTATACGCAATCTCTACTTAGACAAGTGTATATATATATATATATATATATATATATATATATATATATATATATGAACTATTAGAAACTATGTAACTACAATTTTACTGTATAAGATTATAAATAAATATTGAGACATTGTATTACATTTTGATACCACATTATAATTACAGTTTTTCCTTAGCCACTCCCTAAACCAAATCTTCTGTCTCTCTCAAATATCTCCAGGAACGCCCTATTTAGGAAAGACATTTTTCTATCCTTCAAAACCTCAGAGAACTGCCTGTTCTTCTGTCCACATTCCATGACGTCACTGTGAGTTGGTCGTCTCACCTGTCTCTGTCCATCAGTTTCAGCCATTTTCCTTTTTAGAGAATCACAGTTCTGACTGAGAATTAACTCATTCTGTGGAGAGATGGATCTTTGCACTGGCTGATATGGCTTATAACATATATGAAATCTTCTGCGTATTTGATAGAGTTCACTATGGGGATGACTCAGTCTAGGAGAGTTTGATATTGGCTTTTGGTAAGATTTTACCTTTCCTGGTTTTATAAATTTAGCTTGATTTATTTTCTTTTCACGATTCTCATGTTTTCTAACAAAATCCAGCATCTGCGCACATTCAAATAATGATTTTTTTTGTGATGCCATAACTTGGGAAACTGAATTTAGGAATTTGAATTTTTGTACAAAAGTTGTTATCATATGTTGTACTTTTCCATTTTTGATGAGAGCTTTGTACAACCGTTCAAATATGGACATGAATGTATATGTACATTCCTTCCTACCAATCCTTAGTTTCTGCAGATCTTCTATGTTGGGAAAATCCTTTGTGACACAATAAATCAAATATCTTAATCTGTCCGAATCATTTTCCCATCCATTAGGAGAGTCATTTTCACAGGGCATTAAATGTACACGTCTGGACAATGTCACAGGAATCCATATTTTAAATAATTGATTCCTCTCCTCATTGGATAAATCAAACTTATCAGAGAAGCTCTCAAATGTCTCTGAATTTCTACAGGCATGGATTTTGACATCATATTTTGGCATGATTTTGTATAATTTCAGCAAATTTTTCCTCATTTTAATTTGGAGTTGAGCCTGGGTAATTCCAGAATTCTCTGATATGTTTAGTGGCTCTTGTACGTCCGTTCCTCCTACATCACTCACGTCTCCTCCCACATCACCTAGTATGTCGGTTTCTCGTATGTCAGTCATGTCTCCTCCCATGTCAGATTTCTGTCTGTCCGTCTCTTGGTCAGACCCAAGGTCACCTTCAGTTACAGACACGTGTCTTACTTCTTGTTCATTTTCCACATTACAGTCAGAATCAGTATCACCGTCTGACACTTCAACACTATTTTCCTGCTTAGAAATCTCTAACACAAGACTATGAAAAAAATCTACCAAATGTAGAATATTTCTCAATTTCTGTTTGTCTCTATTTACCAATTTAGAAGTTAACTGTAAATTCTCCAATTCACATTCTTTGTATAAACTGAGCCACAAAACTTCTATGTCATCTCCTACATTACCTTTGAAATTAATATTACTTTGTTTAGCAAAAGAAGAAATTATATCCATATTTTGCTTACCTTAAGATTCCTTGGCTTCTCTTTATCAGCACCTCTTGTCTTCAGTTCGTCTGATTCTTTTCCTGTGTGATTCTGTTCCTTGTTAGTACCTCTGCTTCCTGTCTTTCCTCAGTCTGTAGGTCCTTTCTGCTTCTCGTGACAAACTAGTGAATTTACTGACACGTGAACAACAGCTGTTCAGCTCGTCAGGACTCCCCCCTTGTTCACAGAAGAAATTCACTTATTTAATTTAAAAAACAAAAAAACAGGACTGGCTGGCTCACCATTGTAAAATAATACTCTTCCTGTATTATTTTTTTCTACTGAGGACTTCTCAAAGTATCAATATCACGATATTCTTATAAAAAAATGTATCTATTTACTCTTGGATTGTCCATTAAAAAGAATCAGATTGCAGCAGGTACATACAATAATTAGTTATAAAGTAATTGTCCATTTGTCCATAATTAGCTTAATTGTTGAGATTCACCCATCTTTCCTTGGATCCTGGCTGGTAAATCATGTCTTTGTCCAGCATGTGTCCAGGCCTACATGTCATCTGCTTCTCAGCATGAAGATTCTGTGTCTTGTGGGGTGGGCAGAGCAAGAGAGCCCCCCCTTTCTGTACCATGGGCTTTTATAGCCAGTCGTATGGACACCTGTTCTACATATGGTAGTGAACCAAAAATACACACACAAATAGCGCATGTCAACTAGACACGATGGCTGAGGCATAGAACTCAGAAAAATGATTATCAATTAACATTCCAAATGAATTTCCATAATTAACCATTTAACAGAGACCGCCTGGGAATGCCAGGTGCTGTAGGCTTTTGCTTTTTTCTTCCTTCCACCAGCAGGGGGCACTCTCTTCTATGCCTTTTTTCCATTCCCTTTCACAAGTGCACACATTCATTCTCTTTTCTTTTTTTCATTTGCTTTCTCTCTTGCGCTATTTCATCTCTGCAAAATACCAGCATCCTTCTGATCACCGTGGGCCTCCAGCATTGTTGCTTATTTACTTTTAATACTAGGCTCCTTTTCACCAGGACCAGCGTCTCCCGGGTGGCTGGAGGCAACCACCGGTAACCCCAAGCAGAAGACCTTTGCAGGCAACACGACCCTCCCCCCTGAAGAGCAGCTC
>NW_027362764.1:684782224-684994724 GCF_046119375.1 Phyllobates terribilis | reverse complement strand
ATTGGAAGCTAAGCGGGGTCAGGCCTGGTTAGTACTTGGATGGGAGACCGCCTGGGAATACCAGGTGCTGTAGGCTTTTGCTTTTTCTTTCCTTCCACCAGCAGGGGGCACTCTCTTCTATGCCTTTTTTCCATTCCCTTTCACAAGTGCACACATTCATTCTCTTTTCTTTTTTTCATTTGCTTTCTCTCTTGCGCTATTTCATCTCTGCAAAATACCAGCATCCTTCTGATCACCGTGGGCCTCCAGCATTGTTGCTTCTTTACTTTTAATACTAGGCTCCTTTTCACCAGGACCAGCGTCTCCCGCGTGGCTGGAGGCAACCACCGGTAACCCCAAGCAGAAGACCTTTGCAGGCAACACGACCCTCCCCCCTGAAGAACAGCTCAAAGTCACTGGCAACCATCTCACCCTCTTCCTTCATTCTCCCCTGGACGTCTCGCTCCGCCCCCAAGTTACGGGTCCAGCTTGCTCTTTCTGTCACATTACCGCGATGAAGGGTTTAACCTGCAGGAGACCCTGCGCCGAGACATTTTTGAAGACACCTGATGCGGCGGGTGAATCACTGCTAAACAAACCACACCTGTAGGGACGGCACAGCCTTTGCATGGACCCTTCGGAGCCCGCCCCGTCACGGCCAGATTGGTCGCCACCAAGCGATCCTGAGAAAGGCTGGCCGGGCAATAGATCGAGCAGCGTCTACTGGCCATACCACCTTGGATACGCCCGATCTTGTCTGATCTCGAAAGCAAAGCAGGGGTGGGCTCAGACAGTACTTGGATGGGAGACCTCCTGGGAACACCGGGTGCTGTAGACCATTTTGATGACGTTTTGCCCTACTGCCCAGCTTGGCAAGCATGGAACGGCGCCTTGCCGTACACCGACCTTAAGTAACTTACATGATGGAAGCCCCAAGGCCTCTGAGCCAGTTGGCAGCTAAGTACACTACCCCGCCGCCTTCACTCAGGCCTGACACCGAGCTCCTTGCCACGGCTAGGAGTGCTTATTGACTCCGCAGCTCGCTGTGTGGAAATGATGGCGTTAAAAGCACCCGGGGCCGTGAAGGGGCCAGGCTTTCAACAGGTGCCCAGGGAAGGTTTTGGATGCCTGCCGCCTAGCGAGTGCCAGCAGAAGTAACATGTATCTCTGCAAAGAAGCTTGTGTAACCAAGCCAGACGGCTGCCAAAGAGCTAACCTCAGTGCAAGGAAGGCAAGGAAGGTGCGGAAGGAATTGGGGAGGGGGAGGGGTGATTCCTGATAGGGCCCTGAAATCATAAAACAGGCAGGAGAGTCTGACGCATGGTGACGGAGAGGTTGTAGGGGCAGATAGGGGGTGTTGTCACCTGCGAGCACGTGTGCATGCTGGCTTGTGTGTGAGAGTGCGCTTCCTAGGTGTGGCGCGCTGCAGACAGTCAAAGGGATTGTTCCCTTTCATTAAAAGTTAATCCCCGGCTGCAGCCTATTAGAAAGCAACTAACCGCGCTCTACTCACCCTACCCGGGTCTACCGGTGAGTCTCGCCTCTGCTCCCGGCCTGTGGCATTGGCCGTGAAGCTGACATTCCGTCGACAGCGCTGCAGCCGATCAGTGAGCTCAGCGGCTCTGAGTGGGGCGTTGTGTCTACAAGACCTTTTAAGGAAGCCAGCAAAAAAATTGAAGAGAAGGGAAAGCACAAAAGGACCTGGTCTTGCTGAGCACTGGAAAGGGCAGCCGGCAGCCAGACGTCAAAGTAGAAAAGCAGCAAGTGAGAAGCTTGTCTTTGCCTATGGCCACACCACCCTGAACACGTCCGATCTCATCTGATCTTGGAAGCTAAGCAGGGTTGGGCCTGGTTAGTACTTGGATGGGAGACTGTAAAATAATACGCTTCCTGTATTATTTTTTTCTACTGAGGACTTCTCAAAGTATCAATATCACGATATTCTTATAAAAAAAAGTATCTATTTATTCTTGGATTGTTCATTAAAAAGAATCAGATTGCATCAGGTACATACCATAATTAGTTATAAAGTAATTGTCCATTTGTCCATAATTAGCTTAATTGTTGAGATTCACCCATCTTTCCTTGGATCCTGGCTGGTAAATCATGTCTTTGTCCAGCATGTGTCCAGGCCTACATGTCATCTGCTTCTCAGCATGAAGATTCTGTGTCTTGTGGGGTGGGCACAGCAAGAGAGCCCCCCCTTTCTGTACCATGGGCTTTTATAGCCAGTCGTATGGACACCTGTTCTACATATGGTAGTGAACCAAAAATACACACACAAATAGCGCATGTCAACTAGACACGATGGCTGAGGCATAGAACTCAGAAAAATGATTATCGATTAACATTCCAAATGAATTTCCATAATTAACCATTTAACATTTCCCCCTTTTTTGAGAATAAAAGGACTTTAACTGAAATTTCTCAAAAGAAGATACATTCATCAATCATTTTTTCTTTCCTTCTTCCTTGGCAATATCATTAAATTTCCATAATAATAATAGTAATAATAGTATCAATATCGGATTATTGTTATATAATAATGTGAATTCATGTTATGGTAAGCCGTGACTAATATTCATTTAATATGTATAATTATACTTCCCTATATCTAAATTGAAGCAATCGCGGGTTCAATCGTCATCATCTGATGTCCTCGGGTCGTCGTCTCGTCTTCTTCTTGGTTCTTTTATAACACAGTCTTTAGATGAAAACTCCTTTGAAATAAATTACAGCATGTAGATATTGTACAGTCCATAATTGTGTTCATTATTGTTCAGTCCATAAACTGTACTCTTTATTAGAAAGATCATGTATGTCAGTTGATAAGAAAACAGAGTCCATGGATGAAATGTAGCTTTAATATCTGTGCAGTGTCACCTGGACTTACGTTGGATCGTCTTTGGAATCTTCCGTGTGTCCGCACTGGTCTCGTGTCACTTTTGGAACAGATGTGACGTCTTTGGTCAGTAAAGCAAGGGTTAACTTGACACTTTCCTGCTTTATATAGCACCATAACCAGTACTCAGTCCTTTATATACAGGACACATATGCCAGGTATTACCTGTTCACCAGCTTTCATTGAAGCGTTGTAGGTGATAAGAAACCACTGGAACGTGATGAAACTTAAACACAACACAGTACATATAGGATCATCGTCCTCTGTCGTCCTGGTGATCAGTGGTGTGAATTGTATTGTATGTAATGGACACAGTCTATTATAACACTTTATTAAGATAGAATTCATAATTGCGATGTCTTGATTGAAGTCTTCATTCCCTAATCTGATACCAAATCTGGCAGTTTTTCCTAACCTATAATATCACAGCGTACCATAGCAATCAGTAATATCCATCTAATTATTATCAAAATATTAAAATAAATTATGTTTGGAATAATAAACAATAATAGATAATAATTCATTATCAATCAAGTTCTCCATATGATAGAACATTTTTATGTCATAGGTGTAATTACCTTTTCCAACCCATAGGTGTCAGTGTATTTTGAAAAAACAAGTTTTTATATCTTTATTAAACCAATAATATCAAAGAATGTATACTCCTGAACCAAAATGAATAAATATATGAATGTATGAATGAATGAATGAATGAATGAATAAATGAATGAATGAATTGTTGTGTTTACTCAGAAAATGTAAACATTTTTTTCTTTAGCAATATATATTTAATGAAGCAATACTCTTGTATTAGACATTACTTTATTAAATATGAATGTGTTTTCTCAATTGAGATATTGAACTCAAATAAAATCAAATGAGAATTAAAAAATGAAAAAATAGAAAAATAAGAAGTATAAAGTAAGAATAAAATTTTAAAAATGAAAAATAAAATTAAGAGTAAAAATAAGAATAAAAATAAAAATAAGGCCTTTAAATTTTAATGACAAATGCAGAGTAATTATATTCTCCATAAAAAATACCCTTATATCTCCATTATCTGGATGATTTCATATTTGTCATAACCTTGTACCACCAAAAAATATTAAATTATGCAACTTTGCATGTAATACCCTTCTTAATTATACCATAGTACCTTATTATTATTTCTTCTTTATTAAAATGTGTGGAAAATAAGTATTGATCAAAAGTGATTATGTAATCAGGATCAAAAACACATTTTCTCCCTTAATACCAAAAATATTATTTTATAAAATTTATGTATATATCAGAACCAAATTAAAAATAATTATTCTTCTAGAAATATTGTGCATAAATTTCATATCGATGAGTAGCATAGATTTGACTAAAGAGAGGTGTGTACCTATTTAGGTAACCATTAAAAATAATATTATAGTTATTCAAGAATATTATCATGTGGAAAATTATTCTAAATATAAATTTGCTTTGTAAACCATTTTGATGTGTGGTTGCCCTTATCCACTATTAGTTAAATCAAGAAATAATAATTATTAAAGAAATATAGAAATATATACATGTAGATACAGTGCCTACAAGTAGTATTCAACCCCCTGCAGATTTAGCTGGCTTGATAAGATGCAAATAAGTTAGAGCCTTCAAACTGCAAACGAGAGTAGGTTTTGTGAACAGAAGCATAAATCTTACAAACCAAAAAGTTATGTTGCTCAGTTGAATTTTATTAAATTTTAAACATAAAAGTGTGGGTCAATTATTATTCAACCTCTATGTTTAATATTTTGTGGAATAACCCTTGTTTGCAATTACAGCTAATAATCGTCTTTTATAAGACCTGATCAGGCCGGCACAGGTCTGTGGAGTTATCTTGGCCCACTCCTCCATGCAGATCTTCTCCAAGTTATCTAGGTTCTTTGTGTGTCTCATGTGGACTTTATTCTTGAGCTCCTTCCACAAGTTTTCAATTGGGCTAAGGTCAGGAGACTGACTAGGCCACTCTAACACCTTGACTTTTTCCCTCTTGAACCAGGCCTTGGTTTTCTTGGCTGTGTGCTTTGGGTCGTTGTCTTGTTGGAAGATGAAATTATGATCCATCTTAAGATCCTTGATGGAGGAGCGGAGGTTCTTGGCCAAAATCTCCAGGTAGGCCGTGCTATCCATCTTCCCATGGATGCGGACCAGATGGCCAGGCCCCTTAGCAGAGAAACAGCCCCACAGCATGATGCTGCCACCACCATGCTTGACTGTAGGGATGGTATTCTTGGGGTCGTATGCAGTGCCATCCAGTCTCCAAACGTCACGTGTGTGGTTGGCACCAAAGATCTCGATCTTGGTCTCATCAGACCATAGAACCTTGAACCAGTCTGTCTCAGAGTCCTCCAAGTGATCATGAGCAAACTGTAGACGAGCCTTGACATGACGCTTTGAAAGTAAAGGTACCTTACGGGCTCGTCTGGAACGGAGACCATTGCGGTGGAGTACGTTACTTATGGTATTGACTGAAACCAATGTCCCCACTGCCATGAGATCTTCCCGGAGCTCCTTCCTTGTTGTCCTTGGGTTAGCCTTGACTCTTCGGACAATCCTGGCCTCGGCACGGGAGGACACTTTCAAAGGCTGTCCAGGCCGTGGAAGGCTAACAGTAGTTCCATAAGCCTTCCACTTACGGATGATGCTCCCAACAGTGGAGACAGGTAGGCCCAACTCCTTGGAAAGGGTTTTGTACCCCTTGCCAGCCTTGTGACCCTCCACGATCTTGTCTCTGATGGCCTTGGAATGCTCTTTTGTCTTTCCCATGTTGACCATGTCTGAGTGCTGTTCACAAGTTTGGGGAGGGTCTTAAATAGTCAGAAAAGGCTGGCAAAAGAGATCTTTAATCCACACATGTGAAGCTCATTATTCTTGGTGCCTGAACTACTTCTTAATACTTTAGGGGGAACAAACAGAATTCTTGTGGTTTGAAGGGTTGAATAATAAATGACACTCTGAATTAACTTTTAACGTTTTAAAAAAACAAAAAAACAAAAAAAAAGTTGCTGCAGTGCATTTCCCACTTCCAGGCTGATCTACAGTACAAATGTCACAATGCCAAGTTAATTCCGCATGTGTCAACCACCTAAATCTGCAGGGGGTTGAATACTACTTTTAGGCACTGTAATACCTAATTATGTATTATAATTTCCTCAGAATTAAATATATTTTTGTACCTTCACATAAAGAAACATTTTTTTTTTCAAACATACAAACATACGAGGCCTCTGTCATATCAATCACACTTAGCAGCTGCTGATTTACTCATCTGTCACCTTCACTCTGACATTCACAGATCTGTTAAACTCAAACATTCCACATATGAAGTTTTAGATATATATATTTAACCCAAAATTGTTGTATCCCAATTTATTAATGCGCATTGCCATATCAATTGAATATCTTTATATTTATATACTGGATTTTGGCTGTTGGAGCTGAAAAGAGGACATCGGTAAACCAGGGGAGGAGTCCTGAGGAGATAATTTGCATATTCCCACTGCATTTTGGGGTAAGTGAAGAGTCTCCGCGAGCTCAAAGAACACTGGATTTTGGCTGTTGGAGCTGAAAAGAGGACATCGGTAAACCAGGGGAGGAGTCCTGAGGAGATAATTTGCATATTCCCACTGCATTTTGGGGTAAGTGAAGAGTCTCCGCGAGCTCAAAGAACACTGGATTTTGGCTGTTGGAGCTGAAAAGAGGACATCGGTAAAGCTTTTTTTTTAAGCTTTTTTCACTGTTTTCAGAACATTAACAATAAGAACATGGAAGAGTCCAGGAGCTATTTGGTGAGCTGCATATCCTGCTACATGTTCACAGACTTGCCAGTGGAAAAGCCAAACTTCACATGCCAGAAATGCAAGCTTGTGTCCCTGTTGGAGGAAAAGTTGCGAAATCTAGAAGAGAGGTTAACTACCTTGAAAATCATTAAGGAAGGTGAAGAGTTCTTAGACAGAGCAGAATTATCTCTTCATGATTCAGAAAGAGAAGAAATTCGAACTGCACCTGACGAAACAGAGGAATGGAAGCATGTGACCCACAGAAGCAGGAGGATCGAGAGGCAGTCAGCACAGATACTGCTCAGGAACCAGTAACAGGCTCTCACGCAGGAGAACCATGAAAAAATACAGCAAAATAAGACTTTGCCAGCAATGAATAACCTTGTAAGCCCTCAGAATCCTCCTGGATGGAAAAAGAAGAATGTTGTGAAGAAAAAACGGAGAGTGGTGGTCATGGGGGATTCCCTGTTAAGAGGACCAGAGGCCGCTATCTGCAGACCAGACATAACCTCAAGAGAAATGTGCTGTCTTCCAGGAGCAAAAATTAACGATGTGTCTGACAGGATATCAAGATTCTTCAGACCTACAGATCACTACCCATTCCTGCTACTACATGTGGGGACAAATGACACGGCAAGAAAGGACCTGGAAACCATCTGCAGTGACTTTGAAGACTTAGGCAAGAAAGTGAAAGAATTGGGAGCGCAGGTGGTCTTCTCATCCATCCTCCCAGTGGATGGCCATGGAACAATGAGGTGGAATAAGATTCTACAGGTGAACAACTGGCTACGTCGATGGTGCCGTCAACAAGGATTTGGATTTCTGGATCACGGAATGAATTACCTATACGATGGACTACTTGCTAGAGATGGGGTGCACCTTACGAAGACTGGAAAACATGTATTTGGAAGTCGCCTTGCTACACTCATCAGAAGAGCTTTAAACTAGAACAATGTGGGAAGGGAAGCAAAAGGCCAGAAAAAGCCATACAGCTGACAAATACTATTGAGATCTCTGCTACTGGAAGTGGAAAGGAAGAACAAAGACAAAACAATTTAAATAATAAAAATATGGGAGGAAGAGAAACCAATCACAAACTAAAATGTTTTTATACAAATGCACAAAGCATGCGCAACAAACAAGGAGAATTGGAACTACTAACGCAGGAAAAGGAATATGATGTCATTGGAATCACTGAAACTTGGTGGGACGATACACATGATTGGAATAAAAGGCTAAAAGGATACAACTTATTTGCAAGAAACAGACTTGATAAACGAGGAGGAGGTGTTGCATTGTATGTTAGAAAAGCGTATATCTGCACAGAGATTGAAGCTTCAGAGACTGGGAGTTCTGTGGAAACTGTTTGGGTAAGAATACAAGGAGAGAACAACGGAAAGGACACCATTGTAGGCATTTACTACAGGCCACCTGGGCAAGCTGAAGATATGGATGAACTCTTTATGTATCAAATGACCAAGTTCTCCAAAAAATATGACGTAGTGGTCATGGGAGATTTCAACTATCCAGACATTTGTTGGGAATCTCTGTCAAGTAAAACTAACAGGTCAAGCAAATTCTTATCCTCTCTTGCTGACAACTTTATCTTGTAGGGGAGAAAACAAGTGGATCTGCTACTTTGGATCTAATCCTTATAAACAGGGAGGAAATGGTTGAGGAGGTAAAGGTGGCTGGGACCCTAGGAGGCAGCGATCATGCTATTATAGAATTTTGGATAACTAGAGGAGGAAGACATGTGAAGACTCAAACTTCAAGGTTAGATTTTAGAAAGGCAGATTTTAAGAGACTCAGAAAGAGAATAGGAGGGATCCAATGGCTGGATGTCCTTAAGGACAAAAATGTCCAGGAAGGATGGGAAATTTTTAAAAATGAGATTCTCAAAGCACAATCGTTAACAATCCAGAAAAGTAGGAAGAATGGGAAGCATTTAAGGAAACCAGGATGGATGAACACAGAACTTAAACACATGCTAAAAAGAAAGAAAGAAATGTTTATTAAATGGAAAGAGGGAGGCATATCTAAAGAAGATTATAATGCAGTCTGCAGATCCAGTAGGGCACGTATCAGGTTAGCTAAAGCTGACAATGAGTTAAGGCTTGCAAGAGATGTCAAAAGCAATAAAAAAGGATTTTGGGGGTATGTCAAAAGTAAAAGAAAAGTCAAAGATGCTATAGGATTTTTACAGGATGAAAATGGAGAAATGGTAAGAGAGGATGTTGAGAAGGCCGAACGTTTTAATTCTTATTTTGCATCTGTTTTCTCTCAGAAAGAAAATGTAACATCAACTGATCTCCACTGTCCTTTTAAAGGAATAGAGGAATCCAAGTTATCTGTAAACAGAAAGATTGTGAGGGAATATTTAGCTAACATAAATGAGTTCAAGTCTCCAGGTCCAGATGAATTACACCCCAGAGTACTGAAGGAGATCGTAGAAGAAATTTTAGAACCACTCTCCATAATCTTTGAAAATTCTTGGAGAACAGGAGAAGTCCCAGAAGACTGGAGAAGAGCAAATGTTGTTCCTATCTTCAAAAAGGGGAAGAAGGTGGACCCAGGGAACTATAGGCCGGTGAGTCTGACTTCTATACCAGGAAAGATCTTTGAACAAATTATTAAACAACATGTATGTAAGTACATGGATAAGAATGAAGTGATTAACCAGAGTCAGCATGGGTTTGTAACTAACAAGTCATGTCAGACTAACTTAATTTCCTTCTATGACAGAATCACTGACTGGGTGGATCAGGGAAATGCTGTAGATATAGTATATCTTGACTTCAGCAAAGCATTTGACAAAGTATCTCACACCATCCTTATTGAAAAAATGACCAAGTATGCAATGGACCAGGCAACTGTTAGGTGGATTCATAACTGGCTTAGTGATCGGACTCAAAGGGTGGTTGTATATGGCTTCACATCCAGCTGGATGAATGTCTCAAGTGGGGTACCACAGGGCTCCGTCCTGGGACCTGTATTGTTCAACATCTTTATCAATGATTTAGATGAAGGAATTGAGGGTAAACTGATTAAATTTGCTGATGACACAAAGCTAGGAGGGATAGCTAATACTAGAGAAGAGAGAGAGAGGATTCAAAAAGACCTAAATAAACTGGAGCAGTGGGCAGCAGCCAACAGAATGGTTTTTAACAGGGAAAAATGCAAAGTACTACATCTGGGCAATAAAAAATGAAAAAAGCATATACAGAATGGGAGGAATAGAGCTAAGCAACAGTACATGTGAAAAAGACTTAGGTATACTAATAGATCATAGACTGAACATGAGTCAACAGTGTGATGCAGCAGCAAAAAAGGCAAATACAATTCTGGGATGTATTAACAGAAGCATACAGTCTAGATCACGTGAAGTCATTATCGGTCTTTACTCCTCTTTGGTCAGACCTCATCTGGAATAATGTGTACAGTTTTGGGCACCACATTTTAAAAAAGACATAGACAAACTGGAGCAAGTTCAGAGAAGAGCGACCAGAATGGTGACTGGTCTGCAAACCATGTCCTATGAGGAACGGTTGCAGGATTTGGGAATGTTTAGCTTGCAGAAAAGAAGACTGAGAGGAGACTTAATAGCTGTCTACAAATATGTCAAGGGCTGTCACATTGTAGAAGGATCATCTTTATTCTCATTTGCACAAGGAAAGACTAGAAGCAATGGGATGAAACTAAATGGGAGGAGACACAGATTAGATATTAGAAAAAGCTTTTTGACAGTTAGGGTGATTAATGAGTGGAACAGGCTGCCACGAGAGGTGGTGAGTTCCCCTTCAATGGACGTCTTCAAACAGAGGCTGGACAGACATCTGTCTGAGATGATCTAGTGAATCCTGCTTTGAGCAGGGGGTTGGACCAGATGACCAACAGGAGAAGTCCCAGAAGACTGGAGAAGAGCAAATGTTGTTCCTATCTTCAAAAAGGGGAAGAAGGTGGACCCAGGGAACTATAGGCCGGTGAGTCTGACTTCTATACCAGGAAAGATCTTTGAACAAATTATTAAACAACATGTATGTAAGTACATGGATAAGAATGAAGTGATTAACCAGAGTCAGCATGGGTTTGTAACTAACAATTCATGTCAGACTAACTTAATTTCCTTCTATGACAGAATCACTGACTGGGTGGATCAGGGAAATGCTGTAGATATAGTATATCTTGACTTCAGCAAAGCATTTGACAAAGTATCTCACACCATCCTTATTGAAAAAATGACCAAGTATGCAATGGACCAGGCAACTGTTAGGTGGATTCATAACTGGCTTAGTGATCGGACTCAAATGGTGGTTGTAAATGGCTTCACATCCAGCTGGATGAATGTCTCAAGTGGGGTACCACAGGGCTCCGTCCTGGGACCTGTATTGTTCAACATCTTAATCAATGATTTAGATGAAGGAATTGAGGGTAAACTGATTAAATTTGCTGATAACACAAAGCTAGGAGGGATAGCTAATACTAGAGAAGAGAGAGAGAGGATTCAAAAAGACCTAAATAAACTGGAGCAGTGGGCAGAAACCAACAGAATGGTTTTTAACAGGGAAAAATGCAAAGTACTACATCTGGGCAATAAAAAATGAAAAAAGCATATACAGAATGGGAGGAATAGAGCTAAGCAACAGTACATGTGAAAAAGACTTAGGTATACTAATAGATCATAGACTGAACATGAGTCAACAGTGTGATGCAGCAGCAAAAAAGGCAAATACAATTCTGGGATGTATTAACAGAAGCATACAGTCTAGATCACGTGAAGTCATTATCGGTCTTTACTCCTCTTTGGTCAGACCTCATCTGGAATAATGTGTACAGTTTTGGGCACCACATTTTAAAAAAGACATAGACAAACTGGAGCAAGTTCAGAGAAGAGCGACCAGAATGGTGACTGGTCTGCAAACCATGTCCTATGAGGAACGGTTGCAGGATTTGGGAATGTTTAGCTTGCAGAAAAGAAGACTGAGAGGAGACTTAATAGCTGTCTACAAATATGTCAAGGGCTGTCACATTGTAGAAGGATCATCTTTATTCTCATTTGCACAAGGAAAGACTAGAAGCAATGGGATGAAACTAAATGGGAGGAGACACAGATTAGATATTAGAAAAAGCTTTTTGACAGTTAGGGTGATTAATGAGTGGAACAGGCTGCCACGAGAGGTGGTGAGTTCCCCTTCAATGGACGTCTTCAAACAGAGGCTGGACAGACATCTGTCTGAGATGATCTAGTGAATCCTGCTTTGAGCAGGGGGTTGGACCAGATGACCAACAGGAGAAGTCCCAGAAGACTGGAGAAGAGCAAATGTTGTTCCTATCTTCAAAAAGGGGAAGGAGGTGGACCCAGGGAACTATAGGCCGGTGAGTCTGACTTCTATACCAGGAAAGATCTTTGAACAAATTATTAAACAACATGTATGTAAGTACATGGATAAGAATGAAGTGATTAACCAGAGTCAGCATGGGTTTGTAACTAACAAGTCATGTCAGACTAACTTAATTTCCTTCTATGACAGAATCACTGACTGGGTGGATCAGGGAAATGCTGTAGATATAGTATATCTTGACTTCAGCAAAGCATTTGACAAAGTATCTCACACCATCCTTATTGAAAAAATGACCAAGTATGCAATGGACCAGGCAACTGTTAGGTGGATTCATAACTGGCTTAGTGATCGGACTCAAAGGGTGGTTGTAAATGGCTTCACATCCAGCTGGATGAATGTCTCAAGTGGGGTACCACAGGGCTCCGTCCTGGGACCTGTATTGTTCAACATCTTTATCAATGATTTAGATGAAGGAATTGAGGGTAAACTGATTAAATTTGCTGATGACACAAAGCTAGGAGGGATAGCTAATACTAGAGAAGAGAGAGAGAGGATTCAAAAAGACCTAAATAAACTGGAGCAGTGGGCAGCAACCAACAGAATGGTTTTTAACAGGGAAAAATGCAAAGTACTACATCTGGGCAATAAAAATGAAAAAAGCATATACAGAATGGGAGGAATAGAGCTAAGCAACAGTACATGTGAAAAAGACTTAGGTATACTAATAGATCATAGACTGAACATGAGTCAACAGTGTGATGCAGCAGCAAAAAAGGCAAATACAATTCTGGGATGTATTAACAGAAGCATACAGTCTAGATCACGTGAAGTCATTATCGGTCTTTACTCCTCTTTGGTCAGACCTCATCTGGAATACTGTGTACAGTTTTGGGCACCACATTTTAAAAAAGACATAGACAAACTGGAGCAAGTTCAGAGAAGAGCGACCAGAATGGTGACTGGTCTGCAAACCATGTCCTATGAGGAACGGTTGCAGGATTTGGGAATGTTTAGCTTACAAAAAAGAAGACTGAGAGGAGACTTAATAGCTGTCTACAAATATGTCAAGGGCTGTCACATTGTAGAAGGATCATCTTTATTCTCATTTGCACAAGGAAAGACTAGAAGCAATGGGATGAAACTAAATGGGAGGAGACACAGATTAGATATTAGAAAAAACTTTTTGACAGTTAGGGTGATTAATGAGTGGAACAGGCTGCCACGAGAGGTGGTGAGTTCCCCTTCAATGGACGTCTTCAAACAGAGGCTGGACAGACATCTGTCTGAGATGATCTAGTGAATCCTGCTTTGAGCAGGGGGTTGGACCAGATGACCCAGGATGTCCCTTCCAACTCTACCATTCTATGATTCTATGATTCTATGATTCTATGATTCTATGACCCAGGAGGTCCCTTCCAACTCTACCATTCTATGATTCTATGATTCTATTTCTTTGAATATTCCCCAAGTACATATTATATAATATGAGAGTAAGTCACTGGAATTTCAGACACTTGAAAAAACTCTTGTCTTAGATTCTTTTTTCACTGGCTGCCCGGTCTTAAGTTACATCAGTTGAAAATAGAATGAATGGGATCCTATACTATTAGCTCAAAGTTCAAAGGCCACAGCTGTCACACGTCATGCTGTAAAGATACTTTAATTTGCACGAACACTTCATGCACAGAAAATATTAGCAACACAAAAGAATTAATAAGTATTACATATATATTATAGTTCAACTAGATATATTGTTATTATTTTAAAATGTTATACACATAAAATCATGCAATTTTTTCACTTCCTGTGTGAATAAAGAAATAAATCAATTTTAGAGTTCTTTGATCAAATCCTGCTTTGGAATGAAAACTCTAAGGAAATATAAGAAAATAAAATTAAATATCAAATTCATACAGAAACAGAATTATTTAAATATCTTATACATATATTGGTTGGTTCTAATGTAATTCAAAATATTGCTACTTAAATTTATATATATGAAGTTCTAATTTATTAATTAATATATATATATATTTTATAAACGTATATATAAATACAATTATACGCAATCTCTAGTTAGACAAGTGTATATATATATATATATATATATATATATATATATGAACTTTTAGAAACTATGTAACTACAATTTTACTGTATAAGATTATAAATAAATATTGAGACATTGTATTACATTTTGATACAACATTATAATTACAGTTTTTCCTTAGCCACTCCCTAAACCAAATCTTCTGTCTCTCTCAAATATCTCCAGGAACGCCCAATTTAGGAAAGACATTTTTCTATCCTTCAAAACCTCAGAGAACTGCCTGTTCTTCTGTCCACATTCCATGACGTCACTGTGAGTTGGTCGTCTCACCTGTCTTTGTCCATCAGTTTCAGCCATTTTCCTTTTTAGGGAATCACAGTTCTGACTGAGAATTAACTCATTCTGTGGAGAGATGGATCTTTGCACTGGCTGATATGGCTTATAACATATATGAAATCTTCTGCGTATTTGATAGAGTTCACTATGGGGATGACTCAGTCTAGGAAAGTTTGATATTGGCTTTTGGTAAGATTTTACCTTTCCTGGTTTTATAAATTTAGCTTGATTTATTTTCTTTTCACGATTCTCATGTTTTCTAACAAAATCCAGCATCTGCGCACATTCAAATAATGAATTTTTTTGTGATGCCATAACTTGGGAAACTGAATTTAGGAATTTGAATTTTTGTACAAAAGTTGTTATCATATGTTGTACTTTTCCATTTTTGATGAGAGCTTTGTACAACCGTTCAAATATGAACATGAAAGTATATGTACATTCCTTCCTACCAATCCTTAGTTTCTGCAGATCTTCTAGTTTGGGAAAATCCTTTGTGACACAAAAAATCAAATATCTTAATCTGTCCGAATCATTTTCCCATCCATTAGGAGAGTCATTTTCACAGGGCATTAAATGTAAACGTCTGGACAATGTCACAGGAATCCATATTTTAAATAATTGATTCCTCTCCTCATTGGATAAATCAAACTTATCAGAGAAGCTCTCAAATGTCTCTGAATTTCTACAGGCATGGATTTTGACATCATATTTTGGCATGATTTTGTAGAAAATTTTTCCTCATTTTAATTTGGAGTTGAGCCTGGGTAATTCCAGAATTCTCTGATATTTTTAGTGGCTCTTGTACGTCCGTTCCTCCTACGTCACTCACGTCTCCTCCCACATCACCTAGTATGTCGGTTTCTCGTATGTCGGTCATGTCTCCTCCCATGTCAGGTTTCTGTATGTCCGTCTCTTGGTCAGACCCAAGGTCACCTTCAGTTACAGACACGTGTCTTACTTCTTGTTCATTTTCCACATTACAGTCAGAATCAGTATCACCGTCTGACACTTCTACACTATTTTCCTGCTTAGAAATCTCTAACACAAGACTATGAAAAAAATCTACCAAATGTAGAATATTTCTCAATTTCTGTTTGTCTCTATTTACCAATTTAGAAGTTAACTGTAAATTCTGCAATTCACATTCTTTGTATAAACTGAGCCACAAAACTTCTATGTCATCTCCTACATTAACTTTGAAATTAATATTACTTTGTTTAGCAAAAGAAGAAATTATATCCATATTTTGCTTACCTTAAGATTCCTTGGCTTCTCTTTATCAGCACGTCCTGTCTTCAGTTTGTCTGATTCTTTTCCTGTGTGATTCTGTTCCTTGTTAGTACCTCTTTTTCCTGTCTTTCCTCAGTCTGTAGGTCCTTTCTGCTTCTCGTGACAAACTAGTGAATTTACTGACACGTGAACAACAGCTGTTCAGCTCATCAGGACTCCCCCCTTGTTAACGGAAGAAATTCACTGACTTAATTTAAAAAACAAAAAAACAGGACTGGCTGGCTCACCATTGTAAAATAATACTCTTCCTGTATTATTTTTTTCTACTGAGGACTTTTCAAAGTATCAATATCACGATATTCTTATAAAAAAATGTATCTATTTATTCTTGGATTGTCCATTAAAAAGAATCAGATTGCAGCAGGTACATACAATAATTAGTTATAAAGTAATTGTCCATTTGTCCATAATTAGCTTAATTGTTGAGATTCACCCATCTTTCCTTGGATGATGGCTGGTAAATCATGTCTTTGTCCAGCATGTGTCCAGACCTACATGTCATCTGCTTCTCAGCATGAAGATTCTGTGTCTTGTGGGGTGGGCAGAGCAAGAGAGCCCCCTCTTTCTGTACCATGGCCTTTTATAGCCAGTCGTATGGACACCTGTTCTACATATGGTAGTGAACCAAAAATACACACACAAATAGCGCATGTCAACTAGACACGATGGCTGAGGCATAGAACTCAGAAAAATGATTATCGATTAACATTCCAAATGAATTTCCATAATTAACCATTTAACAGAGACCACCTGGGAATGCCAGGTGCTGTAGGCTTTTGCTTTTTCCTTCTTTCCACCAGCAGGGGGCACTCTCTTCTATGCCTTTTTTCCATTCCCTTTCACAAGTGCACACATTCATTCTCTTTTCTTTTTTTCATTTGCTTTCTCTCTTGCGCTATTTCATCTCTGCAAAATACCAGCATCCTTCTGATCACCGTGGGCCTCCAGCATTGTTGCTTATTTACTTTTAATACTAGGCTCCTTTTCACCAGGACCAGCGTCTCCCGGGTGGCTGGAGGCAACAACCGGTAACCCCAAGCAGAAGACCTTTGCAGGCAACACGACCCTCCCCCCTGAAGAGCAGCTCAAAGTCACTGGCAACCATCTCACCCTCTTCCTTCATTCACCCCTGGACGTCTCGCTCCGCTCCCAAGTTACGGGTCCAGCTGGCTCTTTCTGTCACATTACCGCAATGAAGGGTCTAGCCTGCAGGAGACCCTGCGCCGAGCCATTTTTGAAGACACCTGATGCGGCGGGTGAATCACTGCTAAACAAAACACACCTGTAGGGACGGCACAGCCTTTGCATGGACCCTTCGGAGCCCGCCCCGTCACGGCCAGATTGCTCGCCACCAAGCGATCCTGAGAAAGGCTGGCCGGGCGATGGATCGAGCAGCGTCTACTGGCCATACCACCTTGGATACGCCCGATCTCGTCTGATCTCGGAAGCAAAGCAGGGCTGGGCTCAGACAGTACTTGGATGGGAGACCTCCTGGGAACACCGGGTGCTGTAGACCATTTTGATAACGTTTTGCCCTACTGCCCAGCTCGGCTAGCATGGAACGGCGCCTTGCCGGACACCGACCTTAAGTAACTTAGATGATGAAAGCCCCAAGGCCTCTGAGCCAGTTGGCAGCTAAGTACGCTACTCCGCCGCCTTCACGCAGGCCTGACGCCGAGCTCTTTGCCACGGTTAGGAGTGCTTATTGACTCCGCAGCTCGCCGTGTGGAAATGATGGCGTTAAAAGCACCCTGGGCCGTGAAGGGGCCAGGCTTTCAGCAGGTGCCCAGGGAAGGTTTTGGATGCCGGCCGCCTAGCGAGGGCCAGCAGAAGTAACATGTATCTCTGCAAAGAAGCTTGTGTAACCAAGCCAGACGGCTGCCAAAGAGCTAACCTCAGTGCAAGGAAGGCAAGGAAGGTGCGGAAGGAATTGGGGAGGGGGGGGGTGATTCCTGCTAGGGCCCTGAAATCATAAAACAGGCAGGAGAGTCTGATGCATGGTGACGGAGAGGTTTTAGGGGCAGAGAGGGGGTGTTGTCACGTGCGAGCACGTGTGCATGCTGGCTTGTGTGTGAGAGTGCGCTTCCTAGGTGTGGCGCGCTGCAGACAGTCAAAGGGATTGTTCCCTTTCATTAAAAGTTAATCCCCGGCTGCAACCTATTAGAAAGCAAGTAACCGCGCTCTACTCACCCTACCCGGGTCTACCGGTGAGTCTCGCCTCTGCTCCCGGCCTGTGGCATTGGCCGTGAAGCTGACATTCCGTCTACAGCGCTGCAGCCGATCAGTGAGCTCAGCGGCTCTGAGTGGGGCGTTGTGTCTACAAGACCTTTTAAGGAAGCCAGCAAAAAAATTGAAGAGAAGGACAAGCACAAAATGACCTGGTCTTGCTGAGCACTGGAAAGGGCAGCCGGCAGCCAGACGTCAAAGTAGAAAAGCAGCAAGTGAGAGGCTTGTCTCTGCCTATGGCTACACCACCCTGAACACGCCCGATCTCATCTGATCTCGGAATCTAAGCAGGGTCGGGCCTGGTTGGTACTTGAATGGGAGTCTGTAAAATAATACTCTTTTCCTGTGTTACTTTTTTCTACTGAGGACTTCTCAAAGTATCAATATCACGATATTCTTATAAAAAAATGTATCTATTTATTCTTGGATTGTCCATTAAAAAGAATCAGATTGCAGCAGGTACATACAATAATTAGTTATAAAGTAATTGTCCATTTGTCCATAATTAGCTTAATTGTTTAATTGTTGAGATTCACACATCTTTCCTTGGATCCTGGCTGGTAAATCATGTCTTTGTCCAGCATGTGTCCAGTCCTACTCGTCATCTGCTTCTCAGCATGAAGATTCTGTGTCTTGTGGGGTGGGCAGAGCAAGAGAGCCCCCCCTTTCTGTACCATGGGCTTTTATAGCCAGTCGTATGGACACCTGTTCTACATATGGTAGTGAACCAAAAATACACACATAAATAGCGCATGTCAACTAGACACGATGGCTGAGGCATAGAACTCAGAAAAATGATTATCGATTAACATTCCAAATGAATTTCCATAATTAACCATTTAACATTTCCCGCTTTTTTGAGAATAAAAGGACTTTAACTGAAATTTCTTAAAAGAAGATACATTCATCAATCATTTTTTCTTTCCTTCTTCCTTGGCAATATCATTAAATTTCCATAATAATAATAATAGTAATAATAGTATCAATATCGGATTATTGTTATATAATGATGTGAATTCATGTTATGGTAAGCCGTGACTAATATTCATTTAATATGTATAATTATACTTCCCTATATCTAAATTGAAGCAATCGCGGGTTCAATCGTCATCATCTCATGTCATCGGGTCGTCGTCTCGTCTTCTTCTTGGTTCTTTTATAACACAGTCTTTAGATGAAAACTCTTTTGAAATAAATTACAGCATGTAGATATTGTACAGTCCATAATTGTGTTCATTATTGTTCAGTCCATAAACTGTACTCTTTATTAGAAAGATCATGTGTGTCAGTTGATAAGAAAACAAAGTCCATGGATGAAATGTAGCTTTAATATCTGTGCAGTGTCACCTGGACTTACGTTCGATCGTCTTTGGAATCTTCCGTGTGTCCGCACTGGTCTCGTGTCACTTTTGGAACAGATGTGACGTCTTTGGTCAGTAAAGCAAGGGTTAACTTGACACTTTCCTGCTTTATATAGCACCATAACCAGTACTCAGTCCTTTATATACAACACACATATGCCAGGTATTACCTGTTCACCAGCTTTCATTGAAGCGTTGCAGGTGATAAGAAACCACTGGAACGTGATGAAACTTGAACACAACACAGTACATATAGGATCATCGTCCTCTGCCGTCCTGGTGATCAGTGGTGTGAATTGTATTGTATGTAATGGACACAGTCTATTATAACACTCAGCATTCACACCTGTTACCTTCTGAGACGTCCGAATATCAGTTGCTTCTTCTTGTAACTTTTGAGAATCTCTTTGATTTATAAAAATTAAAAGTCTTTATTAAGATAGAATTCATAATTGCGATGTCTTGATTGAAGTCTTCATTCCCTAATCTGATACCAAATCTGGCAGTTTTTCCTAACCTATAATATCACAGCGTACCATAGCAATCAGTAATATCCATCTAATTATTATCAAAATATTAAAATAAATTATGTTTGGAATAATAAACAATAATAGATAATAATTCATTATCAATCAAGTTCTCCACATGATAGAACATTTTTATGTCATAGGTGTAATTACCTTTTCCAACCCATAGGTGTCAGTGTATTTTGAAAAAACAAGTTTTTATATCTTTATTAAACCAATAATATCAAAGAATGTATACTCCTGAACCAAAATGAATAAATATATGAATGTATGAATGAATGAATGAATGAATGAATGAATGAATAAATGAATGAATGAATTGTTGTGTTTACTCAGAAAATGTAAACATTTTTTTCCTTAGCAATATATATTTAATGAAGCAATACTCTTGTATTAGACATTACTTTATTAAATATTAATGTGTTTTCTCAATTGAGATATTGAACTCAAATAAAATCAAATGAGAATTAAAAAGTGAAAAAATAGAAAAATAAGAAGTATAAAGTAAGAATAAAATTTTAAAAATGAAAAATAAAATTAAGAGTAAAAATAAGAATAAAAATAAAAATAAGGCCTTTAAATTTTAATGACAAATGCAGAGTAATTATATTCTCCATAAAAAATACCCTTATATCTCCATTATCTGGATGATTTCATATTTGTCATAACCTTGTACCACCAAAAAATATTAAATTATGCAACTTTGCATGTAATACCCTTCTTAATTATACCATAGTACCTTATTATTATTTCTTCTTTATTAAAATGTGTGGAAAATAAGTATTGATCAAAAGTGATTATGTAATCAGGATCAAAAACACATTTTCCCCCTTAATACCAAAAATATTATTTTATAAAATTTATGTATATATCAGAACCAAATTAAAAATAATTATTCTTCTAGAAATATTGTGCATAAATTTCATATCGATGAGTAGCATAGATTTGACTAAAGAGAGGTGTGTACGTATTTAGGTAACCATTAAAAATACTATTATAGTTATTCAAGAATATTATCATGTGGAAAATTATTCTAAATATAAATTTGCTTTGTAAACCATTTTGATGTGTGGTTGCCCTTATCCACTATTAGTTAAATCAAGAAATAATAATTATTAAAGAAATATAGAAATATATATATGTAGATAATACCTAATTATGTATTATAATTTCCTCAGAATTAAATATATTTTTGTACCTTCACATAAAGAAACATTTTTATTTTTTCAAACATATAAACATACGAGGCCTCTGTCACATCAATCACACTTAGCAGCTGCTGATTTACTCATCTGTCACCTTCACTCTGACATTCACAGATCTGTTCAACTCAAACATTCCACATATGAAGTTTTAGATATATATATATATTTAACCCAAAATTGTTGTATCCCAATTTATTAATGCGCATTGCCATATCAATTGAATATCTTTATATTTCTTTGAATATTCCCCAAGTACATATTATATAATATGAGACTAAGTCACTGGAATTTCAGACACTTGAAAAAACTCTTGTCTTAGATTCTTTTTTCACTGGCTGCCCGGTCTTAAGTTACATCAGTTGAAAATAGAATGAATGGGATCCTATACTATTAGCTCAAAGTTCAAAGGCCGCAGCTGTCACACGTCATGCTGTAAAGCTACTTTAATTTGCACGAACACTTCATGCACAGAAAATATTAGCAACACAAAAGAATTAATAAGTATTACATATATATTATAGTTCAACTAGATATATTGTTATTATTTTAAAATGTTATACACATAAAATCATGCAATTTTTTCACTTCCTGTGTGAATAAAGAAATAAATCCATTTTAGAGTTCTTTGATCAAATCCTGCTTTGGAATGAAAACTCTAAGGAAATATAAGAAAATAAAATTACATATCAAATTAATACAGAAACAGAATTATTTAAATATCTTATACATATATTGGTTGGCTCTAATGTAATTCAAAATATTGCTACTTAAATTTATATATATGAAGTTCTAATTTATTAATTAATATATATATATATATTTTATAAACGTATATATAAATACAATTATACGCAATCTCTACTTAGACAAGTGTATATATATATATATATATATGAACTATTAGAAACTATGTAACTACAATTTTACTGTATAAGATTATAAATAAATATTGAGACATTGTATTACATTTTGATACAACATTATAATTGCAGTTTTTCCTTAGCCACTCCCTAAACCAAATCTTCTGTCTCTCTCAAATATCCCCATTAACACCCTATTTAGTAAAGACATTTTTCTATCCTTCAAAACCTCAGAGAACTGCCTGTTCTTCTGTCCACATTCCATGACGTCACTGTGAGTTGGTCGTCTCACCTGTCTCTGTCCATCAGTTTCAGCCATTTTCCTTTTTAGAGAATCACAGTTCTGACTGAGAATTAACTCATTCTGTGGAGAGATGGATCTTTGCACTGGCTGATATGGCTTATAACATATATGAAATCTTCTGCGTATTTGATAGAGTTCACTATGGGGATGACTCAGTCTAAGAGAGTTTGATATTGGCTTTTGGTAAGATTTTACCTTTCCTGGTTTTATAAATTTAGCTTGATTTATTTTCTTTTCACGATTCTCATGTTTTCTAACAAAATCCAGCATCTGCGCACATTCAAATAATGAATTTTTTTGTGATGCCATAACTTGGGAAACTGAATTTAGGAATTTGAATTTTTGTACAAAAGTTGTTATCATATGTTGTACTTTTCCATTTTTGATGAGAGCTTTGTACAACCGTTCAAATATGGACATGAATGTATATGTACATTCCTTCCTACCAATCCTTAGTTTCTGCAGATCTTCTATGTTGGGAAAATCCTTTGTGACACAATAAATCAAATATCTTAATCTGTCCGAATCATTTTCCCATCCATTAGGAGAGTCATTTTCACAGGGCATTAAATGTAAACGTCTGGACAATGTCACAGGAATCCATATTTTAAATAATTGATTCCTCTCCTCATTGGATAAATCAAACTTATCAGAGAAGCTCTCAAATGTCTCTGAATTTCTACAGGCATGGATTTTGACATCATATTTTGGCATGATTTTGTATGATTTCAGAAAATTTTTCCTCATTTTAATTTGGAGTTGAGCCTGGGTAATTCCAAAATTCTCTGATATTTTTAGTGGCTCTTGTACGTCCGTTCCTCCTACGTCACTCACATCTCCTCCCACATCACCTAGTATTTCGGTTTCTCGTATGTCAGTCATGTCTCCTCCCATGTCAGGTTTCTGTATGTCCGTCTCTTGGTCAGACCCAAGGTCACCTTCAGTTACAGACACGTGTCTTACTTCTTGTTCATTTTCCACATTACAGTCAGAATCAGTATCACCGTCTGACACTTCTACACTATTTTCCTGCTTAGAAATCTCTAACACAAGACTATGAAAAAAATCTACCAAATGTAGAATATTTCTCAATTTCTGTTTGTCTCTATTTACCAATTTAGAAGTTAACTGTAAATTCTGCAATTCACATTCTTTGCATAAACTGAGCCACAAAACTTCTATGTCATCTCCTACATTAAATTTGAAATTAATATTACTTTGTTTAGCAAAAGAAGAAATTATATCCATATTTTGCTTACCTTAAGATTCCTTGGCTTCTCTTTATCAGCACGTCCTGTCTTCAGTTCGTCTGATTCTTTTCCTGTATGATTCTGTTCCTTGATAGTACCTCTGCTTCCTGTCTTTCCTCAGTCTGTAGGTCCTTTCTGCTTCTCGTGACAAACTAGTGAATTTACTGACACGTGAACAACAGCTGTTCAGCTCGTCAGGACTCCCCCCTTGTTCACGGAAGAAATTCACTTACTTAATTTAAAAAACAAAAAAACAGGACTGGCTGGCTCACCATTGTAAAATAATACTCTTCCTGTATTATTTTTTTCTACTGAGGACTTTTCAAAGTATCAATATCACGATATTCTTATAAAAAAATGTATCTATTTATTCTTGGATTGTCCATTAAAAAGAATCAGATTGCAGCAGGTACATACAATAATTAGTTATAAAGTAATTGTCCATTTGTCCATAATTAGCTTAATTGTTGAGATTCACCCATCTTTCCTTGGATCCTGGCTGGTAAATCATGTCTTTGTCCAGCATGTGTCCAGGCCTACATGTCATCTGCTTCTCAGCATGAAGATTCTGTGTCTTGTGGGGTGGGCAGAGCAAGAGAGCCCCCCCTTTCTGTACCATGGGCTTTCATAGCCAGTCGTATGGACACCTGTTCTACATATGGTAGTGAACCAAAAGTACACACACAAATAGCGCATGTCAACTAGACACGATGGCTGAGGCATAGAACTCAGAAAAAAGATTATCGATTAACATTCCAAATGAATTTCCATAATTAACCATTTAACAGAGACCGCCTGGGAATGCCAGATGCTGTAGGCTTTTGCTTTTTCCTTCCTTCCACCAGCAGGGGGCACTCTCTTTTATGCCTTTTTTCCATTCCCCTTCACAAGTGCACACATTCATTCTCTTTTCTTTTTTTCATTTGCTTTCTCTCTTGCGCTATTTCATCTCTGCAAAATACCAGCATCCTTCTGATCACCGTGGGCCTCCAGCATTGTTGCTTCTTTACTTTTAATACTAGGCTCCTTTTCACCAGGACCAGCGTCTCCCGGGTGGCTGGAGGCAACCACCGGTAACCCCAAGCAGAAGACCTTTGCAGGCAACACGACCCTCCCCCCTGAAGAGCAGCTCAAAGTCACTGGCAACCATCTCACCCTCTTCCTTCATTCACCCCTGGACGTCTCGCTCCGCCCCCAAGTTACGGGTCCAGCTTGCTCTTTCTGTCACATTACCGTGATGAAGGGTTTAGCCTGCAGGAGACCCTGCGCCGAGCCATTTTTGAAGAAACCTGATGCGGCGGGTGAATCACTGCTAAACAAACCACACCTGTAGGGATGGCACAGCCTTTGCATGGACCCTTCGGAGCCCTCCCCATCACGGCCAGATTGCTCGCCATCAAGCGATTCTGAGAAAGGCTGGCCGGGCGATGGATCGAGCTGCATCTACTGGCCATACCACCTTGGATACGCCCGATTTCGTCTGATCTCGGAAGCAAAGCAGGGCTGGGCTCAGACAGTACTTGAATGGGAGACCACCTGGGAACACCGGGTGCTGTAGACCATTTTGATGACGTTTTGCCCTACTGCCCAGCTCGGCTAGCATGGAACGGCGCCTTGCCGGACACCGACCTTAAGTACCTTAGATGATGGAAGCCCCAAGGCCTCTGAGTCAGTTGGCAGCTAAGTACGCTACCCCGCTGCCCTTCACGCAGGCCTGACACCGAGCTCCTTACCACGGCTAGGAGTGCTTATTGACTCCGCAGCTCGCCGTGTGGAAATGATGGCGTTAAAAGCACCCGGGGCCGTGAAGGGGCCAGACTTTCAGCAGATGCCCAGGGAAGGTTTTGGATGCCGGCCGCCTAGCGAGGGCCAGCAGAAGTAACATGTTTCTCTGCAAAGAAGCTTGTGTAACCAAGCCAGACGACTGCCAAAGAGCTAACCTCAGTGCAAGGAAGGCAAGGAAGGTAAGGAAGGTGCGGAAGGAATTGGGGAGGGGGGGGTGATTCCTGCTAGGGCCCTGAAATCATAAAACAGGCAGGAGAGTCTGACGCATGGTGACGGAGCGGTTGTAGGGGCAGATAGGCGGTGTTGTCACGTGCGAGCACGTGTGCATGCTGGCTTGTGTGTGAGAGTGCGCTTCCTAGGTGTGGCGCGCTGCAGACAGTCAAGGGGATTGTTCCCTTTCATTAAAAGTTAATCCCCGGCTGCAGGCTATTAGAAAGCAACTAACCGCGCTCTACTCACCCTACCCGGGTCTACCGGTGAGTCTCGCCTCTGCTCCCGGCCTGTGGCATTGGCCGTGAAGCTGACGTTCCGTCGACAGCGCTGCAGCCGATCAGTGAGCTCAGCGGCTCTGAGTGGGACGTTGTGTCTACAAGACCTTTTAAGGAAGCCAGCAAAAAAATTGAAGAGAAGGGAAAGCACAAAAGGACCTGGTCTTGCTGAGCACTGGAAAGGGCAGCCGGCAGCCAGACGTCAAAGTAGAAAAGCAGCAAGTGAGAGGCCTGTCTCAGGCTATGGCCACACCACCCTGAACATGCCCGATCTCGTCTGATCTCAGAAGCTAAGCAGGGCTGGGCCTGGTTAGTACTTGGATGGGAGACCGCCTGGGAATACCAGGTGCTGTAGGCTTTTGCTTTTTCCTTCCTTCCACCAGCAGGGGGCACTCTCTTCTATGCCTTTTTTCCATTCCCTTTCACAAGTGCACACATTCATTCTCTTTTCTTTTTTTCATTTGCTTTCTCTCTTGCGCTATTTCATCTCTGCAAAATACCAGCATCCTTCTGATCACCGTGGGCCTCCAGCATTGTTGCTTCTTTACTTTTAATAATAGGCTCCTTTTCACCAGGACCAGCGTCTCCCGGGTGGCTGGAGGCAACCACCGGTAACCCCAAGCAGAAGACCTTTGCAGGCAACACGACCCTCACCCCTGAAGAGCAGCTCAAAGTCACTGGCAACCATCTCACCCTCTTCCTTCATTCACCCCTGGACGTCTCGCTCCGCCCCCAAGTTACGGATCCAGCTTGCTCTTTCTGTCACATTACCGCGATGAAGGGTTTAGACTGCAGGAGACCCTGCGCCGAGACATTTTTTAAGACACCTGAAGCGGCGGGTGAATCACTGCTAAACAAACCACACCTGTAGGGACGGCACAGTCTTTGCATGGACCCTTCGGAGCCCGCCCCGTCACGGCCAGATTGCTCGCCACCAAGCGATCCTGAGAAAGGCTGGCTGGGCGATGGATCAAGCAGCGTCTACTGGCCATACCACCTTGGATACGCCCAATCTCGACTGATCTCGGAAACAAAGCAGGGCTGAGCTTGGACAGTACTTGGATGGGAGACCTCCTGGGAACACCAGGTGCTGTAGACCATTTTGGAGACGTTTTGCCCTACTGCCCAGCTCGGCTAGCATGGAACGGCGCCTTGCCGGACACCGACCTTAAGTAACTTAGATGATGGAAGCCCCAAGGCCTCTGAGCCAGTTGGCAGCTAAGTACGCTACCCCGCCGCCTTCACGCATGCCTGACACCGAGCTCCTTTCCACGGCTAGGAGTGCTTATTGACTCCGCAGCTCGCCGTGTGGAAATGATGGCGGTAAAAGCACCTGGGGCTGTGAAGGGGCCAGGCTTTCAGCAGGTGCCCAGGGAAGGTTTTGGATGCCAGCCGCCTAGCGAGGGCCAGCAGAAGTAACATGTTTCTCTGCAAAGAAGCTTGTGTAACCAAGCCAGACGGCTGACAAAGAGCTAACCTCAGTGCAAGGAAGGCAAAGAAGGAATTGGGGAGGGGGGGGGTGATTCCTGATAGGGCCCTGAAAACATAAAACAGGCAGGAGAGTGTGACGCATGGTGACGGAGAGGTTGTAGAGGCAGATAGGGGGTGTTGTCACGTGCGAGCACGTGTGCATGCTGGCTTGTGTGTGAGAGTGCGCTTCCTAGGTGTAGCGCGCTGCAGACAGTCAAAGGGATTGTTCCCTTTCATTAAAAGTTAATCCCCGGCTGCAGCCTATTAGAAAGCAACTAACCGTGCTCTACTCACCCTACCCGGGTCTACCGGTGAGTCTCGCCTCTGCTCCCAGCCTGTGGCATTGGCCGTGAAGCTAACGTTCCGTCGACAGCGCTGCAGCCGATCAGTGAGCTCAGCGGCTCTGAGTGGGGCGTTGTGTCTACAAGACCGTTTAAGGAAACCAGCAAAAAAATTGAAGAGAAGGGAAAGCACAAAAGGACCTGGTCTTGCTGAGCACTGGAAAGGGTAGCCGGCAGCCAGACGTCAAAGTAGAAAAGCAGCAAGTGAGAGGCTTGTCTCTGCCTACGGCCACACCACCCTGAACACGCCTGATCTCGGAAGCTAAGCAGGGTCGGGCCTGGTTAGTACTTTGATAGGAGACCGCCTGGGAATACCAGGTGCTGTAGGCTTTTGCTTTTTCCTTCCTTCCACCAGCAGGGGGCATTCTCTTCTATGCCTTTTTTCCATTCCCTTTCCCAAGTGCACACATTCATTCTCTTTTCTTTTTTTCATTTGCTTTCTCTCTTGCGCTATTTCATCTCTGCAAAATACCAGCATCCTTCTGATCACCGTGGGCCTCCAGCATTGTTGCTTCTTTAATTTTAATACTAGGACCAGCGTCTCCCGCGTGGCTGGAGGCAACCACCGGTAACCCCAAGCAGAAGACCTTTGCAGGCAACACGACCCTCCCCCCTGAAGAGCAGCTCAAAGTCACTGGCAACCATCTCACCCTCTTCCTTCATTCACCCCTGGACATCTCGCTCCGCCCCCAAGTTACGGGTCCAGCTTGCTCTTTCTGTCACATTACCACGATGAAGGATTTAGCCTGCAGGAGACCCTGCGCCGAGACATTTTTGAAGACACCTGATTCGGCGGGTGAATCACTGCTAAACAAACCACACCTGTAGGGACGGCACAAACTTTGCATGGACCCTTCGGAGCCCGCCCCGTCACGGCCAGATTGCTCGCCACCAAGCGATCCTGAGAAAGGCTGGCCAGGCGATGGATCGAGCAGCTTCTACTGGCCATACCACCTTGGATACGCCCGATCTCATCTTATCTCGGAAGCAAAGCAGGGCTGGGCTCGGACAGTACTTGGATGGGATACCTCCTGGGAACACCGGCTCCTGTAGACCATTTTGATGACGTTTTGCCCTACTGCCCAGCTCGGCTAGCATGGAACGGCGCCTTGCCGGACACCGACCTTAAGTAACTTAGATGATGGAAGCCCCAAGGCCTCTGAGCCAGTTGGCAGCTAAGTACGCTACCCTGCCGCCTTCACGCAGGCCTGACACCGAGCTCCTTGCCACGGCTAGGAGTGCTTATTGACTCCGCAGCTCGCCGTGTGGAAATGATGGCGTTAAAAGCTCTCAGGGCCGTGAAGGGGCCAGGCTTTCAGCAGGTGCCCAGGGAAGGTTTTGGATGCCGGCCGCCTAGCGAGGGCCAGCAGAAGGAACATGTTTCTCTGCAAAAAAGCTTGTGTAACCAAGCCAGACGGCTGCCAAAGAGCTAACCTCAGTGCAAGGAAGGCAAGGAAGGTGCGGAAGGAATTGGGGAGGGGGGGGGGTGATTCCTGCTAGGCCCCTGAAATTATAAAACAGGCAGGAGAGTCTGACGCATGGTGACGGAGAGGTTGTAGGGGCAGATAGGGGGTGTTGTCACGTGCGAGCACGTGTGCATGCTGGCTTGTGTGTGAGAGTGCGCTTCCTAGGTGTGGCGCGCTGCAGACAGTCAAAGGGATTGTTCCCTTTCATTAAAAGTTAATCCCCGGCTGCAAGCTATTAGAAAGCAACTAACCGCGCTCTACTCACCCTACCCGGGTCTACCGGTGAGTCTCGCCTCTGCTCCCGGCCTGTGGCATTGGCCGTGAAGCTGACGTTCCGTCGACAGCGCTGCAGCCGATCAGTGTCTACAAGACCTTTTAAGGAAGCCAGCAAAAAAATTGAAGAGAAGGGAAAGCACAAAAGGACCTGGTCTTGCTGAGCACTGGAAAGGGCAGCCGGCAGCCAGACGTCAAAGTAGAAAAGCAGCAAGTGAGAGGTTTGTTTCTGTCTATGGCCACACCACCCTGAACATGCCTGATCTCATCTGATCTTGGAAGCTAAGCTGGGTTGGGCTTGGTTATTACTTGGATGGGAGACTGTAAAATAATACTCTTCCTGTATTATTTTTTTCTACTGAGGACTTCTCAAAGTATCAATATCACGATATTCTTATAAAAAAATTTATCTATTTATTCTTGGATTGTCCATTAAAAAGAATCAGATTGCAGCAGGTATATACAATAATTAGTTATAAAGTAATTGTCCATTTGTCCATAATTAGCTTAATTGTTGAGATTCACCCATCTTTCCTTGGATCCTGGCTGGTAAATCATGTCTTTGTCTAGCATGTGTCCAGGCCTACATGTCATCTGATTCTCAGCATGAAGATTCTGTGTCTTGTGGGGTGGGCAGAGCAAGAGAGCCCCCCCTTTCTGTACCATGGGCTTTTATAGCCAGTCGTATGGCACACCTGTTCTACATATGGTAGTTGATATGGAATAACGTCTCAGTCTCCCAAAGGATGAGTGCACACACTATCTCTGCAGATTAAAGAAAGTTTTATTGTAGCCACAAGAGCTCTGATCAATATTAGAACAGAACTGCCTCCATTGTATTGGGGCACAATTCTTATAGTATAAATTGTGGGTTGTACATAGTAGGTGGGACATAGAAGATTATAACATAACCAATCATCTTACAATATAAACAACTAGCATCCAATCATTAGTAATCAGGCGATTACATAAAATGCTTACCTATGTACTTATATAATTACTTGATGCAATGTACCTGTTTTGTTGGTCAATGTGCTTTCCCTAGATCAACCTGACCTCAAAAGGGCATTTTGACTAAGATAAGCAACCCCTGCAAATTCCACAGTGGCTTGGGTAAACTTTACATCTTTGCTTAGAGATTATTGATTAATCTTATTATAATTTAGTTGTTTAAGCAGCATATTTTACTACATTGGTTTATAGGAGTGTTAAAGGGTTATATTAAAAGAGATTAATTGATATGGTTTACTAATTTTCCTATCATTTTCCTCTCTCTGATAATAATATTATCACTTGTCACTTACACCTCTACATCAAAGTAATAGTATCTTCTGCCCTCTCTCCGAAAAGGAGGGGGAGGAGCAAGGAGAGGTATTTCAGAATTTTCATTTGCCGGAAGGAGATGAACGTTTAAGACGTTCTTGGGTCTTCGGATTTTGTTTATGGCCCACTTACATAATTTTATGAGCAATATGATGATGAAAGCAAACAGACAAATTTGTAGGAACATGTGACCTACACCGACAATCCATCCTCCTATACCTTTAAACCAGTTAGCAGGGTTCAACCATTGTAACCAACTGCTAAAAATGGTTTCATCATCATGGGAATGTTCTTCTCTGAATCTTTCTTTTAATTCCATGGCTTTGGCGATGTGTTTATCTACTCTGACTGAAAAATTGGCATCTACATAGTTGCAACAGGCAGGACCGATTATCTGACACATACCTCCTTGACTGGCCGTTAAATAGTCCAATACTATAGTATGTTGATTTAGTACTTTTGCATGAAACCGAGTTTGATTGTTTAGTATTAGGATGGCATCGAATACTTCATCTGTGACATTATCAAACAATTCTGCTAATTGTTCAATGTTATGAGAATTGTGGATAGCCAATCCTGTAATTGTGAGAGTGAGTCCAAACTTTGTGTACCATGGAGTGTGTATCAAAGGCTGGGTTTTAGCTCTTCTCTTCTGCATTATATGTCTTGGTATCTGATCAAGGTCTATCTCATCATGGGCGATGGTCCATGTAGCTAGGGTCAATCTTGCTAGGGTACATGTACCAACACCATCATAAGGTAGAAATTTGTAAGCAAAAGTTCCACAAACATAATACATATTTTCTGGAAGAATGATATGTTCTCCACCTAAATGGGATAGTAACCTATAAGAAATTTCAGATGCATACCATATGAGGGGTTGTAACCTCGGGGACGGGCACCAGGGGTGTCTTACTATTCCTCTTACTGTTTGATTGCATGTATTCGTATCTTCATTATATCCTGAACTATTTATTAAATCATGCAACAAACCTGATGTTCCTTCGGTTAATTCGTATACTAGGCCCCCGAATAGAGTAGATCCTTCATTATTTTCTGATGTATAGGGGACATGACTTGGTAGAAATATAACCTGTAATGATTCTAGATTAACAGGTATGGATCCCAACTCATTATTTGTAATATTAATTCTATTACATCGTATGCTGGTAGATCCTGGACCACATACAGCTATGCTGTGGGGTGTAATGAGGGATAGATCTCGAATCGCTACCCACCATGGTGGAGCTGTCCATCCTGCTATTGGAAGGGACACACGAGTGTTGTTATATCGTGAAGCACTTAGATTTGTGGGGAATGTGAAAGTTTCTTCCAATGACAGGATAAGTTCCTCCATTGGTACAGGAGTAGCTAAGAAAGGCATAGATTTTGAGGATATTGGTGAATGAGTGTGTAACGGGTCTGGGAGGCGGAACCTCTGAGCTACTATACAAGGGGGCGGTCCTTGTAAGGGAGCGGGTGGCGACCAGGGTAGACGGGCAGGCAGTCACAGCAGGTGACTGGGACAGTCTCTGAATGAACGGACAGGAGGTCACGGCAAGTGACCGGGGCAGTCTCTGGATGAACGGGCAGGAGGTCACGGCAAGTGACCGGGGCAGTCTCTGGATGAACGGGCAGGAGGTCACAGCAAGTGACCGGGGCAGTCTCTGGATGAACGGGCAGGAGGTCACGGCAAGTGACCGGGGCAGTCTCTGGGTAAAGGATTGGTACGACCTGTGGCGGCAGATGATAGACGTGAGCTCCCAGGTGAGCAGGCGAGAGTCTCTGGATAATCGGGTGGTCACAGCATGTGACGGCAGAGCCTCCAGGAAGACCAACAGACAGGTAGCAGATGAGCGCTCCCAGGTGAGCGGGCAGGAGTCTCTGGACAGGCGGGTGGTCACAGCACGTGACGGCAGAGCCTCCTGGTAGGCTAGCAGACAGGCAGCAGATGAGCGCTCCCAGGTGAGCGGGCAAGCTGGTCTTTAGACAGACTGACAGGAGTTGGAAGGCAGACCGTCGGACCTCAGGCTAGCAGGCAGGTAGCAGGATAACAGGCAGGAATTAGACAGCAGACTGGAAGGAATCTGGCAGGTATCTGGCAGGTAACTGGAAACGGGACCTGAGGGCTGAAGCAGAGTAGTGAACAGTGCTACAACATTGCTCGGGCACCTCCATTTTGGAGGAGGTGCCTTTTATATGGGAGGTCCTCCGGCAATTGGCCGGGGACTCCTTAGGACGGCGCGCGCGGTCCCTTTAAGAGAGGGGGAGCGCGCGCGCGCCCTAAGCACACTGCCGGGGAAGGAGCGCGTGCCGGAAGCAGCGGGGAGAGAAGCGCTGGAGGACGCCGCGCCAGGAGCGGGGAGGTGAGAGGGATGGCGTCTCTGCCTAGAACGGGGCAGAGACGCCGATGCTACAGTACCCCCCCCTTTAGGCCCCCTCTTTTTTTGGTCAGAAAGAAATTTCTCAAGGAGAAGCGGGGCGTTGATGTTCTCCCTGGGTTCCCAAGTTCTCTCCTCAGGACCAAACCCCTTCCAATCTACCAGAAAAAAGGTTTTTCCTCTTACCCTCTTGGAGGCCAGAATACTCTCTACCTCAAAGATGTCATCAGCGGAAACCGGAGCAGGAGGGGCACCTGGATTTTTGGAAAAAAAGTTAAAGACAACGGGTTTGAGGAGAGATACGTGGAAGGAGTTGGGGATCCGTAGGGTGGCCGGGAGTTTTAATTTGTAGGCCACAGGGTTAATTTGCCTGAGGACTTCGAAGTGGCCGATGAATCGAGGACCCAACTTGTAGGAGGGTACTTTGAGCCGCACATGTTTGGATGAGAGCCAAACCTTGTCTCCCGGACGGAATTGGGGCGGATCCAGACGTCTCTTATCAGCATATCTCTTCATCCGCTCAGAGGAGAGAAGAAGAGCGGACCTGGTGCTCTCCCAAATAGTAGAAAATTCGCTGACAAGAGACTCCGCAGCAGGGTTGTCCACAGAAACGGAGACAGGAAGTGGAATCCGGGGATGTTGGCCACCGACTATAAAGAACGGGGATTTGGAAGAGTACTCGCTCTCATGGTTGTTATAAGAGAACTCGGCCCATGGTAGGAGATCCACCCAGTCCGAGTGGTGAGCATCAACGAAGTGTCGGAGGTAGCTGGACAAGATCTGATTGATCCGCTCCACTTGACCATTGGACTGAGGGTGGTAAGCGGAGGAGAAATCCAGGGTAATGTCCAGAAGCTTACATGTGGCTCTCCAGAAGCGAGAGGTGAACTGAACCCCACGATCCGACACGATGTGGAGGGGCAGACCATGGAGACGGAAGATGTGGCGGATAAAGTCTTTAGCCAGCTCGGGTGCAGACGGAAGACCAGGCAGGGGAATGAAGTGGGCCATCTTAGAAAAACGGTCAGCGACAACCCAAATGACAGTACAACCGGCAGAAACTGGAAGGTCGGTGATAAAGTCCATAGCGATGTGTTGCCAAGGAGCAGCAGGTAGGGGAAGGGGCAGGAGATGGCCGGCAGGTAGATGTCGGGGAACTTTGTTACGGGCACAGGATGAACAGGCCGCGACGAAGTCTACCACGTCCTTACGCAGGGTAGGCCACCAGTAATGCCGGGTAATAAGTTGGAAGGTCTTCTTTTGGCCAGCATGGCCAGCTAGTTTAGAAGAATGTCCCCAGCGAAGAACCCTCTCCCGATCTGGCACAGCTACGAACGTCTTGCCGGGTGGAAGACGAGTCAGATCCAAGGGGGCCACATTCATCACCTTGGAGGAGTCGATGATGTGCGTAGGTTCCTCCTCTTGATCGGAGGACAGGAAGGACCGGGACAAGGCATCAGCTTTGACGTTCTTGTCCGCAGGACGGAAATGAAGAATGAAGTCGAAGCGGGCAAAAAACAACGACCACCGGGCCTGGCGAGGATTGAGTCTCTGGGCATTTTGGAGATATGCCAGGTTTTTGTGATCCGTGTAGATAATTACCGGGTAGAGAGCCCCTTCAAGCAGATAGCGCCACTCTCCCAGTGCCAATTTGATGGCTAGCAATTCCCGGTCTCCAATGGAGTAGTTGCGCTCCGACGAGGAGAAGATTTTGGAGAAGAAGCCGCACGTTACCATTCTCCCGGTAGAAGACTTCTGGGTGAGCACCGCTCCGGCTCCGCAGGAGGAGGCATCAACCTCCAGGTAGAATTGTTTATTACAGTCCGGACGGTGCAGGACGGGAGCAGAGGCGAAGGCTTTCTTTAGGGAAAGGAAGGCCTCCTCGGCTTCAGGTGACCATGTCCTGGGGTTAGCCCCCTTACGGGTAAGTGCAGATATGGGAGCAGTCGGAGACGAGAAGTGTGGGATGAAAAGACGATAATAATTAGTGAAGCCCAGGAATCGCTGTATCGCCTTCAAACCTTCAGGACGAGGCCATTTTAGAACGGAAGAGAGCTTCTCGGGATCCATTTGCAGACCTGTTTGGGAGATGACATAGCCCAAGAACGGAAGGGAGGTCTGATCGAAGAGGCACTTCTCGTATTTGGCGTAAAGGTGGTTCTGCCGAAGCCTAAGCAGGACCTGACGAACATCCCTCCGGTGTGTGGGGAGATCCGGAGAGAAGACCAAGATATCGTCCAGGTATACCACTACGCAGGAGTACAGGAGGTCACGGAAGATGTCGTTGACTAGTTCCTGAAAGACCGCGGGAGCATTACAGAGACCGAAGGGCATCACAAGGTACTCAGAGTGACCGTCCCGGGTATTGAATGCCGTCTTCCACTCGTCTCCTTGACGGATACGGACCAGATTATACGCTCCTCGTAGATCCAGCTTGGAGAAGATCCTGGCGCCCTTGAGACGGTCAAACAATTCGGAGATGAGTGGCAGGGGATATTTGTTTTTTACCGTGATGAGATTGAGTCCTCTGTAGTCAATACAGGGACGTAGCGAGCCGTCTTTCTTTTTGACAAAGAAGAATCCGGCTCCAGCCGGGGAGGTAGATTTTCGGATAAATCCCCTAGCCAGATTCTCTTCAATGTAGTCAGACATGGCTCGGGTCTCGGCTGCAGACAACGGGTAGATACGCCCACGGGGAGGAGTGGTGCCAGGTACCAGGTCGATCGGGCAATCGTATGGCCTATGGGGTGGCAACGTCTCAGCTTCCTTCTTACCGAAGACGTCCGCATAGGGCCAGTAGGGAGCCGGGAGACCAGGTAAGTTAGCTGGAGTAGGCTGAGGGCGAAGTAGACGGACCGGGACCAGGCAGGTCCTATGGCAGTCAGGACCCCATCGGAGTACTTCACCGGACCGCCAGTTCAATACGGGTTCATGTGTCTGGAGCCAAGGTAGACCTAGCAACAGGGAGTGAGAAAGTCCGGACAGCACATGGAATGAGATCTCCTCAGAGTGCAGCATTCCCACCTGCAGGGTTATGGGTTCGGTGACGAGCAGGATGGTCTCCGAGAGAAGTCTTCCATCCACGGAGGCGACTGACAATGGTTCAGCCAGGGACTTGGTGGGAATATGGTATCTCTCTACCAGAGACTGGGAGATGAGGTTTCCAGCAGCTCCAGAATCCAGATGGGCGCGTTCAAAGAGACGGTTTTCTCCCCAAGCAATAGAGACCGGTAAGGTCAGAGACGGAGAGGGCTTACTTTTGTCTAGGACGACCTCTCCGAGTGGTCCTAGACACTGGCGTTTCCCGGCTTTTCCGGGCAGGAACGGATGAAGTGCTTCATACTGCCACAATAGAAACAGCTTCCCTCGGCTCGGCGAGATTCTTGGCGAGAACCGACCATCTTGGTCTGGTCGACCTGCATAGGCTCAGGAGAGTGTAGCTGAGGAGAGACGGAGGGAGTGACGGGTTTCTGAAAAGTAGGAGCTAGACGTGGAAACCTCCTCTCATGGGTGACCTCTTTGGCATGCTCCTGGAACCGCAGGTCAATCTGGATGGCAAGAGTTATTAGGTCATCGAGAGTGGTAGGAATGTCCCGACCGGCAAGTTCATCTTTAATACGGCCGGACAGACCCTCCCAGAAGACGGAAACCAGAGCATCATTATCCCAGGCCAGCTCCGAGGCAAGGGTACGGAACCGTATGGCATATTGGCCCACGGTGAGACTTCCCTGACCGAGGCGTAGCAGAGATGATGCGGATGAGGTCTTCCGTCCGGGTTCATCGAAGACTTTCCGGAAAGCCATGAGAAAGGCAGGCAAGTCGGACACCAGGGGGTCTCCTCTCTCCCATAGAGGATTTAGCCAGGCCAGGGCCTCTCCGGTGAGATGGGACATGATGAAGGCAATTTTGGCCCGGTCGGAGTTAAACTGGTGAGACAGGAGTTCAAAGTGCAGGGTGCACTGATTTATGAAGCCCCGAGCCTTGGCGGAGTCGCCTCCGAAACGAGGAGGTGCAGAAAGCCGGGGTCCGGGGCAGGATACCATGTTATTAGTGGACAGTGGAGCTGCCAGATTGCGAGTCATGGCACTGGCGGTGGTTGCAGGCAGAGCAGTCAGAGTGTCCAGGCGAGAATTGACATTCCGCAGGTGACCCAGGATGGACTCCTGTTGGGACCTCTGACGGGACAGTTCATGACACAGGTCCGAGAGCGAGGGAGCTTGGGTGCCACCGGGTTCCGGTGCCCAAGCAAACTGTAACGGGTCTGGGAGGCGGAACCTCTGAGCTACTATACAAGGGGGCGGTCCTTGTAAGGGAGCGGGTGGCGACCAGGGTAGACGGGCAGGCAGTCACAGCAGGTGACTGGGACAGTCTCTGAATGAACGGACAGGAGGTCACGGCAAGTGACCGGGGCAGTCTCTGGATGAACGGGCAGGAGGTCACGGCAAGTGACCGGGGCAGTCTCTGGATGAACGGGCAGGAGGTCACAGCAAGTGACCGGGGCAGTCTCTGGATGAACGGGCAGGAGGTCACGGCAAGTGACCGGGGCAGTCTCTGGGTAAAGGATTGGTACGACCTGTGGCAGCAGATGATAGACGTGAGCTCCCAGGTGAGCAGGCGAGAGTCTCTGGATAATCGGGTGGTCACAGCATGTGACGGCGGAGCCTCCAGGAAGACCAACAGACAGGTAGCAGATGAGCGCTCCCAGGTGAGCGGGCAGGAGTCTCTGGACAGGCGGGTGGTCACAGCACGTGACGGCAGAGCCTCCTGGTAGGCTAGCAGACAGGCAGTAGATGAGCGCTCCCAGGTGAGCGGGCAAGCTGGTCTTTAGACAGACTGACAGGAGTTGGAAGGCAGACCGTCGGACCTCAGGCTAGCAGGCAGGTAGCAGGATAACAGGCAGGAATTAGACAGCAGACTGGCAGGAATCTGGCAGGTATCTGGCAGGTAACTGGAAACGGGACCTGAGGGCTGAAGCAGAGTAGTGAACAGTGCTACAACATTGCTCGGGCACCTCCATTTTGGAGGAGGTGCCTTTTATATGGGAGGTCCTCCGGCAATTGGCCGGGGACTCCTTAGGACGGCGCGCGCGGTCCCTTTAAGAGAGGGGGAGCGCGCGCGCGCGCGCCCTAAGCACACTGCCGGGGAAGGAGCGCGTGCCGGAAGCAGCGGGGAGAGAAGCGCTGGAGGACGCCGCGCCAGGAGCGGGGAGGTGAGAAGGACGGCGTCTCTGCCTAGAGCGGGGCAGAGACGCCGATGCTACAGAGTGCATATCCAACAATCTTTAGTTCCTGTGCGCTTGGCTATAGTGTCATGCATATTTAACAATTTATTGTCCCGGGGCTCTTGTAGGTGTTCATGTAACTCCCGTTTACCTCGAAGGAATTCTCTATCATCAAAACACCAAACTATGCACCGGGCTTCATAACCATTAGGTTTACAATAGTACTCTATACAGTCATGAACATCTGGGATACCTCTTTTCTTCCTCCCTCCCAAGAATGGATCTAGTGGCATTATTGGATTATCAGTATCTGTGGACGTAGAACATTCACTTAAACTGTGTAAACACACCATTATCACCAAAAGACTACATAGGCCTATCACCGCTCCCCAGAGTCTTTTGCTCGCATGTGGTCCATATAACTGCTCATAGAGTGACATCTTCTTCTTTGTTTTATCCTCTTCACGCGATGGAAGAACAGCGCTGGAATTATCTTCAGCTGTTACAACAGCGACTTAGGTGGCAGCCTGAGAGAAGCGTATTTCTGCTTTGTCTCAGACCACAAAAACTTACTTAGGGGTGCAGCTCAGGGTGTGTGGTACAGATGATGTCAGCTGGATCTTCTTTATCTGGCGCAGATGAAGATGTCGTCTCGGCAGTGGGTTGCACTCTTTTGCAGTGAGATGCGTGGATCCACGTCCCTCTTCCTTCTACCTTAACGCTGATAGGGGTTGTCAACAGGACTTGGTATGGACCTTCCCACCGTTCTGTAAGGGAACCAGATCTCAAGAATTTACGTACCAACACGTAGTCTCCTGGCTGCACCTCGTGACAGGACAAAGTGACTTGTGGTTGCTGTAGATGTACACTCTGGGCAATGTCTTTTAGTTGTTTTTGCAAGCGTAAGACGTAGTCCACATTCAAGGTATTCTGAGCAGCCTGGGCAGTTTCTGGGGGTGAAAGTGGGTGATTAGGTATCTTGCCATACAGAATCTCAAAAGGTGATAACTGTAAAAGACCTCGTGGTGTTATTCTGATATCCATTAATACCAAAGGTAGGGCATCTGGCCACTTCATGCCTGTTTCTTTACAACATTTTGCTAGTTTCTCTTTTATGGTTCGGTTATACCTTTCCACTTTCCCACTAGCTTGTCGGTGATAAGGAGTATGCAATTGTTGTTTTACTCCTATCATTGAACATACTTTTTGGAACACTTTACCTGTAAATGCAGGACCTTGATCACTAGATATTATCTGTGGAATACCATATCTACACACAAATTCCTTACATATCTTTGAAGCAGTTATTTCTGCTGTCTGTGAGGCTGTTGGATAAGCCTCTACCCACCCTGAGAATTGATCAACACATACCAAGACATATTGCAATCTACCAACTTTAGGTAGTTGAATGTAATCAATCTGCAGAATTTGGAAAGGACCCGTGGTTGATGGGAGGTGAGAAGGTGGGGCTTTCACAGCTCCTCCAGCATTTTGCTGGAGACATGTTTGACAAGACAAACATTTTCTTTTTGCAATAACTGTGAAACCTGGTGCACACCAGTACGTATATACCAAATTTCGCATCGCGGTTTTACCTCCATGGGTTAAACCATGTGCAGCATCTGCTAACGCTGTCAGCAGAGATTTTGGGGCCACTGGTTTACCTTCACCGTTTCTCCAGAGGCCTTCTGAATCCTGGGTGCATCCTATGTCCTTCCATCGGGCCTTTTCCTGAGGAGAACAATTATTTTGCATTGTTTGCAGTTTTTCCCAATTTGGGATTTCAATCAGATTCATCATATGGGTGTTTAAAACTTTGCTTGCTGCCGTTTTTGCAGCTGCATCAGCTCTGTTGTTTCCTTTTGCTACTGGATCTTGTCCAGTGGTATGAGCCTGACACTTGATGACAGCAATCTCCTTTGGGAGATTCACTGCATCAAGTAACTGAGCAATTTCTCCTGAGTGGCTTATTGGAGAACCACTAGCAGTGAGAAAATTTCTCATTTTCCATATAGTACCAAAATCATATATTACACCAAATGCGTACCTTGAGTCTGAATAAATGTTAACACGTTGTCCTTCTGCTAGCTGGCATGCTTTTGTGAGTGCAATTAGTTCTGCTCTTTGTGCTGAGTGTGGTGTTCCTAATGCTTCAGCATGGACCACATTGTGGTCATCCACGACTGTAAACCCAGAATTCAATTCTCCTGTGTCTGTTTGCCTGTGGCAACTTCCATCAACGTAAAACACCAGATCTGGGTTTTGCAGCGGTTCTTCTTGTAAATCTGCCCTAGGCAGTGTCAATGTTTGCGTGTGAAGTACACAATCATGTTCATCAGGGCATGCCATTCTGTCAAACTCACTGTCTGTGTCAAATTCACCAGTCTCACCATTCACTCCCTCTCTCTGAGACAAGAGTGTCTCATATGGTAGTAAAGTAGCAGGGTTCAACTGGGAACATCTGCGTAAAGTGATGTGACTTGGCTGTAAGAGTGTCACTTCCCATCTGGTAAGTCTGGCCTGGGTGACATGCTTGGTCCTCTGGCAGTTGAGCAGTGCATACACAGAGTGGGGGACCCATACAATCAAGGAGTGCATGAGAACCAGGTCTGAAGATTTCTCCACAGAAAATGCTGCTGCTGCAACGGCCTTAAGACAAGCATGCATTCCTCGTGCAACCGGGTCTAGTTCTGAGCTGTAGTAGGCAATTGGTCTGTTAGCATCATTATGACGTTGAGTTAATACAGCTTGAGCATGCCCTTGTACTTCATGGCAAAAAAGATGAAAAGGGAGAGCATAATTGGGTAAACTAAGAGCAGGGGCAGAGATCAAGGCTTCCTTCAGTTCTACAAAAGCAGTTTGAACTTCCTCTGTATGCTCAAAAGGTTCTGGGACAGTATCTTTGGTAAGGGCATACAGTGGTGTGGAATATAAAGAAAAACAAGGAATCCACTGTCTACAGTATCCAACCATCCCTAAAAACTGTCTCCTCTGTTTCTTGTTATAGGGAATGGTCATATGTTTAATGGCCATTACTCTTTCTGTCAAGAGATGTCTTAGTCCTTTTGTCAAACAGTGTCCAATGTATACTACCTTAGTCTGGCACAGTTGCAACTTGGCAAGTGCTGCTTTGTGTCCGTTTTCTGCTAGAAAGCACAGAAGGGCTTCTGCATCTTCCAGACTCTCATCTTTTGAAACAGAACACAGCAACAGGTCATCCACATACTGAATCAAGATGGATCCGCATGGGAGCACTAGATCTGCCAGGTTGTTACTGAGTGCTTGACTGAAGATGGTAGGTGAGTTTAGAAAACCTTGTGGCAACCGAGTCCATGTATACTGCTGTCCTCTGTAAGTAAAGGCAAAAAGGTACTGGGAGTCAGGGTGAATGGGGATGGAGAAGAAAGCGGAACACAGATCTATGACAGAAAAATAAGAACTATTTGCTGGGATCTGCATTAAGATAGTAGCTGGATTTGGAACGACTGGGTGTAATGGTACAACCACTTCATTTATGGTCCTTAGATCTTGAACCATCCTCCACTGTCCCTTACTACCAGGTTTCTTGATGGGGAAAATAGGACTGTTACATGGACTCTGAATTTTCTTCAACACACCTTGTATCAAGAGTGATTTAATAGTTGGGGCTATGCCAACTTCAGCTTCTGGTTTTAATGGGTATTGAGTTTTACAGGGGAGGATACAGTGAGGTTTTAAGTCAATTTGCACAGGTTGGACATGATTCATGTTACCAACCTCAGTAGAATCAGTATTCCACAATTTAGGTGGGACCTTTGTCAACATTGATTCTACCGCCGGATCCAATATTTTGGAGACCAATATGGTATCTGGACTCATGTACAATAAATTCACTGCATCCTCCGTATGACCCTTGGGTACCTGTAAATGTACTCCATCCGGGGTACAAAATATGGTACAATTCAGTTTACATAGCAGGTCCCGTGCCACGAGGCTTATCGGGGCATCTGCTGACAACAGAAAAGAATGTTCAGTTGTAATGGGACCTATAGTAACCCTAGTTGGATCTGAAATAGAAAGAAAATTAGGTTTTCCTGTGACTCCAACCGTTTTCAATTTTTCTCCTGTTTTGGGAAGGAATGAGTTATCATTAATTAGAGACACTGAAGCACCTGTGTCAATAAGAAAAGGTACAGTTTCTCCTGCCACTTCACAGTGTAAAACTGGTTCTCTAGAGGAAAAGGAAGAAGTGTTTAAAGGCATTAAAGGGTTAACCATATATTGCACAGTTTCACTATCATCTAGTCAACTCTGTTTATCTTCTTCCTGCTTTTGTTGTTTCTTTGGTTTCTTGCAATACCTGGCAATGTGATCCTTCCCATTGCAATTGAAACACCTAAAATCCTTCCCTTTTGAGTTGTCATCCTTGTTAGCAGTGCCTGTGGTTTTCAGAGTTCTCTCTGTAGCAGATATTTGTAACTGCATTAATCTTTCTTCCTTTTTCTTTTGTGCCCCCTCTAGATTTTTCTCGTGATGATATAAATCAGCTAACACACTATCCATAGTTAAAGTTTTCCAATGAGGCATCTGAGTGGTTAATCTGCTTTTTAACACCTTAGTTAACCCATCAACAAATGTTTGGATAAGAATTATAGCTACTTCAGGAACTTCAAATAGACTTTTTTCACCACTCTGATCTTTCACCAACTGACTGAATCTGTGATAATACTCTCTTACTGATTCAGTTGACCCTTGTTGTATATTGCTTATAGTATTCCAATCAGGGGTTTGCTTAAACATTTCCTTATAATTGTGACGAATTTTATCCCACTGATTTTGTACGTCATCAATTTTGAACTCTGGATTAGGTCCAGTATATTGAGTATTCTTAAGTAATTCTACAACCTCTGCAGGTGTAAATACAGTATGCAAGATTTGTAGAATATCTTGACCATATAGTTGATGTGTATGAAAGATCTTATCTAACATTTCCCAAGATCTTCTGGGATTTTTCCTATATTCACCCACTTGCTTATTTATCTCAAACAAATCAGTGCAAGTGTAAGGTTTTCTCATCTTCCATGACTGGTTACCTGGGCCTGTGATTTCTTGCATGGGGTACATTTGAGCAGGGGGATTGTTTTGTAGGCGCCTTCTACCTTCAGTTATAATGTTATCTGTGCTTACATTGGTATAATTTTTATCTATTATTGGTGTTTTGTCAGAATATTCTTCCAATTCCCTATTTGGGTATAATTCTTCTCTTACTACAGTGGTCCTAGCAAGTGTTCCTTCATGCACCTTCTCATCTATACTAGCACCAGATGATGATGGGCTTGTTTTTATAAAACCAGTATCTGTGATCATGGATAAAGGTGCATCGGGACCTATTGGGGCAGAAGCTTGCAATGGGGAAGGTGTGGTTACGGATGCATAAGGCTGAGCTGCTTGTGCAACTCTGGCAGCCCGGGCTTGGTCTACCAGGCTCTGGGCCATGCAGGCTATCATTTGTTCATCATCACAATCCATCATATTTAATAATTTTGGTTTACTAGAATAATATGATGGTGGGGCACGAGGCATAAGAGGAGTCACGGATACTGGATTAGTGGTAGATGCAGCTACGTCTAACCAAGAACAGTACATTTTCTGTTCTTCCTCACTGATACAGCAAGGTGATATAGTCTTTAATAGAGTAATATCTAATGTGCCTTCGATTGGTAGATCAGGCAAAACAGATCTCCATCTAGTCCATATATTGAATGCTGGTTGCCCATATGTATCAATCATATAAATCATCGGACTCCCTTCTGAGTATTGAACACATTTAATTTCCTTCTGTGGGGTTTTGCCGGATTTAGCACAATTGCTATGGACATTCCCCATTTCCTCTTTGGAGTTATTTTATTACAGGAAATAAATGTGGGTCTCGTCAGACCAACTTATGAGTTAACAATATTCAGTGTAAATATATATATATATGAATGATACTAAGTTTCTTATCACTTTTCAAACTTATTTTTCTAAACTAAGTTATTAGTTCAAACAATTAATGATAATAACCGTATGTCTATTTGTAATTTTTATCTGGTTATTCCAATATGTTTGCTCAGAGTGCTGTGCAATATTAATACCACTGTCCCATCTCATTAGCTTGTGCTTGTGAAACGTTCACTGAACAGGAGAAACTGGCAGTGAGTGTGAGTGATATATTGATTAGGTAAACAATAGTAACAATAGTATATTACACAGCTCTCTAAGGAAACAGACCAGAAATATCAGCAATATTTACATGACAGTAAAACTTTATAACATTGAAATAAACTCTAATACCTTACGTACATTTACTATATACCCTTTGGGAGAGTGGATAAAATAAAGGCTAAAATAAATACCTCAGACGCTACTGGACAGGAACAAGAAGTTACTGACAGGCCAAAGTGGATGACCCCCCAACAACAGGGAATTCTCACCTGCAGCGCGCTTTTGTAGTAGTGATCCACCTGTCCAGCCAGCATACAGCTTGCAATTCTCCCGTCCAAAGTAGCGGCGTGAGGTCCCGGGTTTCGGCACCAACTGATATGGAATAACGTCTCAGTCTCCCAAAGGATGAGTGCACACACTATCTCTGCAGATTAAAGAAAGTTTTATTGTAGCCACAAGAGCTCTGATCAATATTAGAACAGAACTGCCTCCATTGTATTGGGGCACAATTCTTATAGTATAAATTGTGGGTTGTACATAGTAGGTGGGACATAGGAAGATTATAACATAACCAATCATCTTACAATATACACAACTAGCATCCAATCATTAGTAATCAGGCGATTACATAAAATACTTACCTATGTACTTATATAATTACTTGATGCAATGTACCTGTTTTGTTGGTCAATGTGCTTTCCCTAGATCAACCTGACCTCAAAAGGGCATTTTGACTAAGATAAGCAACCCCTGCAAATTCCACAGTGGCTTGGGTAAACTTTACATCTTTGCTTAGAGATTATTGATTAATCTTATTATAATTTAGTTGTTTAAGCAGCATATTTTACTACATTGGTTTATAGGAGTGTTAAAGGGTTATATTAAAAGGGATTAATTGATATGGTATACTAATTTTCCTATCAGTAGTGAACCAAAAATACACACACAACTAGCGCATGTCAACTAGACACGATGGCTGAGGCATAGAACTCAGAAAAATGATTATCGATTAACATTCCAAATGAATTTCCATAATTAACCATTTAACATTTCCCCCTTTTTTGAGAATAAAAGGACTTTAACTGAAATTTCTCAAAAGAAGATACATTCATCAATCATTTTTTCTTTCCTTCTTCCTTGGCAATATCATTAAATTTCCATAATAATAATAATAGTAATAATAGTATCAATATCGGATTATTGTTAAATAATGATGTGAATTCATGTTATGGTAAGCCGCGACTAATATTCATTTAATATGTATAATTATACTTCCCTATATCTAAATTGAAGCAATCGCGGGTTCAATCGTCATCATCTGATGTCATCGGGTCGTCGTCTCGTCTTCTTCTTGGTTCTTTTATAACACAGTCTTTAGATGAAAACTCCTTTGAAATAAATTACAGCATGTAGATATTGTACAGTCCATAATTGTGTTCATTATTGTTCAGTCCATAAACTGTACTCTTTATTAGAAAGATCATGTGTGTCAGTTGATAAGAAAACAAAGTCCATGGATGAAATGTAGCTTTAATATCTGTGCAGTGTCACCTGGACTTACGTTGGATCGTCTTTGGAATCTTCCGTGTGTCCGCACTGGTCTCGTGTCACTTTTGGAACAGATGTGAAGTCTTTGGTCAGTAAAGCAAGGGTTAACTTGACACTTTCCTGCTTTATATAGCACCATAACCTGTACTCAGTCCTTTATATACAGGACACATATGCCAGGTATTACCTGTTCACCAGCTTTCATTGAAGCGTTGCAGGTGATAAGAAACCAGTGGAACGTGATGAAACTTGAACACAACACAGTACATATAGGATCATCGTCCTCTGCCGTCCTGGTGATCAGTGGTGTGAATTGTATTGTATGTAATGGACACAGTCTATTATAACACTCAGCATTCACACCTGTTACCTTCTGAGACGTCCGGATATCAGTTGCTTCTTCTTGTAACTTTTGAGAATCTCTTTGATTTATAAAAATTAAAAGTCTTTATTAAGATAGAATTCATAATTGCGATGTCTTGATTGAAGTCTTCATTCCCTAATCTGATACCAAATCTGGCAGTTTTTCCTAACCTATAATATCACAGCGTACCATAGCAATCAGTAATATCCATCTAATTATTATCAAAATATTAAAATAAATTATGTTTGGAATAATAAACAATAATAGATAATAATTCATTATCAATCAAGTTCTCCATATGATAGAACATTTTTATGTCATAGGTGTAATTACCTTTTCCAACCCATAGGTGTCAGTGTATTTTGAAAAAACAAGTTTTTATATCTTTATTAAACCAATAATATCAAAGAATGTATACTCCTAAACCAAAATGAATAAATATATGAATGTATGAATGAATGAATGAATGAATAAATGAATGAATGAATTGTTGTGTTTACTCAGAAAATGTAAACATTTTTTTCCTTAGCAATATATATTTAATGAAGCAATACTCTTGTATTAGACATTACTTTATTAAATATTAATGTGTTTTCTCAATTGAGATATTGAACTCAAATAAAATCAAATGAGAATTAAAAAATGAAAAAATAGAAAAATAAGAAGTATAAAGTAAGAATACAATTTTAAAAATGAAAAATAAAATTAAGAGTAAAAATAAGAATAAAAATAAAAATAAGGCCTTTAAATTTTAATGACAAATGCAGAGTAATTATATTCTCCATAAAAAATACCCTTATATCTTCATTATCTGGATGATTTCATATTTGTCATAACCTTGTACCACCAAAAAATATTAAATTATGCAACTTTGCATGTAATACCCTTCTTAATTATACCATAGTACCTTATTATTATTTCTTCTTTATTAAAATGTGTGGAAAATAAGTATTGATCAAAAGTGATTATGTAATCAGGATCAAAAACACATTTTCCCCCTTAATACCAAAAATATTATTTTATAAAATTTATGTATATATCAGAACCAAATTAAAAATAATTATTCTTCTAGAAATATTGTGCATAAATTTCATATCGATGAGTAGCATAGATTTGACTAAAGAGAGGTGTGTACCTATTTAGGTAACCATTAAAAATAATATTATAGTTATTCAAGAATATTATCATGTGGAAAATTATTCTAAATATAAATTTGCTTTGTAAACCATTTTGATGTGTGGTTACCCTTATCCACTATTAGTTAAATCAAGAAATAATAATTATTAAAGAAATATAGAAATATATATGTAGATAATACCTAATTATGTATTATAATTTCCTCAGAATTAAATATATTTTTGTACCTTCACATAAACAAACATTTTTTTTTTCAAACATACAAACATACGAGGCCTCTGTCACATCAATCACACTTAGCAGCTGCTGATTTACTCATCTGTCACCTTCACTCTGACATTCACAGATCTGTTCAACTCAAACATTCCACATATGAAGTTTTAGATATATATATATATATTTTACCCAAAATTGTTGTATCCCAATTTATTAATGCGCATTGCCATATCAATTGAATATCTTTATATTTCTTTGAATATTCCCCAAGTACATATTATATAATATGAGAGTAAGTCACTGGAATTTCAGACACTTGAAAAAACTCTTGTCTTAGATTCATTTTTCACTGGCTGCCCGGTCTTAAGTTACATCAGTTGAAAATAGAATGAATGGGATCCTATACTATTAGCTCAAAGTTCAAAGGCCGCAGCTGTCACACGTCATGCTGTAAAGCTACTTTAATTTGCACGAACACTTCATGCACAGAAAATATTAGCAACACAAAAGAATTAATAAGTATTACATATATACTATAGTTCAACTAGATATATTGTTATTATTTTAAAATGTTATACACATAAAGTCATGCAATTTTTTCACTTCCTGTGTGAATAAAGAAATAAATCCATTTTAGAGTTCTTTGATCAAATCCTGCTTTGGAATGAAAACTCTAAGGAAATGTAAGAAAATAAAATTAAATATCAAATTCATACAGAAACAGAATTATTTAAATATCTTATACATATATTGGTTGGTTCTAATGTAATTCAAAATATTGCTACTTAAATTTATATATATGAAGCTCTAATTTATTAATTAATATATATATATATATATATTTTATAAACGTATATATAAATACAATTATACGCAATCTCTACTTAGACAAGTGTATATATATATATATATATATATATATATATATATGAACTATTAGAAACTATGTAACTACAATTTTACTGTATAAGATTATAAATAAATATTGAGACATTGTATTACATTTTGATACAACATTATAATTGCAGTTTTTCCTTAGCCACTCCCTAAACCAAATCTTCTGTCTCTCTCAAATATCTCCAGGAACGCCCTATTTAGGAAAGATATTTTTCTATCCTTCAAAACCTCAGAGAACTGCCTGTTCTTCTGTCCACATTCCATGACGTCACTGTGAGTTGGTCGTCTCACCTGTCTCTGTCCATCAGTTTCAGCCATTTTCCTTTTTAGAGAATCACAGTTCTGACTGAGAATTAACTCATTTTGTGGAGAGATTGATCTTTGCACTGGCTAATATGGCTTATAACATATATGAAATCTTCTGCATATTTGATAGAGTTCACTATGGGGATGACTCAGTCTAGGAGAGTTTGATATTGGCTTTTGGTAAGATTTTACCTTTCCTGGTTTTATAAATATAGCTTGATTTATTTTCTTTTCACGATTCTCATGTTTTCTAACAAAATCCAGCATCTGCGCACATTCAAATAATGAATTTTTTTGTGATGCCATAACTTGGGAAACTGAATTTAGGAATTTGAATTTTTGTACAAAAGTTGTTATCATATGTTGTACTTTTCCATTTTTGATGAGAGCTTTGTACAACCGTTCAAATATGGACATGAATGTATATGTACATTCCTTCCTACCAATCCTTAGTTTCTGCAGATCTTCTATGTTGGGAAAATCCTTTGTGACACAATAAATCAAGTATCTTAATCTGTCAGAATCATTTTCCCATCCATTAGGAGAGTCATTTTCACAGGGCATTAAATGTAAACGTCTGGACAATGTCACAGGAATCCATATTTTAAATAATTGATTCCTCTCCTCATTGGATAAATCAAACTTATCAGAGAAGCTCTCAAATGTCTCTGAATTTCTACAGGCATGGATTTTGACATCATATTTTGGCATGATTTTGTATAATTTCAGCAAATTTTTCCTCATTTTAATTTGGAGTTGAGCCTGGGTAATTCCAGAATTCTCTGATATTTTTAGTGGCTCTTGTACGTCCGTTCCTCCTACGTCACTCACGTCTCCTCCCACATCACCTAGTATGTCGGTTTCTCGTATGTCAGTCATGTCTCCTCCCATGTCAGGTTTCTGTATGTCCGTCTCTTGGTCAGACCCAAGGTCACCTTCAGTTACAGACACGTGTTTTACTTCTTGTTAATTTTCCACATTACAGTCAGAATCAGTATCACCGTCTGACACTTCTACACTATTTTCCTGCTTAGAAATCTCTAACACAAGACTATGAAAAAAATCTACCAAATGTAGAATATTTCTCAATTTCTGTTTGTCTCTATTTACCAATTTAGAAGTTAACTGTAAATTCTGCAATTCACATTCTTTGTATAAACTGAGCCACAAAACTTCTATGTCATCTCCTACATTAACTTTGAAATTAATATTACTTTGTTTAGCAAAAGAAGAAATTATATCCATATTTTGCTTACCTTAAGATTCCTTGGCTTCTCTTTATCAGCATGTCCTGTATTCAGTTCGTCTGATTCTTTTCCTGTGTGATTCTGTTCCTTGTTAGTACCTCTGCTTCCTGTCTTTCCTCAGTCTGTAGGTCCTTTCTGCTTCTCGTGACAAACTAGTGAATTTACTGACACGTGAACAACAGCTGTTCAGCTCGTCAGGACTCCCCCCTTGTTCACAGAAGAAATTCACTTACTTAATGTAAAAAACAAAAAAACAGGACTGGCTGGCTCACCATTGTAAAATAATACTCTTCCTGTATTATTTTTTTCTACTGAGGACTTCTCAAAGTATCAATATCACGATATTCTTATGAAAAAATGTATCTATTTATTCTTGGATTGTCCATTAAAAAGAATCAGATTGCAGCAGGTACATACAATAATTAGTTATAAAGTAATTGTCCATTTGTCCATAATTAGCTTAATTGTTGAGATTCACCCATCTTTCCTTGGATCCTGGCTGGTAAATCATGTCTATGTCCAGCATGTGTCCAGGCCTACATGTCATCTGCTTCTCAGCATGAAGATTCTGTGTCTTGTGGGGTGGGCAGAGCAAGAGAGCCCCCCCTTTTTGTAACATGGGCTTTTATAGCCAGTCGTATGGACACCTGTTCAACATATGGTAGTGAACCAAAAATACACACACAAATAGCGCATGTCAACTAGACACGATGGCTGAGGCATAGAACTCAGAAAAATGATTATCGATTAACATTCCAAATGAATTTCCATAATTAACCATTTAACAGAGACCGCCTGGGAATGCCAGGTGCTGTAGGCTTTTGCTTTTTCTTTCCTTCCACCAGCAGGGGGCACTCTCTTCTATGCCTTTTTTCCATTCCCTTTCACAAGTGCACACACTCATTCTCTTTTCTTTTTTTCATTTGCTTTCTCTCTTGCGCTATTTCATCTCTGCAAAATACCAGCATCCTTCTGATCACCGTGGGCCTCCAGCATTGTTGCTTCTTTACTTTTAATACTAGGCTCCTTTTCACCAGGACCAGCGTCTCCCGCGTGGCTGGAGGCAACCACCGGTAACCCCAAGCAGAAGACGTTTGCAGGCAACACGACCCTCCCCCCTGAAGAGCAGCTCAAAGTCACTGGCAACCATCTCACCCTCTTCCTTCATTCACCCTGGACGTCTCGCTCCGCCCCCAAGTTACGGGTCCAGCTTGCTCTTTCTGTCACATTACCGCGATTAAGGGTTTAGCCTGCAGGAGACCCTGCGCCGATCCATTTTTGAAGACACCTGATGCGGCGGGTGAATCACTGCTAAACAAACCACACCTGTAGGGACGGCACAGCCTTCGCATGGACCCTTCGGAGCCCGCCCCGTCACGGCCAGATTGCTCGCCACCAAGCGATCCTGAGAAAGGCTGGCCGGGCGATGGATCAAGCAGCGTCTACTGGCCATACCACCTTGGATACGCCTGATCTCGTCTGATCTCAGAAGCAAAGCAGGGCTGGGCTCGGACAGTACTTGGATGGGAGACTTCCTGGGAACACCGGGTGCTGTAGACAATTTTGATGACGTTTTGCCCTACTGCCCAGCTCAGCTAGCATGGAACGGCTACTTGCCGGACACCGACCTTAAGTATCTTAGACGATGGAAGCCCCAAGGCCTCTGAGCCAGTTGGCAGCTAAGTACGCTACCACGCAGGCCTGACACCGAGCTCCTTGCCACGGTTAGGAGTGCTTATTGACTCCCCAGCTCGCTGTATGGAAATGATGGCGTTAAAAGCACCCAGGGCCGTGAAGGGGCCAGGCTTTCAGCAGGTGCCCAGGGAAGGTTTTCGATGCCGGCCGCCTAGCGAGGGCCAGCACAAGTAACATGTTTCTCTGCAAAGAAGCTTGTGTAACCAAGCCAGACGGCTGACAAAGAGCTAACCTCAGTGCAAGGAAGGTGCAGAAGGAATTGGGGAGGGGGGGGGTGATTCCTGCTAGGGCTCTGAAATCATAAAACAGGCAGGAGAGTCTGACGCATGGTGACGGAGAGGTTGTAGGGGCAGATAGGGGGTGTTGTCACGTGCGAGCACGTGTACATGCTGGCTTGTGTGTGAGAGTGCGCTTCCTAGGTGTGGCGCGCTGCAGACAGTCAAAGGGATTGTTCACTTTCATTAAAAGTTAATCCACGGCTGCAGGGTATTAGAAAGCAACTAACCGCGCTGTACTCACCCTACCCGGGTCTACCGGTGAGTCTCGCCTCTGCTCCCGGCCTGTGTTATTGGCCGCGAAGCTGACGTTCCGTCGACAGCGCTGCAGCCGATCAGTGAGCTCAGCGGCTCTGAGTGGGGCCTTCTGTCTACAAGACCTTTTAAGGAAGCCAGCAAGAAAATTGAAGAGAAGGGAAAGCACAAAAGGACCTGGTCTTGCTGAGCACTGGAAAGGGCAGCCGGCAGCCAGACTTCAAAGTAGAAAAGCAGCAAGTGAGAGGCTTGTCTCTGCCTACGGCCACACCACCCTGAACACGCCCGATCTTGTCTGATCTCAGAAGCTAAGCAGGGTTGGGCCTGCTTAGTACTTGGATGGGAGACCTCCTGGGAATACAAGGTGCTGTAGGCTTTTGCTTTTTCTTTCCTTCCACCAGCAGGGGGCACTCTCTTCTATGCCTTTTTTCCATTCCCTTTCACAAGTGCACACATTCATTCTCTTTACTTTTTTTCATTTGCTTTCTCTCTTGCGCTATTTCATCTCTGCAAAATACCAGCATCCTTCTAATCACCGTGGGCCTCCAGCATTGTTGCTTCTTTACTTTTAATACTAGGCTCCTTTTCACCAGGACCAGCGTCTCCCGCGTGGCTGGAGGCAACCACCGGTAACCCCAAGCAGAAGACCTTTGCAGGCAACACGACCCTCCCCCCTGAAGAGCAGCTCAAAGTCACTGGCAACCATCTCACCCTCTTCCTTCATTCACCCCTGGACATCTCGCTCCGCCCCCAAGTTACGGGTCCAGCTTGCTCTTTCTGTCACATTACCACGATGAAGGGTTTAGCCTGCAGGAGACCCTGCGCCGAGACATTTTTGAAGACACCTGATTCGGCGGGTGAATCACTGCTAAACAAACCACACCTGTAGGGACGGCACAAACTTTGCATGGACCCTTCGGAGCCCGCCCCGTCACGGCCAGATTGCTCGCCACCAAGCGATCCTGAGAAAGGCTGGCCAGGCGATGGATCGAGCAGCTTCTACTGGCCATACCACCTTGGATACGCCCGATCTCATCTTATCTTGGAAGCAAAGCAGGGCTGGGCTCGGACAGTACTTGGATGGGATACCTCCTGGGAACACCGGGTCCTGTAGACCATTTTGATGACGTTTTGCCCTACTGCCCAGCTCGGCTAGCATGGAACGGCGCCTTGCCGGACACCGACCTTAAGTAACTTAGATGATGGAAGCCCCAAGGCTTCTGAACCAGTTGGCAGCTAAGTACGCTACCCTGCCGCCTTCACGCAGGCCTGACACCGAGCTCCTTGCCACGGCTAGGAGTGCTTATTGACTCCGCAGCTCGCCGTGTGGAAATGATGGCGTTAAAAGCTCTCAGGGCCGTGAAGGGGCCAGGCTTTCAGCAGGTGCCCAGGGAAGGTTTTGGATGCCGGCCGCCTAGCGAGGGCCAGCAGAAGGAACATGTTTCTCTGCAAAAAAGCTTGTGTAACCAAGCCAGACGGCTGCCAAAGAGCTAACCTCAGTGCAAGGATGGTGCGGAAGGAATTGGGGAGGGGGGGGGGTGATTCCTGCTAGGCCCCTGAAATTATAAAACAGGCAGGAGAGTCTGACGCATGGTGACGGAGAGGTTGTAGGGGCAGATAGGGGGTGTTGTCACGTGCGAGCACGTGTGCATGCTGGCTTGTGTGTGAGAGTGCGCTTCCTAGGTGTGGCGCGCTGCAGACAGTCAAAGGGATTGTTCCCTTTCATTAAAAGTTAATCCCCGGCTGCAAGCTATTAGAAAGCAACTAACCGCGCTCTACTCACCCTACCCGGGTCTACCGGTGAGTCTCGCCTCTGCTCCCGGCCTGTGGCATTGGCCGTGAAGCTGACGTTCCGTCGACAGCGCTGCAGCCGATCAGTGTCTACAAGACCTTTTAAGGAAGCCAGCAAAAAAATTGAAGAGAAGGGAAAGCACAAAAGGACCTGGTCTTGCTGAGCACTGGAAAGGGCAGCCGGCAGCCAGACGTCAAAGTAGAAAAGCAGCAAGTGAGAGGTTTGTTTCTGTCTATGGCCACACCACCCTGAACATGCCTGATCTCATCTGATCTTGGAAGCTAAGCTGGGTCGGGCCTGGTTATTACTTGGATGGGAGACTGTAAAATAATACTCTTCCTGTATTATTTTTTTCTACTGAGGACTTCTCAAAGTATCAATATCACGATATTCTTATAAAAAAATTTATCTATTTATTCTTGGATTGTCCATTAAAAAGAATCAGATTGCAGCAGGTATATACAATAATTAGTTATAAAGTAATTGTCCATTTGTCCATAATTAGCTTAATTGTTGAGATTCACCCATCTTTCCTTGGATCCTGGCTGGTAAATCATGCCTTTGTCCAGCATGTGTCCAGGCCTACATGTCATCTGATTCTCAGCATGAAGATTCTGTGTCTTGTGTGGTGGGCAGAGCAAGAGAGCCCCCCCTTTCTGTACCATGGGCTTTTATAGCCAGTCGTATGGCACACCTGTTCTACATATGGTAGTTGATATGGAATAACGTCTCAGTCTCCCAAAGGATGAGTGCACACACTATCTCTGCAGATTAAAGAAAGTTTTATTGTAGCCACAAGAGCTCTGATCAATATTAGAACAGAACTGCCTCCATTGTATTGGGGCACAATTCTTATAGTATAAATTGTGGGTTGTACATAGTAGGTGGGACATAGAAGATTATAACATAACCAATCATCTTACAATATAAACAACTAGCATCCAATCATTAGTAATCAGGCGATTACATAAAATGCTTACCTATGTACTTATATAATTACTTGATGCAATGTACCTGTTTTGTTGGTCAATGTGCTTTCCCTAGATCAACCTGACCTCAAAAGGGCATTTTGACTAAGATAAGCAACCCCTGCAAATTCCACAGTGGCTTGGGTAAACTTTACATCTTTGCTTAGAGATTATTGATTAATCTTATTATAATTTAGTTGTTTAAGCAGCATATTTTACTACATTGGTTTATAGGAGTGTTAAAGGGTTATATTAAAAGAGATTAATTGATATGGTTTACTAATTTTCCTATCATTTTCCTCTCTCTGATAATAATATTATCACTTGTCACTTACACCTCTACATCAAAGTAATAGTATCTTCTGCCCTCTCTCCGAAAAGGAGGGGGAGGAGCAAGGAGAGGTATTTCAGAATTTTCATTTGCCGGAAGGAGATGAACGTTTAAGACGTTCTTGGGTCTTCGGATTTTGTTTATGGCCCACTTACATAATTTTATGAGCAATATGATGATGAAAGCAAACAGACAAATTTGTAGGAACATGTGACCTACACCGACAATCCATCCTCCTATACCTTTAAACCAGTTAGCAGGGTTCAACCATTGTAACCAACTGCTAAAAATGGTTTCATCATCATGGGAATGTTCTTCTCTGAATCTTTCTTTTAATTCCATGGCTTTGGCGATGTGTTTATCTACTCTGACTGAAAAATTGGCATCTACATAGTTGCAACAGGCAGGACCGATTATCTGACACATACCTCCTTGACTGGCCGTTAAATAGTCCAATACTATAGTATGTTGATTTAGTACTTTTGCATGAAACCGAGTTTGATTGTTTAGTATTAGGATGGCATCGAATACTTCATCTGTGACATTATCAAACAATTCTGCTAATTGTTCAATGTTATGAGAATTGTGGATAGCCAATCCTGTAATTGTGAGAGTGAGTCCAAACTTTGTGTACCATGGAGTGTGTATCAAAGGCTGGGTTTTAGCTCTTCTCTTCTGCATTATATGTCTTGGTATCTGATCAAGGTCTATCTCATCATGGGCGATGGTCCATGTAGCTAGGGTCAATCTTGCTAGGGTACATGTACCAACACCATCATAAGGTAGAAATTTGTAAGCAAAAGTTCCACAAACATAATACATATTTTCTGGAAGAATGATATGTTCTCCACCTAAATGGGATAGTAACCTATAAGAAATTTCAGATGCATACCATATGAGGGGTTGTAACCTCGGGGACGGGCACCAGGGGTGTCTTACTATTCCTCTTACTGTTTGATTGCATGTATTCGTATCTTCATTATATCCTGAACTATTTATTAAATCATGCAACAAACCTGATGTTCCTTCGGTTAATTCGTATACTAGGCCCCCGAATAGAGTAGATCCTTCATTATTTTCTGATGTATAGGGGACATGACTTGGTAGAAATATAACCTGTAATGATTCTAGATTAACAGGTATGGATCCCAACTCATTATTTGTAATATTAATTCTATTACATCGTATGCTGGTAGATCCTGGACCACATACAGCTATGCTGTGGGGTGTAATGAGGGATAGATCTCGAATCGCTACCCACCATGGTGGAGCTGTCCATCCTGCTATTGGAAGGGACACACGAGTGTTGTTATATCGTGAAGCACTTAGATTTGTGGGGAATGTGAAAGTTTCTTCCAATGACAGGATAAGTTCCTCCATTGGTACAGGAGTAGCTAAGAAAGGCATAGATTTTGAGGATATTGGTGAATGAGTGTGTAACGGGTCTGGGAGGCGGAACCTCTGAGCTACTATACAAGGGGGCGGTCCTTGTAAGGGAGCGGGTGGCGACCAGGGTAGACGGGCAGGCAGTCACAGCAGGTGACTGGGACAGTCTCTGAATGAACGGACAGGAGGTCACGGCAAGTGACCGGGGCAGTCTCTGGATGAACGGGCAGGAGGTCACGGCAAGTGACCGGGGCAGTCTCTGGATGAACGGGCAGGAGGTCACAGCAAGTGACCGGGGCAGTCTCTGGATGAACGGGCAGGAGGTCACGGCAAGTGACCGGGGCAGTCTCTGGGTAAAGGATTGGTACGACCTGTGGCGGCAGATGATAGACGTGAGCTCCCAGGTGAGCAGGCGAGAGTCTCTGGATAATCGGGTGGTCACAGCATGTGACGGCAGAGCCTCCAGGAAGACCAACAGACAGGTAGCAGATGAGCGCTCCCAGGTGAGCGGGCAGGAGTCTCTGGACAGGCGGGTGGTCACAGCACGTGACGGCAGAGCCTCCTGGTAGGCTAGCAGACAGGCAGCAGATGAGCGCTCCCAGGTGAGCGGGCAAGCTGGTCTTTAGACAGACTGACAGGAGTTGGAAGGCAGACCGTCGGACCTCAGGCTAGCAGGCAGGTAGCAGGATAACAGGCAGGAATTAGACAGCAGACTGGAAGGAATCTGGCAGGTATCTGGCAGGTAACTGGAAACGGGACCTGAGGGCTGAAGCAGAGTAGTGAACAGTGCTACAACATTGCTCGGGCACCTCCATTTTGGAGGAGGTGCCTTTTATATGGGAGGTCCTCCGGCAATTGGCCGGGGACTCCTTAGGACGGCGCGCGCGGTCCCTTTAAGAGAGGGGGAGCGCGCGCGCGCCCTAAGCACACTGCCGGGGAAGGAGCGCGTGCCGGAAGCAGCGGGGAGAGAAGCCCTGGAGGACGCCGCGCCAGGAGCGGGGAGGTGAGAGGGATGGCGTCTCTGCCTAGAACGGGGCAGAGACGCCGATGCTACAGTACCCCCCCCTTTAGGCCCCCTCTTTTTTTGGTCAGAAAGAAATTTCTCAAGGAGAAGCGGGGCGTTGATGTTCTCCCTGGGTTCCCAAGTTCTCTCCTCAGGACCAAACCCCTTCCAATCTACCAGAAAAAAGGTTTTTCCTCTTACCCTCTTGGAGGCCAGAATACTCTCTACCTCAAAGATGTCATCAGCGGAAACCGGAGCAGGAGGGGCACCTGGATTTTTGGAAAAAAAGTTAAAGACAACGGGTTTGAGGAGAGATACGTGGAAGGAGTTGGGGATCCGTAGGGTGGCCGGGAGTTTTAATTTGTAGGCCACAGGGTTAATTTGCCTGAGGACTTCGAAGTGGCCGATGAATCGAGGACCCAACTTGTAGGAGGGTACTTTGAGCCGCACATGTTTGAATGAGAGCCAAACCTTGTCTCCCGGACGGAATTGGGGCGGATCCAGACGTCTCTTATCAGCATATCTCTTCATCCGCTCAGAGGAGAGAAGAAGAGCGGACCTGGTGCTCTCCCAAATAGTAGAAAATTCGCTGACAAGAGACTCCGCAGCAGGGTTGTCCACAGAAACGGAGACAGGAAGTGGAATCCGGGGATGTTGGCCACCGACTATAAAGAACGGGGATTTGGAAGAGTACTCGCTCTCATGGTTGTTATAAGAGAACTCGGCCCATGGTAGGAGATCCACCCAGTCCGAGTGGTGAGCATCAACGAAGTGTCGGAGGTAGCTGGACAAGATCTGATTGATCCGCTCCACTTGACCATTGGACTGAGGGTGGTAAGCGGAGGAGAAATCCAGGGTAATGTCCAGAAGCTTACATGTGGCTCTCCAGAAGCGAGAGGTGAACTGAACCCCACGATCCGACACGATGTGGAGGGGCAGACCATGGAGACGGAAGATGTGGCGGATAAAGTCTTTAGCCAGCTCGGGTGCAGACGGAAGACCAGGCAGGGGAATGAAGTGGGCCATCTTAGAAAAACGGTCAGCGACAACCCAAATGACAGTACAACCGGCAGAAACTGGAAGGTCGGTGATAAAGTCCATAGCGATGTGTTGCCAAGGAGCAGCAGGTAGGGGAAGGGGCAGGAGATGGCCGGCAGGTAGATGTCGGGGAACTTTGTTACGGGCACAGGATGAACAGGCCGCGACGAAGTCTACCACGTCCTTACGCAGGGTAGGCCACCAGTAATGCCGGGTAATAAGTTGGAAGGTCTTCTTTTGGCCAGCATGGCCAGCTAGTTTAGAAGAATGTCCCCAGCGAAGAACCCTCTCCCGATCTGGCACAGCTACGAACGTCTTGCCGGGTGGAAGACGAGTCAGATCCAAGGGGGCCACATTCATCACCTTGGAGGAGTCGATGATGTGCGTAGGTTCCTCCTCTTGATCGGAGGACAGGAAGGACCGGGACAAGGCATCAGCTTTGACGTTCTTGTCCGCAGGACGGAAATGAAGAATGAAGTCGAAGCGGGCAAAAAACAACGACCACCGGGCCTGGCGAGGATTGAGTCTCTGGGCATTTTGGAGATATGCCAGGTTTTTGTGATCCGTGTAGATAATTACCGGGTAGAGAGCCCCTTCAAGCAGATAGCGCCACTCTCCCAGTGCCAATTTGATGGCTAGCAATTCCCGGTCTCCAATGGAGTAGTTGCGCTCCGACGAGGAGAAGATTTTGGAGAAGAAGCCGCACGTTACCATTCTCCCGGTAGAAGACTTCTGGGTGAGCACCGCTCCGGCTCCGCAGGAGGAGGCATCAACCTCCAGGTAGAATTGTTTATTACAGTCCGGACGGTGCAGGACGGGAGCAGAGGCGAAGGCTTTCTTTAGGGAAAGGAAGGCCTCCTCGGCTTCAGGTGACCATGTCCTGGGGTTAGCCCCCTTACGGGTAAGTGCAGATATGGGAGCAGTCGGAGACGAGAAGTGTGGGATGAAAAGACGATAATAATTAGTGAAGCCCAGGAATCGCTGTATCGCCTTCAAACCTTCAGGACGAGGCCATTTTAGAACGGAAGAGAGCTTCTCGGGATCCATTTGCAGACCTGTTTGGGAGATGACATAGCCCAAGAACGGAAGGGAGGTCTGATCGAAGAGGCACTTCTCGTATTTGGCGTAAAGGTGGTTCTGCCGAAGCCTAAGCAGGACCTGACGAACATCCCTCCGGTGTGTGGGGAGATCCGGAGAGAAGACCAAGATATCGTCCAGGTATACCACTACGCAGGAGTACAAGAGGTCACGGAAGATGTCGTTGACTAGTTCCTGAAAGACCGCGGGAGCATTACAGAGACCGAAGGGCATCACAAGGTACTCAGAGTGACCGTCCCGGGTATTGAATGCCGTCTTCCACTCGTCTCCTTGACGGATACGGACCAGATTATACGCTCCTCGTAGATCCAGCTTGGAGAAGATCCTGGCGCCCTTGAGACGGTCAAACAATTCGGAGATGAGTGGCAGGGGATATTTGTTTTTTACCGTGATGAGATTGAGTCCTCTGTAGTCAATACAGGGACGTAGCGAGCCGTCTTTCTTTTTGACAAAGAAGAATCCGGCTCCAGCCGGGGAGGTAGATTTTCGGATAAATCCCCTAGCCAGATTCTCTTCAATGTAGTCAGACATGGCTCGGGTCTCGGCTGCAGACAACGGGTAGATACGCCCACGGGGAGGAGTGGTGCCAGGTACCAGGTCGATCGGGCAATCGTATGGCCTATGGGGTGGCAACGTCTCAGCTTCCTTCTTACCGAAGACGTCCGCATAGGGCCAGTAGGGAGCCGGGAGACCAGGTAAGTTAGCTGGAGTAGGCTGAGGGCGAAGTAGACGGACCGGGACCAGGCAGGTCCTATGGCAGTCAGGACCCCATCGGAGTACTTCACCGGACCGCCAGTTCAATACGGGTTCATGTGTCTGGAGCCAAGGTAGACCTAGCAACAGGGAGTGAGAAAGTCCGGACAGCACATGGAATGAGATCTCCTCAGAGTGCAGCATTCCCACCTGCAGGGTTATGGGTTCGGTGACGAGCAGGATGGTCTCCGAGAGAAGTCTTCCATCCACGGAGGCGACTGACAATGGTTCAGCCAGGGACTTGGTGGGAATATGGTATCTCTCTACCAGAGACTGGGAGATGAGGTTTCCAGCAGCTCCAGAATCCAGATGGGCGAGTTCAAAGAGACGGTTTTCTCCCCAAGCAATAGAGACCGGTAAGGTCAGAGACGGAGAGGGCTTACTTTTGTCTAGGACGACCTCTCCGAGTGGTCCTAGACACTGGCGTTTCCCGGCTTTTCCGGGCAGGAACGGATGAAGTGCTTCATACTGCCACAATAGAAACAGCTTCCCTCGGCTCGGCGAGATTCTTGGCGAGAACCGACCATCTTGGTCTGGTCGACCTGCATAGGCTCAGGAGAGTGTAGCTGAGGAGAGACGGAGGGAGTGACGGGTTTCTGAAAAGTAGGAGCTAGACGTGGAAACCTCCTCTCATGGGTGACCTCTTTGGCATGCTCCTGGAACCGCAGGTCAATCTGGATGGCAAGAGTTATTAGGTCATCGAGAGTGGTAGGAATGTCCCGACCGGCAAGTTCATCTTTAATACGGCCGGACAGACCCTCCCAGAAGACGGAAACCAGAGCGTCATTATCCCAGGCCAGCTCCGAGGCAAGGGTACGGAACCGTATGGCATATTGGCCCACGGTGAGACTTCCCTGACCGAGGCGTAGCAGAGATGATGCGGATGAGGTCTTCCGTCCGGGTTCATCGAAGACTTTCCGGAAAGCCATGAGAAAGGCAGGCAAGTCGGACACCAGGGGGTCTCCTCTCTCCCATAGAGGATTTAGCCAGGCCAGGGCCTCTCCGGTGAGATGGGACATGATGAAGGCAATTTTGGCCCGGTCGGAGTTAAACTGGTGAGACAGGAGTTCAAAGTGCAGGGTGCACTGATTTATGAAGCCCCGAGCCTGGGCGGAGTCGCCTCCGAAACGAGGAGGTGCAGAAAGCCGGGGTCCGGGGCAGGATACCATGTTATTAGTGGACAGTGGAGCTGCCAGATTGCGAGTCATGGCACTGGCGGTGGTTGCAGGCAGAGCAGTCAGAGTGTCCAGGCGAGAATTGACATTCCGCAGGTGACCCAGGATGGACTCCTGTTGGGACCTCTGACGGGACAGTTCATGACACAGGTCCGAGAGCGAGGGAGCTTGGGTGCCACCGGGTTCCGGTGCCCAAGCAAACTGTAACGGGTCTGGGAGGCGGAACCTCTGAGCTACTATACAAGGGGGCGGTCCTTGTAAGGGAGCGGGTGGCGACCAGGGTAGACGGGCAGGCAGTCACAGCAGGTGACTGGGACAGTCTCTGAATGAACGGACAGGAGGTCACGGCAAGTGACCGGGGCAGTCTCTGGATGAACGGGCAGGAGGTCATGGCAAGTGACCGGGGCAGTCTCTGGATGAACGGGCAGGAGGTCACAGCAAGTGACCGGGGCAGTCTCTGGATGAACGGGCAGGAGGTCACGGCAAGTGACCGGGGCAGTCTCTGGGTAAAGGATTGGTACGACCTGTGGCGGCAGATGATAGACGTGAGCTCCCAGGTGAGCAGGCGAGAGTCTCTGGATAATCGGGTGGTCACAGCATGTGACGGCGGAGCCTCCAGGAAGACCAACAGACAGGTAGCAGATGAGCGCTCCCAGGTGAGCGGGCAGGAGTCTCTGGACAGGCGGGTGGTCACAGCACGTGACGGCAGAGCCTCCTGGTAGGCTAGCAGACAGGCAGTAGATGAGCGCTCCCAGGTGAGCGGGCAAGCTGGTCTTTAGACAGACTGACAGGAGTTGGAAGGCAGACCGTCGGACCTCAGGCTAGCAGGCAGGTAGCAGGATAACAGGCAGGAATTAGACAGCAGACTGGCAGGAATCTGGCAGGTATCTGGCAGGTAACTGGAAACGGGACCTGAGGGCTGAAGCAGAGTAGTGAACAGTGCTACAACATTGCTCGGGCACCTCCATTTTGGAGGAGGTGCCTTTTATATGGGAGGTCCTCCGGCAATTGGCCGGGGACTCCTTAGGACGGCGCGCGTGGTCCCTTTAAGAGAGGGGGAGCGCGCGCGCGCGCGCCCTAAGCACACTGCCGGGGAAGGAGCGCGTGCCGGAAGCAGCGGGGAGAGAAGCGCTGGAGGACGCCGCGCCAGGAGCGGGGAGGTGAGAAGGACGGCGTCTCTGCCTAGAGCGGGGCAGAGACGCCGATGCTACAGAGTGCATATCCAACAATCTTTAGTTCCTGTGCGCTTGGCTATAGTGTCATGCATATTTAACAATTTATTGTCCCGGGGCTCTTGTAGGTGTTCATGTAACTCCCGTTTACCTCGAAGGAATTCTCTATCATCAAAACACCAAACTATGCACCGGGCTTCATAACCATTAGGTTTACAATAGTACTCTATACAGTCATGAACATCTGGGATACCTCTTTTCTTCCTCCCTCCCAAGAATGGATCTAGTGGTATTATTGGATTATCAGTATCTGTGGACGTAGAACATTCACTTAAACTGTGTAAACACACCATTATCACCAAAAGACTACATAGGCCTATCACCGCTCCCCAGAGTCTTTTGCTCGCATGTGGTCCATATAACTGCTCATAGAGTGACATCTTCTTCTTTGTTTTATCCTCTTCACGCGATGGAAGAACAGCGCTGGAATTATCTTCAGCTGTTACAACAGCGACTTAGGTGGCAGCCTGAGAGAAGCGTATTTCTGCTTTGTCTCAGACCACAAAAACTTACTTAGGGGTGCAGCTCAGGGTGTGTGGTACAGATGATGTCAGCTGGATCTTCTTTATCTGGCGCAGATGAAGATGTCGTCTCGGCAGTGGGTTGCACTCTTTTGCAGTGAGATGCGTGGATCCACGTCCCTCTTCCTTCTACCTTAACGCTGATAGGGGTTGTCAACAGGACTTGGTATGGACCTTCCCACCGTTCTGTAAGGGAACCAGATCTCAAGAATTTACGTACCAACACGTAGTCTCCTGGCTGCACCTCGTGACAGGACAAAGTGACTTGTGGTTGCTGTAGATGTACACTCTGGGCAATGTCTTTTAGTTGTTTTTGCAAGCGTAAGACGTAGTCCACATTCAAGGTATTCTGAGCAGCCTGGGCAGTTTCTGGGGGTGAAAGTGGGTGATTAGGTATCTTGCCATACAGAATCTCAAAAGGTGATAACTGTAAAAGACCTCGTGGTGTTATTCTGATATCCATTAATACCAAAGGTAGGGCATCTGGCCACTTCATGCCTGTTTCTTTACAACATTTTGCTAGTTTCTCTTTTATGGTTCGGTTATACCTTTCCACTTTCCCACTAGCTTGTCGGTGATAAGGAGTATGCAATTGTTGTTTTACTCCTATCATTGAACATACTTTTTGGAACACTTTACCTGTAAATGCAGGACCTTGATCACTAGATATTATCTGTGGAATACCATATCTACACACAAATTCCTTACATATCTTTGAAGCAGTTATTTCTGCTGTCTGTGAGGCTGTTGGATAAGCCTCTACCCACCCTGAGAATTGATCAACACATACCAAGACATATTGCAATCTACCAACTTTAGGTAGTTGAATGTAATCAATCTGCAGAATTTGGAAAGGACCCGTGGTTGATGGGAGGTGAGAAGGTGGGGCTTTCACAGCTCCTCCAGCATTTTGCTGGAGACATGTTTGACAAGACAAACATTTTCTTTTTGCAATAACTGTGAAACCTGGTGCACACCAGTACGTATATACCAAATTTCGCATCGCGGTTTTACCTCCATGGGTTAAACCATGTGCAGCATCTGCTAACGCTGTCAGCAGAGATTTTGGGGCCACTGGTTTACCTTCACCGTTTCTCCAGAGGCCTTCTGAATCCTGGGTGCATCCTATGTCCTTCCATCGGGCCTTTTCCTGAGGAGAACAATTATTTTGCATTGTTTGCAGTTTTTCCCAATTTGGGATTTCAATCAGATTCATCATATGGGTGTTTAAAACTTTGCTTGCTGCCGTTTTTGCAGCTGCATCAGCTCTGTTGTTTCCTTTTGCTACTGGATCTTGTCCAGTGGTATGAGCCTGACACTTGATGACAGCAATCTCCTTTGGGAGATTCACTGCATCAAGTAACTGAGCAATTTCTCCTGAGTGGCTTATTGGAGAACCACTAGCAGTGAGAAAATTTCTCATTTTCCATATAGTACCAAAATCATATATTACACCAAATGCGTACCTTGAGTCTGAATAAATGTTAACACGTTGTCCTTCTGCTAGCTGGCATGCTTTTGTGAGTGCAATTAGTTCTGCTCTTTGTGCTGAGTGTGGTGTTCCTAATGCTTCAGCATGGACCACATTGTGGTCATCCACGACTGTAAACCCAGAATTCAATTCTCCTGTGTCTGTTTGCCTGTGGCAACTTCCATCAACGTAAAACACCAGATCTGGGTTTTGCAGCGGTTCTTCTTGTAAATCTGCCCTAGGCAGTGTCAATGTTTGCGTGTGAAGTACACAATCATGTTTATCAGGGCATGCCATTCTGTCAAACTCACTGTCTGTGTCAAATTCACCAGTCTCACCATTCACTCCCTCTCTCTGAGACAAGAGTGTCTCATATGGTAGTAAAGTAGCAGGGTTCAACTGGGAACATCTGCGTAAAGTGATGTGACTTGGCTGTAAGAGTGTCACTTCCCATCTGGTAAGTCTGGCCTGGGTGACATGCTTGGTCCTCTGGCAGTTGAGCAGTGCATACACAGAGTGGGGGACCCATACAATCAAGGAGTGCATGAGAACCAGGTCTGAAGATTTCTCCACAGAAAATGCTGCTGCTGCAACGGCCTTAAGACAAGCATGCATTCCTCGTGCAACCGGGTCTAGTTCTGAGCTGTAGTAGGCAATTGGTCTGTTAGCATCATTATGACGTTGAGTCAATACAGCTTGAGCATGCCCTTGTACTTCATGGCAAAAAAGATGAAAAGGGAGAGCATAATTGGGTAAACTAAGAGCAGGGGCAGAGATCAAGGCTTCCTTCAGTTCTACAAAAGCAGTTTGAACTTCCTCTGTATGCTCAAAAGGTTCTGGGACAGTATCTTTGGTAAGGGCATACAGTGGTGTGGAATATAAAGAAAAACAAGGAATCCACTGTCTACAGTATCCAACCATCCCTAAAAACTGTCTCCTCTGTTTCTTGTTATAGGGAATGGTCATATGTTTAATGGCCATTACTCTTTCTGTCAAGAGATGTCTTAGTCCTTTTGTCAAACAGTGTCCAATGTATACTACCTTAGTCTGGCACAGTTGCAACTTGGCAAGTGCTGCTTTGTGTCCGTTTTCTGCTAGAAAGCACAGAAGGGCTTCTGCATCTTCCAGACTCTCATCTTTTGAAACAGAACACAGCAACAGGTCATCCACATACTGAATCAAGATGGATCCGCATGGGAGCACTAGATCTGCCAGGTTGTTACTGAGTGCTTGACTGAAGATGGTAGGTGAGTTTAGAAAACCTTGTGGCAACCGAGTCCATGTATACTGCTGTCCTCTGTAAGTAAAGGCAAAAAGGTACTGGGAGTCAGGGTGAATGGGGATGGAGAAGAAAGCGGAACACAGATCTATGACAGAAAAATAAGAACTATTTGCTGGGATCTGCATTAAGATAGTAGCTGGATTTGGAACGACTGGGTGTAATGGTACAACCACTTCATTTATGGTCCTTAGATCTTGAACCATCCTCCACTGTCCCTTACTACCAGGTTTCTTGATGGGGAAAATAGGACTGTTACATGGACTCTGAATTTTCTTCAACACACCTTGTATCAAGAGTGATTTAATAGTTGGGGCTATGCCAACTTCAGCTTCTGGTTTTAATGGGTATTGAGTTTTACAGGGGAGGATACAGTGAGGTTTTAAGTCAATTTGCACAGGTTGGACATGATTCATGTTACCAACCTCAGTAGAATCAGTATTCCACAATTTAGGTGGGACCTTTGTCAACATTGATTCTACCGCCGGATCCAATATTTTGGAGACCAATATGGTATCTGGACTCATGTACAATAAATTCACTGCATCCTCCGTATGACCCTTGGGTACCTGTAAATGTACTCCATCCGGGGTACAAAATATGGTACAATTCAGTTTACATAGCAGGTCCCGTGCCACGAGGCTTATCGGGGCATCTGCTGACAACAGAAAAGAATGTTCAGTTGTAATGGGACCTATAGTAACCCTAGTTGGATCTGAAATAGAAAGAAAATTAGGTTTTCCTGTGACTCCAACCGTTTTCAATTTTTCTCCTGTTTTGGGAAGGAATGAGTTATCATTAATTAGAGACACTGAAGCACCTGTGTCAATAAGAAAAGGTACAGTTTCTCCTGCCACTTCACAGTGTAAAACTGGTTCTCTAGAGGAAAAGGAAGAAGTGTTTAAAGGCATTAAAGGGTTAACCATATATTGCACAGTTTCACTATCATCTAGTCAACTCTGTTTATCTTCTTCCTGCTTTTGTTGTTTCTTTGGTTTCTTGCAATACCTGGCAATGTGATCCTTCCCATTGCAATTGAAACACCTAAAATCCTTCCCTTTTGAGTTGTCATCCTTGTTAGCAGTGCCTGTGGTTTTCAGAGTTCTCTCTGTAGCAGATATTTGTAACTGCATCAATCTTTCTTCCTTTTTCTTTTGTGCCCCCTCTAGATTTTTCTCGTGATGATATAAATCAGCTAACACACTATCCATAGTTAAAGTTTTCCAATGAGGCATCTGAGTGGTTAATCTGCTTTTTAACACCTTAGTTAACCCATCAACAAATGTTTGGATAAGAATTATAGCTACTTCAGGAACTTCAAATAGACTTTTTTCACCACTCTGATCTTTCACCAACTGACTGAATCTGTGATAATACTCTCTTACTGATTCAGTTGACCCTTGTTGTATATTGCTTATAGTATTCCAATCAGGGGTTTGCTTAAACATTTCCTTATAATTGTGACGAATTTTATCCCACTGATTTTGTACGTCATCAATTTTGAACTCTGGATTAGGTCCAGTATATTGAGTATTCTTAAGTAATTCTACAACCTCTGCAGGTGTAAATACAGTATGCAAGATTTGTAGAATATCTTGACCATATAGTTGATGTGTATGAAAGATCTTATCTAACATTTCCCAAGATCTTCTGGGATTTTTCCTATATTCACCCACTTGCTTATTTATCTCAAACAAATCAGTGCAAGTGTAAGGTTTTCTCATCTTCCATGACTGGTTACCTGGGCCTGTGATTTCTTGCATGGGGTACATTTGAGCAGGGGGATTGTTTTGTAGGCGCCTTCTACCTTCAGTTATAATGTTATCTGTGCTTACATTGGTATAATTTTTATCTATTATTGGTGTTTTGTCAGAATATTCTTCCAATTCCCTATTTGGGTATAATTCTTCTCTTACTACAGTGGTCCTAGCAAGTGTTCCTTCATGCACCTTCTCATCTATACTAGCACCAGATGATGATGGGCTTGTTTTTATAAAACCAGTATCTGTGATCATGGATAAAGGTGCATCGGGACCTATTGGGGCAGAAGCTTGCAATGGGGAAGGTGTGGTTACGGATGCATAAGGCTGAGCTGCTTGTGCAACTCTGGCAGCCCGGGCTTGGTCTACCAGGCTCTGGGCCATGCAGGCTATCATTTGTTCATCATCACAATCCATCATATTTAATAATTTTGGTTTACTAGAATAATATGATGGTGGGGCACGAGGCATAAGAGGAGTCACGGATACTGGATTAGTGGTAGATGCAGCTACGTCTAACCAAGAACAGTACATTTTCTGTTCTTCCTCACTGATACAGCAAGGTGATATAGTCTTTAATAGAGTAATATCTAATGTGCCTTCGATTGGTAGATCAGGCAAAACAGATCTCCATCTAGTCCATATATTGAATGCTGGTTGCCCATATGTATCAATCATATAAATCATCGGACTCCCTTCTGAGTATTGAACACATTTAATTTCCTTCTGTGGGGTTTTGCCGGATTTAGCACAATTGCTATGGACATTCCCCATTTCCTCTTTGGAGTTATTTTATTACAGGAAATAAATGTGGGTCTCGTCAGACCAACTTATGAGTTAACAATATTCAGTGTAAATATATATATATATGAATGATACTAAGTTTCTTATCACTTTTCAAACTTATTTTTCTAAACTAAGTTATTAGTTCAAACAATTAATGATAATAACCGTATGTCTATTTGTAATTTTTATCTGGTTATTCCAATATGTTTGCTCAGAGTGCTGTGCAATATTAATACCACTGTCCCATCTCATTAGCTTGTGCTTGTGAAACGTTCACTGAACAGGAGAAACTGGCAGTGAGTGTGAGTGATATATTGATTAGGTAAACAATAGTAACAATAGTATATTACACAGCTCTCTCAGGAAACAGACCAGAAATATCAGCAATATTTACATGACAGTAAAACTTTATAACATTGAAATAAACTCTAATACCTTACGTACATTTACTATATACCCTTTGGGAGAGTGGATAAAATAAAGGCTAAAATAAATACCTCAGACGCTACTGGACAGGAACAAGAAGTTACTGACAGGCCAAAGTGGATGACCACCCAAACAACAGGGAATTCTCACCTGCAGCGCGCTTTTGTAGTAGTGATCCACCTGTCCAGCCAGCATACAGCTTGCAATTCTCCCGTCCAAAGTAGCGGCGTGAGGTCCCGGGTTTCGGCACCAACTGATATGGAATAACGTCTCAGTCTCCCAAAGGATGAGTGCACACACTATCTCTGCAGATTAAAGAAAGTTTTATTGTAGCCACAAGAGCTCTGATCAATATTAGAACAGAACTGCCTCCATTGTATTGGGGCACAATTCTTATAGTATAAATTGTGGGTTGTACATAGTAGGTGGGACATAGGAAGATTATAACATAACCAATCATCTTACAATATAAACAACTAGCATCCAATCATTAGTAATCAGGCGATTACATAAAATACTTACCTATGTACTTATATAATTACTTGATGCAATGTACCTGTTTTGTTGGTCAATGTGCTTTCCCTAGATCAACCTGACCTCAAAAGGGCATTTTGACTAAGATAAGCAACCCCTGCAAATTCCACAGTGGCTTGGGTAAACTTTACATCTTTGCTTAGAGATTATTGATTAATCTTATTATAATTTAGTTGTTTAAGCAGCATATTTTACTACATTGGTTTATAGGAGTGTTAAAGGGTTATATTAAAAGGGATTAATTGATATGGTATACTAATTTTCCTATCAGTAGTGAACCAAAAATACACACACAACTAGCGCATGTCAACTAGACACGATGGCTGAGGCATAGAACTCAGAAAAATGATTATTGATTAACATTCCAAATGAATTTCCATAATTAACCATTTAACATTTCCCCCTTTTTTGAGAATAAAAGGACTTTAACTGAAAAATCTCAAAAGAAGATACATTCATCAATCATTTTTTCTTTCCTTCTTCCTTGGCAATATCATTAAATTTCCATAATAATAATAATAGTAATAATAGTATCAATATCGGATTATTGTTAAATAATGATGTGAATTCATGTTATGGTAAGCCGCGACTAATATTCATTTAATATGTATAATTATACTTCCCTATATCTAAATTGAAGCAATCGCGGGTTCAATCGTCATCATCTGATGTCATCGGGTCGTCGTCTCGTCTTCTTCTTGGTTCTTTTATAACACAGTCTTTAGATGAAAACTCCTTTGAAATAAATTACAGCATGTAGATATTGTACAGTCCATAATTGTGTTCATTATTGTTCAGTCCATAAACTGTACTCTTTATTAGAAAGATCATGTGTGTCAGTTGATAAGAAAACAAAGTCCATGGATGAAATGTAGCTTTAATATCTGTGCAGTGTCACCTGGACTTACGTTGGATCGTCTTTGGAATCTTCCGTGTGTCCGCACTGGTCTCGTGTCACTTTTGGAACAGATGTGAAGTCTTTGGTCAGTAAAGCAAGGGTTAACTTGACACTTTCCTGCTTTATATAGCACCATAACCTGTACTCAGTCCTTTATATACAGGACACATATGCCAGGTATTACCTGTTCACCAGCTTTCATTGAAGCGTTGCAGGTGATAAGAAACCAGTGGAACGTGATGAAACTTGAACACAACACAGTACATATAGGATCATCGTCCTCTGCCGTCCTGGTGATCAGTGGTGTGAATTGTATTGTATGTAATGGACACAGTCTATTATAACACTCAGCATTCACACCTGTTACCTTCTGAGACGTCCGGATATCAGTTGCTTCTTCTTGTAACTTTTGAGAATCTCTTTGATTTATAAAAATTAAAAGTCTTTATTAAGATAGAATTCATAATTGCGATGTCTTGATTGAAGTCTTCATTCCCTAATCTGATACCAAATCTGGCAGTTTTTCCTAACCTATAATATCACAGCGTACCATAGCAATCAGTAATATCCATCTAATTATTATCAAAATATTAAAATAAATTATGTTTGGAATAATAAACAATAATAGATAATAATTCATTATCAATCAAGTTCTCCATATGATAGAACATTTTTATGTCATAGGTGTAATTACCTTTTCCAACCCATAGGTGTCAGTGTATTTTGAAAAAACAAGTTTTTATATCTTTATTAAACCAATAATATCAAAGAATGTATACTCCTAAACCAAAATGAATAAATATATGAATGTATGAATGAATGAATGAATGAATAAATGAATGAATGAATTGTTGTGTTTACTCAGAAAATGTAAACATTTTTTTCCTTAGCAATATATATTTAATGAAGCAATACTCTTGTATTAGACATTACTTTATTAAATATTAATGTGTTTTCTCAATTGAGATATTGAACTCAAATAAAATCAATTGAGAATTAAAAAATGAAAAAATAGAAAAATAAGAAGTATAAAGTAAGAATACAATTTTAAAAATGAAAAATAAAATTAAGAGTAAAAATAAGAATAAAAATAAAAATAAGGCCTTTAAATTTTAATGACAAATGCAGAGTAATTATATTCTCCATAAAAAATACCCTTATATCTTCATTATCTGCATGATTTCATATTTGTCATAACCTTGTACCACCAAAAAATATTAAATTATGCAACTTTGCATGTAATACCCTTCTTAATTATACCATAGTACCTTATTATTATTTCTTCTTTATTAAAATGTGTGGAAAATAAGTATTGATCAAAAGTGATTATGTAATCAGGATCAAAAACACATTTTCCCCCTTAATACCAAAAATATTATTTTATAAAATTTATGTATATATCAGAACCAAATTAAAAATAATTATTCTTCTAGAAATATTGTGCATAAATTTCATATCGATGAGTAGCATAGATTTGACTAAAGAGAGGTGTGTACCTATTTAGGTAACCATTAAAAATAATATTATAGTTATTCAAGAATATTATCATGTGGAAAATTATTCTAAATATAAATTTGCTTTGTAAACCATTTTGATGTGTGGTTACCCTTATCCACTATTAGTTAAATCAAGAAATAATAATTATTAAAGAAATATAGAAATATATATGTAGATAATACCTAATTATGTATTATAATTTCCTCAGAATTAAATATATTTTTGTACCTTCACATAAACAAACATTTTTTTTTTCAAACATACAAACATACGAGGCCTCTGTCACATCAATCACACTTAGCAGCTGCTGATTTACTCATCTGTCACCTTCACTCTGACATTCACAGATCTGTTCAACTCAAACATTCCACATATGAAGTTTTAGATATATATATATATATTTTACCCAAAATTGTTGTATCCCAATTTATTAATGCGCATTGCCATATCAATTGAATATCTTTATATTTCTTTGAATATTCCCCAAGTACATATTATATAATATGAGAGTAAGTCACTGGAATTTCAGAAACTTGAAAAAACTCTTGTCTTAGATTCATTTTTCACTGGCTGCCCGGTCTTAAGTTACATCAGTTGAAAATAGAATGAATGGGATCCTATACTATTAGCTCAAAGTTCAAAGGCCGCAGCTGTCACACGTCATGCTGTAAAGCTACTTTAATTTGCACGAACACTTCATGCACAGAAAATATTAGCAACACAAAAGAATTAATAAGTATTACATATATACTATAGTTCAACTAGATATATTGTTATTATTTTAAAATGTTATACACATAAAGTCATGCAATTTTTTCACTTCCTGTGTGAATAAAGAAATAAATCCATTTTAGAGTTCTTTGATCAAATCCTGCTTTGGAATGAAAACTCTAAGGAAATGTAAGAAAATAAAATTAAATATCAAATTCATACAGAAACAGAATTATTTAAATATCTTATACATATATTGGTTGGTTCTAATGTAATTCAAAATATTGCTACTTAAATTTATATATATGAAGCTCTAATTTATTAATTAATATATATATATATATTTTATAAACGTATATATAAATACAATTATACGCAATCTCTACTTAGACAAGTGTATATATATATATATATATATATATATATATATATGAACTATTAGAAACTATGTAACTACAATTTTACTGTATAAGATTATAAATAAATATTGAGACATTGTATTACATTTTGATACAACATTATAATTGCAGTTTTTCCTTAGCCACTCCCTAAACCAAATCTTCTGTCTCTCTCAAATATCTCCAGGAACGCCCTATTTAGGAAAGACATTTTTCTATCCTTCAAAACCTCAGAGAACTGCCTGTTCTTCTGTCCACATTCCATGACGTCACTGTGAGTTGGTCGTCTCACCTGTCTCTGTCCATCAGTTTCAGCCATTTTCCTTTTTAGAGAATCACAGTTCTGACTGAGAATTAACTCATTTTGTGGAGAGATTGATCTTTGCACTGGCTAATATGACTTATAACATATATGAAATCTTCTGCATATTTGATAGAGTTCACTATGGGGATGACTCAGTCTAGGAGAGTTTGATATTGGCTTTTGGTAAGATTTTACCTTTCCTGGTTTTATAAATATAGCTTGATTTATTTTCTTTTCACGATTCTCATGTTTTCTAACAAAATCCAGCATCTGCGCACATTCAAATAATGAATTTTTTTGTGATGCCATAACTTGGGAAACTGAATTTAGGAATTTGAATTTTTGTACAAAAGTTGTTATCATATGTTGTACTTTTCCATTTTTGATGAGAGCTTTGTACAACCGTTCAAATATGGACATGAATGTATATGTACATTCCTTCCTACCAATCCTTAGTTTCTGCAGATCTTCTATGTTGGGAAAATCCTTTGTGACACAATAAATCAAGTATCTTAATCTGTCAGAATCATTTTCCCATCCATTAGGACAGTCATTTTCACAGGGCATTAAATGTAAACGTCTGGACAATGTCACAGGAATCCATATTTTAAATAATTGATTCCTCTCCTCATTGGATAAATCAAACTTATCAGAGAAGCTCTCAAATGTCTCTGAATTTCTACAGGCATGGATTTTGACATCATATTTTGGCATGATTTTGTATAATTTCAGCAAATTTTTCCTCATTTTAATTTGGAGTTGAGCCTGGGTAATTCCAGAATTCTCTGATATTTTTAGTGGCTCTTGTACGTCCGTTCCTCCTACGTCACTCACGTCTCCTCCCACATCACCTAGTATGTCGGTTTCTCGTATGTCAGTCATGTCTCCTCCCATGTCAGGTTTCTGTATGTCCGTCTCTTGGTCAGACCCAAGGTCACCTTCAGTTACAGACACGTGTTTTACTTCTTGTTAATTTTCCACATTACAGTCAGAATCAGTATCACCGTCTGACACTTCTACACTATTTTCCTGCTTAGAAATCTCTAACACAAGACTATGAAAAAAATCTACCAAATGTAGAATATTTCTCAATTTCTGTTTGTCTCTATTTACCAATTTAGAAGTTAACTGTAAATTCTGCAATTCACATTCTTTGTATAAACTGAGCCACAAAACTTCTATGTCATCTCCTACATTAACTTTGAAATTAATATTACTTTGTTTAGCAAAAGAAGAAATTATATCCATATTTTGCTTACCTTAAGATTCCTTGGCTTCTCTTTATCAGCACGTCCTGTATTCAGTTCGTCTGATTCTTTTCCTGTGTGATTCTGTTCCTTGTTAGTACCTCTGCTTCCTGTCTTTCCTCAGTCTGTAGGTCCTTTCTGCTTCTCGTGACAAACTAGTGAATTTACTGACACGTGAACAACAGCTGTTCAGCTCGTCAGGACTCCCCCCTTGTTCACAGAAGAAATTCACTTACTTAATTTAAAAAACAAAAAAACAGGACTGGCTGGCTCACCATTGTAAAATAATACTCTTCCTGTATTATTTTTTTCTACTGAGGACTTCTCAAAGTATCAATATCACGATATTCTTATGAAAAAATGTATCTATTTATTCTTGGATTGTCCATTAAAAAGAATCAGATTGCAGCAGGTACATACAATAATTAGTTATAAAGTAATTGTCCATTTGTCCATAATTAGCTTAATTGTTGAGATTCACCCATCTTTCCTTGGATCCTGGCTGGTAAATCATGTCTATGTCCAGCATGTGTCCAGGCCTACATGTCATCTGCTTCTCAGCATGAAGATTCTGTGTCTTGTGGGGTGGGCAGAGCAAGAGAGCCCCCCCTTTTTGTAACATGGGCTTTTATAGCCAGTCGTATGGACACCTGTTCAACATATGGTAGTGAACCAAAAATACACACACAAATAGCGCATGTCAACTAGACACGATGGCTGAGGCATAGAACTCAGAAAAATGATTATCGATTAACATTCCAAATGAATTTCCATAATTAACCATTTAACAGAGACCGCCTGGGAATGCCAGGTGCTGTAGGCTTTTGCTTTTTCTTTCCTTCCACCAGCAGGGGGCACTCTCTTCTATGCCTTTTTTCCATTCCCTTTCACAAGTGCACACACTCATTCTCTTTTCTTTTTTTCATTTGCTTTCTCTCTTGCGCTATTTCATCTCTGCAAAATACCAGCATCCTTCTGATCACCGTGGGCCTCCAGCATTGTTGCTTCTTTACTTTTAATACTAGGCTCCTTTTCACCAGGACCAGCGTCTCCCGCGTGGCTGGAGGCAACCACCGGTAACCCCAAGCAGAAGACGTTTGCAGGCAACACGACCCTCCCCCCTGAAGAGCAGCTCAAAGTCACTGGCAACCATCTCACCCTCTTCCTTCATTCACCCTGGACGTCTCGCTCCGCCCCCAAGTTACGGGTCCAGCTTGCTCTTTCTGTCACATTACCGCGATTAAGGGTTTATCCTGCAGGAGACCCTGCGCCGATCCATTTTTGAAGACACCTGATGCGGCGGGTGAATCACTGCTAAACAAACCACACCTGTAGGGACGGCACAGCCTTCGCATGGACCCTTCGGAGCCCGCCCCGTCACGGCCAGATTGCTCGCCACCAAGCGATCCTGAGAAAGGCTGGCCGGGCGATGGATCAAGCAGCGTCTACTGGCCATACCACCTTGGATACGCCTGATCTCGTCTGATCTTGGAAGCAAAGCAGGGCTGGGCTCGGACAGTACTTGGATGGGAGACTTCCTGGGAACACCGGGTGCTGTAGACAATTTTGATGACGTTTTGCCCTACTGCCCAGCTCAGCTAGCATGGAACGGCTACTTGTCGGACACCGACCTTAAGTATCTTAGACGATGGAAGCCCCAAGGCCTCTGAGCCAGTTGGCAGCTAAGTACGCTACCACGCAGGCCTGACACCGAGCTCCTTGCCACGGTTAGGAGTGCTTATTGACTCCCCAGCTCGCTGTATGGAAATGATGGCGTTAAAAGCACCCAGGGCCGTGAAGGGGCCAGGCTTTCAGCAGGTGCCCAGGGAAGGTTTTCGATGCCGGCCGCCTAGCGAGGGCCAGCACAAGTAACATGTTTCTCTGCAAAGAAGCTTGTGTAACCAAGCCAGACGGCTGACAAAGAGCTAACCTCAGTGCAAGGAAGGTGCAGAAGGAATTGGGGAGGGGGGGGTGATTCCTGCTAGGGCTCTGAAATCATAAAACAGGCAGGAGAGTCTGACGCATGGTGACGGAGAGGTTGTAGGGGCAGATAGGGGGTGTTGTCACGTGCGAGCACGTGTGCATGCTGGCTTGTGTGTGAGAGTGCGCTTCCTAGGTGTGGCGCGCTGCAGACAGTCAAAGGGATTGTTCCCTTTCATTAAAAGTTAATCCCCGGCTGCAGGCTATTAGAAAGCAACTAACCGCGCTCTACTCACCCTACCCGGGTCTACCGGTGAGTCTCGCCTCTGCTCCCGGCCTGTGGGATTGGCCGTGAAGCCGACGTTCCGTCGACAGCGCTGCAGCCGATCAGTGAGCTCAGCGGCTCTGAGTGGGTCGTTGTGTCTACAAGACCTTTTAAGGAAGCCAGCAAAAAAATTGAAGAGAATGGAAAGCACAAAAGGACCTGGTCTTGCTGAGCACTGGAAAGGGCAGCCGGCAGCCAGACTTCAAAGTAGAAAAGCAGCAAGTGAGAGGCTTGTCTCTGCCTACGGCCACACCACCCTGAACACGCCCGATCTTGTCTGATCTCAGAAGCTAAGCAGGGTTGGGCCTGCTTAGTACTTGGATGGGAGACCTCCTGGGAATACAAGGTGCTGTAGGCTTTTGCTTTTTCTTTCCTTCCACCAGCAGGGGGCACTCTCTTCTATGCCTTTTTTCCATTCCCTTTCACAAGTGCACACATTCATTCTCTTTACTTTTTTTCATTTGCTTTCTCTCTTGCGCTATTTCATCTCTGCAAAATACCAGCATCCTTCTAATCACCGTGGGCCTCCAGCATTGTTGCTTCTTTACTTTTAATACTAGGCTCCTTTTCACCAGGACCAGCGTCTCCCGCGTGGCTGGAGGCAACCACCGGTAACCCCAAGCAGAAGACCTTTGCAGGCAACACGACCCTCCCCCCTGAAGAGCAGCTCAAAGTCACTGGCAACCATCTCACCCTCTTCCTTCATTCACCCCTGGACGTCTCGCTCCGCCCCCAAGATACGGGTCCAGCTTGCTTTTTCTGTCGCATTACCGCGATGAAGGGTTTAGCCTGTAGGAGACACAGCACTAAGACATTTTTGAAGACACCTGATGCGGCGGGTGAATCACTGCTAAAAAACCACACCTGTAGGGATGGCACAGCCTTTGCATGGACCCTTCGGAGCCCGCCCCGTCACGGCCAGATTGCTCGCTTTTATTCACACGCCCGGACTGACTGGCGTGTGCGGGAGTAGTGGTTCCACTGGACCATGAACCGGAGAGTGCCTGGAGGGGCGTGACTAAGTATCTGGCCGATCCGACCAAGGTGGCACGACGGCATACGACGCCAGTGCACCAAGGAGAAACCGGGCAGAGGGACCAGGTGCTACTCCAGGTCAAACTCCGGACACGGGGGTTGACCCACACAGGGATTACTGGAACAGGCAGGTTAGGCTGGCACAGACTGGTGGATATAAGCGAACACGGCAGGTATGCAGACGGGTGGATACAGGCGAGTATGCAGGCGGGGAGGTACTGGCCGAAAGGACGGGCTGGAGCACAGAGAGGACAAGACCCAGTACAGACTGGGTCACAGAAACAGAACCGCAGATGCGGTAGCCAAACACAGCAGAGAGGGAATGCCCGAAGCGGTGGGCAAGAGCAGAGCAGGACGGGACTGCCTGAGCAGCGAGCGCAAGCAGAGCAGGACAGGACTGCCGGAGCAGCGAGCAGATGCAGAGCAGGACGGGACTGCCGGAGCAGCGAGCAGAAGCAGAGCAGGACAGGACTGCCGGAGCAGCGAGCAGATGCAGAGCAGAAACCGCAGGAGTGGCAAGTAGAGATGAGCGTTGTTCTACTCGAGCTGTTCGCCAATCTCAAATTTGAGCTGTTTTGGGCGGTGTTCGAGCCGGTCAGCGAACACGAACAATTTGAGAAAAATTCGGCTGTTCGAGGTTATGTTCGATAACTGTTCGTGCACCAAAATCATAACTGGATTTTTTCTCAGTAATGATGAAAATTAATGTTAATACGCAGTTTGAGTGTACAGCGGGGCGGGGGGAGGGGCAGGGGATGGATCTCTGCAGGAACAATGAAGATCTCCATTTTTTTTTCTCTTTCCCGCATTTGCAGTGGGGAGGTGCAATCTGTCAGCCTATCAGCAGCGCACACACGGAGCGAAGTGCTTTTTTTCACACAAGCAAGGGCATGTGTGATTGGCAGTGTATGTCACATGTCCTTGCCCTATAAGACCAAGCCATTTTCCCCGTCGCCACCATTTTCTCACTGCTGCAGCTGCGTGTTAGACGGCACCGCTGTTGCTGTGTGCGCTATACCTTGTTAATTTCAAGCCAATTTTCGCACAAATATACAGATAGCTTGGGAGTAGGGAATAGTTGTGATTGCAGTCCTTTTAAGGACTAGGTTACAGCATTTCCTACGACTTTTGGGCTTCTAGCAGCGTGTGGGACTTGTTCTATTAGTCCATCTATACTGACCTCCATCAGGTTGCAAATTAAAAATAATTTTTTTCTGCATCTAGCTCTGAAAAAATATTTGGGCTTCTAGCAGTGTGTGGGACTTGGTCTATTAGTCCATCTATACTGACCTCCATCAGGTTGCAAATTAAAAATAATTTTTTTCTGCATCTAGCTCTGAAAAAATATTTGGGCTTCTAGCAGTGTGTGGGACTTGGTCTATTAGTCCATCTATACTGACCTCCATCAGGTTGCAAATTGAATAAAAAAATTTTCTGCATCTAGCTCTGAAAAAATATTTGGGCTTCTAGCGGTGTGTGGGACTTGGTCTATTAGTCCATCTATACTGACCTCCATCAGGTTGCAAATTAAAAATAATTTTTTTCTGCATCTAGCTCTGAAAAAATATTTGGGCTTCTAGCAGTGTGTGGGACTTGGTCTATTAGTCCATCTATACTGACCTCCATCAGGTTGCAAATTAAAAATAATTTTTTTCTTCATTTAGCTCTGAAAAAATATTTGGGCTTCTAGCAGTGTGTGGGACTTGTTCTATTAGTCCTTCTATACTGACCTCCAGCAGGTTGCAAATTGAATATAATTTTTTTCTGCATCTAGCTCTGAAAAAATATTTGGGCTTCTAGCAGTGGGTGGGACTTGGTCTATTAGTCCATCTATACTGACCTCCATCAGGTTGCAAATTGAATAAAAAAAATTTCTGCATCTAGCTCTGAAAAAATATTTGGGCTTCTAGCGGTGTGTTGGACTTGGTCTATTAGTCCATCTATACTGACCTCCATCAGGTTGCAAATTAAAAATAATTTTTTTCTGCATCTAACCCAGCCAATAGTTTTGGCCTAATACCACAGTTTGGCCACTCAGCTCTGCTCGGTTACCATCCATTGTTTTTTTGTGCAAACAACTCCAGAGTTGTGAATTAGTTAACCACCAAAATGAGTGGAAAAAGGCCTGCTGCTGGTGGAAAGGGGAATAGGCGTGTTGGGAAGGGGAAAAAAGGTTGTGTCCGTGGGGTAGGTGTTAAAGCAACAGTAACATCTGCAGAAGAAAGACCATCTTCCAGCCAAACTAAAATGTCTACTTCTTTTAGCGGACAATGTGATAAGATCCCTTTCTTACGGCCACGCCAATTGCTACAAATTCCAGATGAGGCACAAAAACAGCAGGTGCTTCAACGGATATCAAGTGCTCCTTTAAGTGGGCTCTCCTCCACATCAACTTCAACATCACAAATACTCCAGTCCTCAAAGGTGTCACCCAAATCGCACTTGCTTCCTCACAGCTCCCAAATCTCCAGCTGCCCGTCTGAGTATGAGGTAGAACAGATGGTTGAGTCTGCAGAGCTGTTTACTCATACTATAGCCTGGGAATCAGAGGTCGACTCCAGCGCTTCTGTGAATCCAGACGAGGAAATGATCTGCACTGATGCCCAGAATCTTTATGAGTCGGATCCAGGACCAGACGCAGAAGGTTCTGACCATAATGTAGACCCTCATTCCCAAACTGTAACTCCTGTTGGTGGAGACAATGAGGAAGACGATGATAAGACTCAAATACCTGATTGGAGCGACAACTTTAGTTTTTTGTCAGGGCAGGAACAGGTTGGCTCTGAGGACGACGGGTGTGATAACGCACAGGGTGATGATGATGAGGTCGGAGATCCCACTTACTGTCAACCCACAGTCAGCCAAGAGATGAGGTCAGCAGAGGAGGTGGAGGAAGATGCTAGTGACGACGAGGTCAGGTTGCGCCTTCCTGGACAGAGACGTAGTACTGGAAGCACGTCAACAACTGCATCCTCAAACACAACTCTGCCTCTCACCACAAGTCGTGGTGGCTCTTCAGGTCGCATGGGTGCTAAGCCTTGCATAGCCTGGGCATTTTTTCAGATCGATAAAGATGACCCAACTCGTGTTATCTGTAACATTTGTCAGCAAAAGCTAAGTAGAGGCCAAAAAATACATAGTTTGAGTACTTCATGCATGAACCGGCACATGGACATGAAGCATAAGTTGCAGTGGGAAGCTCAGTGTGCTACAATGCGGCCTAGCCGGCCGGGCACACCACCGTCTGCCATATCTTGTGCATCCGCGGCCTCTTCATCCTCTGTGACTGGGGGGACAGCAGTCACACCTGTTTTGGGGCGCAGACCTGCCACCTCTTTACCCGCAACAGCCAGCGTGATTGGCAGGTCATCATTTTCTTTGGAGGTGGTAACACCAGCTGGTCTTGAGCGCTGTCCGACATCGATAGCACCACCTTTGGATCAAGGCAACCTAACATGTCCGCCTGCATCTTCCTCACAGACCAGCAGTTTGCCGGGGACACCCTTATCAACCCCGTCTAAGCACAATAGCCAGCCCTCGGTCCCTCAGATGTGGACAAGTAAAAGACCATTTCCTCCTAGCCATGAGAAAGCTAAGAGGTTGAATTTCACCATCTGCAAGCTCTTGGCTACAGAAATGCTGCCTTTCCGCCTGGTGGACACAGAGGATTTTCGAGACCTTATGTCCGTCGCAGTGCCCCAGTACCAGATGCCCAGTCGGCACTACTTCTCAAAGAAAGGTGTGCCTGCGCTCCACCAGCATGTCGCACACAACATCACCACTTCTTTGAGAAACTCTGTGTGTGACAGGGTGCATTTCACCACAGACACTTGGACGAGTAGGCATGGACAGGGGCGTTACATGTCGCTGACTGGGCACTGGGTAACTATGGTGACAGCAGGACAAGGGGCTGCTGTCCAAGTCTTGCCGTCCCCACGAGTTGTGCGTCAATCCTCTTTATGTCAAAGTTCCTCCACTGCTTCTGCCTCCTCAACCTCCTCTCGGTCTTCCACCTGCACCCAAAGCCTGTCTGGTCATGCCACAAGCTTTCTAACTGCGCAGAAGGGATCCTGCACACCTCCTTACTATGCTGGCAGTAGGGCTCAACGTCATCAGGCGGTTTTTACATTGAAATGTCTGGGAAATGTGAGTCACACAGCTGAGGAGTTCTGGTCAGCTCTGGAGAACCAATTTCATGAATGGTTGTCTCCACTGGACCTGAAACCAGGGAAGGCCGTGTGCGACAATGCTGCAAACCTGGGTGCGGCCCTTCGCCGGGGCAATGTCACACACGTGCCTTGTATGGCTCACGTGTTGAACCTGGTTGTCCAGCAATTTTTAGCCCACTATCCCAGACTAGATGGCCTTCTGCAGAGGGCACGGTCGCTGTGTGCTCACTTCCGCCGTTCGCATCCCGCAGCTCAGCGACTTACATCTCTACAGAAGTCGTTGGGCCTGCCACTTCACCGGCTAAAATGCGATGTGCCTACCCGGTGGAATTCAACTCTGCACATGTTGCAGCGACTGTGGCAGCACCGACAAGCCCTGGTGCAATACGTTCTGACGTATAGCCTGGGCCAACGAGATTCAGAGGTGGGGCAAATCACGCTGGAGGAGTGGTCTCAGATCAGGGACCTATGCACCCTTCTGCACAGTTTTGAAATGGCGACGAAGATGTTTAGTGCTGACAATGCCATTATCAGCATGACTATTCCGGTGATTTACATGCTGGAGCACATGTTAAACAGAATTCGGAGTCAGGTGGTGGCACAAGAGGAGGTGGAGGAAGTAGAGGAGGAGGAGTTGTATGCGGAAGGGCTAACATCTGCAAGGTCCAGACGGTCGGCAGCACCAAGGCGGCAGGCATGTGAGGGTGGGGGAGATGGTTTTACCAGGGCGCATGGTAGCAGCCAAACTAGTGAGGAAGGTGCAGGAGCCCAGGAAGAAGTGGAGGACGAACTGATGGAAGACTCATCAGATGAGGGAGACCTTGATCACATTTCTGTTGTGCGAGGTTGGGGGGAGAGGACAGAGGAAGGAAGCATGATTGTTACCTCGCCACCAACACAACAGGGACTTGGTGCTCCTGGATGCGCAACACACATGAGTGCCTTCTTGCTGCACTACCTGCAACATGACCCTCGAATTGTGAGAATTAGAAATAATCCTGACTACTGGGTTGCCACACTGTTAGATCCCCGGTACAAAAGTAAATTTGCAGAAATTATTCCTGCCATAGAAAGGGATGCCCGCATGCAGGAGTATCAGCAGAGACTGTTGCAGAATCTTACATGTGCTTTTCCACAAAATACCAGTGGTGCACGTAGTGAATCTCACAGTTCCAACTTGCCAACCGTGGGACCGTCAAGTGTTCAGCACTCAAACCGTAACAGAACCACAGTATCTGCTGGTAACATCCATTTTGCGGAATCATTTCACCACTTTTTTAGCCCATCCTTTGCAAGGCCACAGGAGACAAGAAGTCTGACACATAGTCAATGCCTAGAGACGATGGTACAGGAGTATCTCCAAGTAAACATTGAAGCCACGACTGTGTCACTGGACCCTTGCTCTTTTTGGGCTTCCAATCTGGATAAATGGCCGGAGCTAGCCACTTACGCCTTGGAGATCTTGTCATGCCCCGCAGCCAGCGTTCTGTCTGAATGTGTGTTCAGCGCTGCTGGTGGTGTGCTGACAGATAAGCGCACGCGGCTCTCCACTGATAATGTAGACAGACTCACGTTCATAAAGATGAACAAATCATGGATCCGAAACGACTTTTCTACCCCTGTGTCATCCTGGGGAGAGTAAAAGCTTGATGATTGGTTAAAATCACCCTACCAACCATTTTAAGCTTTCAAATTACTAATCATGTTTATCTGTATCTTGACTGGAAAATAATTTGGGCTTTGTAGCAGTGTGCAGCACTGATCCTATTAGGCCATCTATAATAAGCTTCACCAGATTTAAAATTAAAAATAATTTTTAGCTGCATCTGGCCCGGAAAATAATTTTGGGGCTCCGAGATGTGCAAGACACATAAGTGCCTTCTTGCTGCACTACCTGCAGCATGACCCTCATATTGTCAGAATTCGAAGTAATCATGACTACTGGGTTGCCACACTCTTAGATCCCCCAAACTTTTCGATCAACCTTTTCATTTTAATAAAGACCAAAAAAATGGTCATTTTTGAAATTATAAGCATTAGCAGGTTGTTAGAAACTGAAATCAAACAGTTTTCAACTCAAAACTTTATTCTAGGTGATGTTACATTTTCACATAGGACCCCTTGTTCGAAAGGAGCTTCTGAACTCTCTCGTCCATTGAATTTGTCAGGTTTTGGATGGTTTCTGCTTCAATTGTTTTGCATGAGGACAGAATACCCTCCCAGAGCTGTTGCTTAGATGTGAACTGCCTCCCGCCATCATAGACACTCCTTTTAATGATGCTCCAAAGGTTCTGAATGGGGTAGAGGTCAGGGGAGCATGGGGGTCACACCATAAGTTTGTCCCCTTTTATGCCCATATCAGCCAGAGATGCAGATGTTTTATGTGCAGCATGAGATGGTGCATTATCATGCAGAAAAATGATCTTGCTGTGAAATACACGGTTCTTCTTCTTGAACCATGGCAGGAAGTGCTGTTTGAGAAAATCCACATACATTATGGAGTTCATCTTTAGCGCCTTCAGGGATCCTAAAGGGGCCGACAATCTCTCTCCCCATGATTCCAGCCCAAAACATTACTCCACCTCCTCCTTGTTGGCGCTGTAGCCGTGTTTGCGTGGGGTGTCCATCAACCAGCCATCCTCCACTCCATTCATCTGGACCATCGAGCGCTGCACGGCACTCATCCGTGAACAAAACAGTTTTGAAATCAGTCTTCATGTAATGTTTGGCCCACTGGAGCCGTTTCTGCTTGTGTGAAGTGGATAGAGGAGGTCGACAGGATGGCGTATGCACAGCTGCAAACCTCTGAAGGACCCTGCATCTTGTTGTTCGGGGGACGTTGGAGGCACAAGCAGCTTCAAAAACTTGTCTGCTGCTATGACAAGGCTTTTTTGCCGCTGCTCTTTCAACCTGACGTAATTGCCTGTAGGAAAGAGTCCTCAATTTGCCCTTATCAGCACGCACACGTGTGTACTGTGAATCAGCTACATACTTCTTGATTGCCAAGACACTTCATCCTGATCATCGCACAATGTTGATTGTAGTCATGCCTTGACCTAAACACTCCACAATTTGTTGCTTCTCAGCAGCCGACACATCCTTTTTCTTTCCCATTTTGGCAGAAAATGTAGGCTGCTTAATAATGTGAGAGAGCCTTCTTAAGTAGTCTTGCCTTTCATTGGACACACCTGCCAAACTAATTAGCACAGGTGTCTGCAATTGCTTACAGTGATATAAAGAGCCCTGACACACATCACCATCACTGAGTTTAACTGACAAACAAACAAATTCTTCCCTTATCACTCCTAAACACTTTTTGCATAATAATTTGGAACGCGGTGTACATGTGCTTTTCCACAAAACACCAGTGGTTCACGTAGTGAATCTTACAGTTCTAACTTGCCAACCGTGGTCTGTATGGAATTGTTCAATAAAGGGCCCAAAATTAAGATAACATAGATGGGAGAGGTCTCTATGAATAGGAATTCCTAAGTATTTGATACCCTGTGAGGGCCAGGCAAAGGGAAAGTTGGACTGGATGGAATCCTATATGGATTTAGGGAGGGAGACATCGAGGGCCTCAGACTTCGCTGCATTGATTTTAAAATTTTACCATGTAACAAAGTGATCTATTTCAGCCATAACAGCAGGGATGGATATATGTGATTGAGTGATATATACTAGGACATCATCAGCAAATAGAGAGCACTTGTACTCTGTGCCTCCCACCTCAATCCACCTAATATTGGGGTTATGGCGAATTGATGAGAGCAGGTGCTCCGTCACTAGGATGTATAAGAGAGGGGACAGAGGACATCCCTGCCTTGTCCCATTGGTGATAGTGAAAGGTGATGAAAATGTTCTGACGCACCCCCTGGGCCTTGGGACACCCGGAGCCGGACCCTTTTTGGTGGATGCTGGTGGTTGTAGTCTTCGTGGCGGCGATCCGGTTCCGTGGCTCAGGGCGGTCAAACCAGTGGCGGAACTATTTATGTGGTTTTGATGTTTAAATGTCCGACTACGCCACCCGTGGATTGCGGTCAGAGTGAACCGCCGCTACAGGGCAGACCGCTAAGGCTGGTGTTGTGGGTGCAGCAGAGCGTAGCATAACTCCCCACGGGAGGAGTATAGCCTCAGGGCAGTGTATGCGGAGGATGGGGGTGATAGTGCAGGGCAGCAGCAGTAACGACACGGACTCAGTGATGCAGTTCAGGGCCTTTACTCACAGTTCTTATTATCCAGACCACGTCTGCAGGTAACGGCTGCCCACGTCGTACTGTGCTCACCAGGTGAGGGGCTCAGACAACTCCCAGATAACTTTGGAGCGCTTCACAGGACCCCCTTTGTGTGTCCTTTGTCTGGCCTTTCTTACCAACACTTCTGTCCGGCTGCCTCGGGCCTCCTCTTGGTAAACTTGGCGCCAGTTTCCCTGACCCTATGTGGTGCCTTCCTAGCGGGTGGAACAAGGGGCTGCGCCACATAAAATGTCAGAGCCTCCGGTTTCTAGCTGAGGGTCGTTTCCTGCCTCCACTAGTTCGGGGACCGGTCTCCCCCTTTGGCCTGACCCCTCCACGCAGGTGGATTCGGGCGTGCGGTGGCGACTCGCCCGTCCGCACCCCTGGGATCCCTTCATTCCTCGTTCCTGGAGCCTTCTCCGCTCCTCTTCCTTCCTTCTCCCTCTTGCAGGCCTGGGCCTCTGTTACTAGGCCCGCCTCCGGAGCAGAGCTCATGCAGAGCCCCTGCTCCCTGCCACTTCTGCTCAGACTTCTCTGCACTGAACTAAGATGGTGCCCACCTTTTATACTCCCTTCTCAATGCACCCAGGAACTGCTTCCTCCCTGCTCCTGCACTGCAGGGTTCCCCTTCCTCAGTGTTCCCTCCCCCCACTCCAGCCAGGGACAGGGACTGTCGTGCCCATCTCAGGGGCATATTGGTCGCCCTGCCCCACGGCAATGTGGTGTAATGCATGCAGGTGTCGGGTCCTGATCCACACTCCATCCTTATCTGAGAGTGAGATATCACACCTCTGGGTGAGGTGCAATACGTCTGTAGCAACCGAGCCCTCGGTGCTACAGTTCCATTTATCTTCAGCCTAGGTGACGTATTGTGATACAGGGCCGTGATTTTGGCTATAAAAGGGTCCTCTAGACCCCTACCCCAAGCTTTTTAAGAGAATCATATATGGCGTGCCAGGAGACTCTATGGAATGCTTTCTCAGCATCCAACGAGAGTATCTACTTACAAATTTTTAACTGCATCTAGCCCAGGAAATACTTTGTGCCTAGTAGCAGTGTCTGCTAGTCAGCGGATTATCCCGGCTGTTAAGCAAGCTACACCACCTGTAGTTTGGACACTTAATTTTTTCAAAGGAAATGCTTCGGGACCACGGGATACTCAGTGAAGAGCATCAGGAGGCACCCCAAGGCATAGGGGCTGGGACTGGCACTAGGATGCCTTGCGGTGGACAGCCGAGCTCGATCCTTATAAAAGCTTTTTAACTGCAGCAGCTTTAGTGGACGCTACTGGAGCTGGAATTACGCGGCTGCTGGCATGAGACTTGCCCTCCAATAGATCCTTGTAAATGGATTTAAAGTGTATTCATTCAAATTAGAGGGACAATTTAAATTAAAAAGCTTAGAGCTGCCTCCACCACAGGGGCCTCTCTCGACCCACCAGCGGACAGGCACCAGTATTGGGAGAGGGGGGCTGGCCGTCAGGGTTCACCGCGGCTCTGGCACAAACCCGGCGACACGGAGGTGGCACGGGCAGGAGCGGACTGGCCGTCTCGGCTTCTCACTTTTTGGATTTTAGAAGGGCATGACATGCCTATATCTGTGTCTCCCCCTCCTTTTACTCCTCCACCTCTTTTCTTTTCGCATGACTATATGTACTTGTCACTTTTCCATGTGTTAGTTGTGTCTTCTGAGCAGTTTGTCAGCTTTTGGACACCTTTGAAGGTGTTTTCTATGTGTTTCTATGTGTTTTTGTTTGCCTGCCATTGGTTTTAACGGTGTTCGAAGGTGTTCGACGAACAGTTCGACGAACAGTTCGGCGAACACACGGGTGTTCGACGAACCGAACCGAACTCGAACACTACGGGGGTGGCTCAACACTAGTGGCAAGCAAGGCAAGAGCAGAGTGGAAACCGCAAGAGCGGCAAGCTAAGCAGGAGCAGAGCGGAAACCGCAGAGCGGTAAACAAGGCAGGAGCAGAGCGGAAACCGCAGAGCGGTAAACAAGGCAGGAGCAGAGCGGAAACCGCAGAGCGGTAAACAAGGCAGGAGCAGAGCGGAAACCGCAGAGCGGCTAAGTAGGCAGGAGCAGAGCGGAAACCGCAGAGCGGCAAACAAGGCAGGAGCAGAGCAGAAACCGCAGAGCGGCAAACAAGGCAGGAGCAGAGCAGAAACCGCAGGAGCGGCAAGCAAGGCAAGAGCAGGGCAGAAACCGCAAGAGAGGCAAGCTAAGCAGGAGCAGAGCTGAAACCGCAGAGCGGTAAAAAAGGCAGGAGCAGAGCGGAAACCGCAGAGCGGTAAACAAGGAAGGAGCAGAGCGGAAACCGCAGAGCGGTAAACAAGGCAGGAGCAGAGCGGAAACCGCAGAGCGGCAAACAAAGAAGAGCAGGGGGGACAGGGCTCTGTTCACACGGAACAGACAGGAAGAGAAAGGCAGAGCCAGATACCCACAGGGTACTAGCAGTGAAGTAGCGAGTGGACCACAAACTCACAAACGGGAGTACAGAGACAACAAGCAGGAGTTAGGTACGAGTTCAGACTCTGCAGAAAAAGGAAGGGAATGGACATAGAGGCAAAACAGGTAAAGGATAGGAGAGAGTTCAGACTGGAACTGAGTGTACGGAGGAGACCGACACTGCAGCGGGATACAGGAGCGGGTCTGGGAATACGGCCCCCAGAGAGGCGGGACGAACAGGCAAGGAGCGTGTTCAGACAGGACAGACAAGATACAGGAGCGGGTCTAGGTAATCGGCCCCTAGAAGGCGGGAGGAACAGGCTAGGAGCGTGTTCAGACAGGACTGGAAATACAGCCTCCAGGAGAGGCAGCAGGCAAGAGTACACAGACAGGACTCAGTTCAGACACGGGAACTGATACCGCAAGGCAGGAGACATAGACAGGACTCAGTTCAGACACGGGAACTGATACCGCAAGGCAGGAGACAAAGACAGGACTCAGTTCAGACACGGAAACTGATACCACAAGGCAGGAGACATAGACAGGACTCAGTTCAGACACGGGAACTGATACCGCAAGGCAGGAGACAAAGAACGGGACCTGGCACCTTCAGAGTGCAAGCACACACTGAATGAAACACTATGCTTAGGCAGGGATAGATGGGAGCAGCTGAGCTATATACCAGGTGACAGACAGCAATAGGCTGAGGACGCACAAGGGGTGTGACCCACAACAGGTAAAAAAAGCAGGAATGATCGGGCGCCGCCCTTAAGCAGCAGAAACAGACACAAACAGACAGCATGGAGGGAAGCCAGAGAGACATTCTGGACAGGAGATCAAGTGCGCGCTCTTGCACAGTGGGAGATGGACCACTATGCAAGGACGCCGCCAGGTATGTTACACTCGCCACCAAGCGATCCTGAGAAAGGCTGGCCGGGCGATGGATCAAGCAGCGTCTACTGGCAATACCACCTTGGATACGCCCATTCTCGTCTGATCTCGGAAGCAAAGCAGGGCTGGGCTCAGACAGTACTTGGATGGGAGACCTCCTGGGAACACCGGGTGCCGTAGACCATTTTGATAACGTTTTGCCCTACTGCCCAGCTCGGCTAGCATGGAACGGCGCCTTGCCGTACACCGACCTTAAGTAACTTAGATGATGGAAGCCCCAAGGCCTCTGAGCCAGTTGGCAGCTAAGTACGCTACCCCGCCGCCTTCATGCAGGCCTGACACCGAGCTCCTTGTCACGGCTAGGAGTGCTTATTGACTCCGCAGCTCGCCGTGTGGAAATGATGGCATTAAAAGCACCCGGGGCCGTGAAGGGGCCAGGCTTTCAGCAGGTGCCCAGGGAAGGTTTTGGATGCCGGCCGCCTAGCGAGGGCCAGCAGAAGTAACATGTATCTCTGCAAAGAAGCTTGTGTAACCAAGCCAGACGGCTGACAAAGAGCTAACCTCAGTGCAAGGAAGGTGCGGAAGGAATTGGGGAGGGGGGGGGGTGATTCCTGATAGGGCCCTGAAATCATAAAACAGGCAGGAGAGTCTGACGCATGGTGACGGAGAGGTTGTAGGGGCAGATAGGGGGTGTTGTCACGTGCGAGCACGTGTGCATGCTGGCTTGTGTGTGAGAGTGCGCTTCCTAGGTGTGGCGCGCTGCATACAGTCAAAGAGATTGTTCCCTTTCATTAAAAGTTAATCCCCGGCTGCAGGCTATTAGAAAGCAACTAACCGCGCTCTACTCACCCTACCCGGGTCTACCGGTGAGTCTCGCCTCTGCTCCCGGCCTGTGGCATTGGCCGTGAAGCTGACGTTCCGTCGACAGCGCTGCAGCCAATCAGTGAGCTCAGCGGCTCTGAGTGGGGCGTTGTGTCTACAAGACCTTTTAAGGAAGCCAGCAAAAAAATTGAAGAGAAGGGAAAGCACAAAAGGACCTGGTCTTGCTGAGCACTGGAAAGGGCAGCCGGCAGCCAGACGTCAAAGTAGAAAAGCAGCAAGTGAGAGGCTTGTCTCTGTCTACGGCCACACCATACTGAACACGCCTGATCTCGGAAGCTAAGCAGGGTTGGGCCTGGTTAGTACTTGGATAGGAGACCGCCTGGGAATACCAGGTGCTGTAGGCTTTTGCTTTTTCCTTCTTTCCACCAGCAGGGGGTACTCTCTTCTATGGCTTTTTTCCATTCCCTTTCACAAGTGCACACATTCATTCTCTTTTCTTTTTTCATTTGCTTTCTCTCTTGCGCTATTTCATCTCTGCAAAATACCAGCATCCTTCTGATCACCGTGGGCCTCCAGCATTGTTGCTTCTTTACTTTTAATACTAGGACCAGCGTCTCCCGCGTGGCTGGAGGCAACCACAGGTAAACCCAAGCAGAAGACCTTTGCAGGCAACACGACCCTCCCCCCTGAAGAGCAGCTCAAAGTCACTGGCAACCATCTCACCCTCTTCCTTCATTCACCCCTGGACGTCTCGCTCCGCCCCCAAGTTACGGGTCCAGCTTGCTCTTTCTGTCACATTACCGCGATGAAGGGTTTAGCCTGCAGGAGACCCTGCGCCGAGACATTTTTGAAGACACCTGATGCGGCGGGTGAATCACTGCTAAACAAACCACACCTGTAGGGACGGCAAAGCCTTTGCATGGACCCTTCGGAGCCCGCCACGTCACGGCCAGATTGCTCGCCACCAAGCGATCCTGAGAAAGGCTGGCCGGGCGATAGATCAAGCAGCGTCTACTGGTCTTATCACCTTGGATACGCACGATCTCGTCTGATCTTGGAAGCAAAGCAGGGCTGGGCTTGGACAGTACTTGAATTGGAGACCTTCTGGGAACACCGGGTGCTGTAGACCATTTTGATGACGTTTTGCCCTACTGACCAGCTCGGCTAGCATGGAACGGCGCCTTGCCGGACACCGACCATAAGTAACTTAGATGATGGAAGCCCAAAGGCCTCTGAGCCAGTTGGCAGCTAAGTACGCTACCCCGCCGCCCTTCACGTTGGTCTGACACCGAGCTCCTTGTCACGGCTAGGAGTGTTTATTGTCTCCACAGCTCGCCGTGTGGAAATGATGGCGTTAAAAGCACCCGGGGCCGTGAAGGGGCCAGGCTTTCAGCAGGTGCCCAGGGAAGGTTTTGGATGCCGGCCGCCTAGCGAGGGCCAGCAGAAGTAACATGTTTCTCTGCAAAGAAGCTTGCGTAACCAAGCCAGACGGCTGACAAAGAGCTATCCTCAGTGCAAGGAAGGTGCGGAAGGAATTTGGGAGTGGGGGGGTGATTCCTGCTAGGGCCCTGAAATCATAAAACAGGCAGGAGAGTCTGACGCATGGTGACGGAGAGGTTGTAGAGGCAGATAGGGGGTGTTGTCACGTGCGAGCACGTGTGCATGCTGGCTTGTGTGTGAGAGTGCGCTTCCTAGGTGTGGCGCGCTGCAGACAGTCAAAGGGATTGTTCCCTTTCATTAAAAGTTAATCCCCGGCTGCAGGCTATTAGAAAGCAACTAACAGCGCTCTACTCACCCTACCCGGGTCTACCGGTGAGTCTCGCCTCTGCTCCCGGCCTGTGGCATTGGCCGTGAATCTGACGTTCCGTCGACAGCGCTGCAGCCGATCAGTGAGCTCAGCGGCTCAGAGTGGGGCATTGTGTCTACAAGACCTTTTAAGGAAGCCAGCAAAAAAATTGAAGAGAAGGGAAAGCACAAAAGGACCTGGTCTTGCTGAGCACTGGAAAGAGCAGCCGGCAGCCAGACGTCAAAGTAGAAAAACAGCAAGTGAGAGGCTTGTCTCTGTCTACGGCCACACCAAACTGAACACGCCTGATCTCGAAAGCTAAGCAGGGTTGGGCCTGGTTAGTACTTGGATAGGAGACCGCCTGGGAATACCAGGTGCTCTAGGCTTTTGCTTTTTCCTTCTTTCCACCAGCAGGGGGCACTCTCTTCTATGGCTTTTTTCCATTCCCTTTCACAAGTGCACACATTCATTCTCTTTTCTTTTTTCATTTGCTTTCTCTCTTGCGCTATTTCATCTCTGCAAAATACCAGCATCCTTCTGATCACCGTGGGCCTCCAGCATTGTTGCTTCTTTGCTTTTAATACTAGGACCAGCGTCTCCCGCGTGGCTGGAGGCAACCACAGGTAACCCCAAGCAGAAGACCTTTGCAGGCAACACGACCCTCCCCCCTGAAGAGCAGCTCAAAGTCACTGGCAACCATCTCACCCTCTTCCTTCATTCACCCCTGGACGTCTCGCTCCCCCCCCAAGTTACGGGTCCAGCTTGCTCTTTCTGTCACATTACCGCGATGAAGGGTTTAGCCTGCAGGAGACCCTGCGCCGAGACATTTTTGAAGACACCTGATGCGGCGGGTGAATCACTGCTTAACAAACCACACCTGTAGGGACGGCACAGCCTTTGCATGGACCCTTCGGAGCCCGCCCCGTCACGGCCAGATTGCTCGCCACCAAGCGATCCTGAGAAAGGCTAGCCGGGCGATGGATCGAGCAGTGTCTGCTGGCCATACCACCTTGTATATGCCCGATCTTGTCTGATCTCGAAAGCAAAGCAGGGCTGAGCTCAGACAGTACTTGGATGGGAGACCTCCTGGGAACACCAGGTGCTGTAGACCATTTTGATGACGTTTTGCCCTACTGCCCAGCTCGGCTAGCATGGAACGGCGCCTTGCCGGACACCGACCTTAAGTAACTTAGATGATGGAAGCCCCAAGGCCTCTGAGCCAGTTGGCAGCTAAGTACGCTACCCCGCCGCCTTCACGCAGGCCTGACACCGAGCTCCTTGCCACGGCTAGGAGTGCTTATTGACTCCGCAGTTCGCCGTGTGGAAATGATGGCGTTAAAAGCACCCGGGGCCGTGAAGGGGCCAGGCTTTCAGCAGGTGCCCAGGGAAGGTTTTGGATGTCGGCCGCCTAGCGAGGGCCAGCAGAAGTAACATGTTTCTCTGCAAAGAAGCTTGTGTAACCAAGCCAGACGGCTGACAAAGAGCTAACCTCAGTGCAAGGAAGGTGCGGAAGGAATTGGGGAGGGGGGGGTGATTCCTGCTAGGGCCCTGAAATCATAAAACAGGCAGGAGAGTCTGCCGCATGTTGACGGAGAGGTTGTAGGGGCAGATAGGGGGTGTTGCCACGTGCGAGCACGTGTGCATGCTGGCTTGTGTGTGAGAGTGCGCTTCCTAGGTGTGGCGCGCTGCAGACAGTCAAAGGGATTGTTCCCTTTCATTAAAAGTTAATCCCCGGCTGCAGGCTATTAGAAAGCAACTAACCGCGCTCTACTCACCCTACCCGGGTCTACCGGTGAGTCTCGCCTCTGCTCCCGGCCTGTGGCATTGGCCGTGAAGCCGACGTTCCGTCGACAGCGCTGCAGCCGATCAGTGAGCTCAGCGGCTCAGAGTGGGGCGTTGTGTCTACAAGACCTTTTAAGGAAGCCAGCAAAAAAATTGAAGAGAAGGGAAAGCACAAAAGGACCTGGTCTTGCTGAGCACTGGAAAGGGCAGCCGGCAGCCAGACATCAAAGTAGAAAAGCAGCAAGTGAGAGGCTTGTCATCTTTCCTTGGATCCTGGCTGGTAAATCATGTTTTTGTCCAGCATGTGTCCAGGCCTACATGTCATCTGCTTCTCAGCATGAAGATTCTGTGTCTTGTGGGGTGGGCAGAGCAAGAGAGCCCCCCCCTTTCTGTACCATGGGCTTTTATAGCCAGTCGTATGGACACCTGTTCTACATATGGTAGTGAACCAAAAATACACACACAAATAGCGCATGTCAACTAGACACGATGGCTGAGGCATAGAACTCAGAAAAATGATTATCGATTAACATTCCAAATGAATTTCCATAATTAACCATTTTACATTTCCCCCTTTTTGAGAATAAAAGGACTTTAACTGAAATTTCTCAAAAGAAGATACATTCATCAATCATTTTTTCTTTCCTTCTTCCTTGGCAATATCATTAAATTTCCATAATAATAATAATAGTAATAATAGTATCAATATCGGATTATTGTTATATAATGATGTGAATTCATGTTATGGTAAGCCGTGACTAATATTCATTTAATATGTAGAATTATACTTCCCTATATCGAAATTGAAGCAATCGCGGGTTCAATCGTCATCATCTGATGTCATCGGGTCGTCGTCTCGTCTTCTTCTTGGTTCTTTTATAACACAGTCTTTAGATGAAAACTCCTTTGAAATAAATTACAGCATGTAGATATTGTACAGTCCATAATTGTGTTCATTATTGTTCAGTCCATAAACTGTACTCTTTATTAGAAAGATCATGTGTGTCAGATGATAAGAAAACAAAGTCCATGGATGAAATGTAGCTTTAATATCTGTGCAGTGTCACCTGGACTTACGTTGGATCGTCTTTGGAATCTTCCGTGTATCCGCACTGGTCTCGTGTCACTTTTGGAACAGATGTGACGTCTTTGGTCAGTAAAGCAAGGGTTAACTTGACACTTTCCTGCTTTATATAGCACCATAACCAGTACTCAGTCCTTTATATACAGGACACATATGCCAGGTATTACCTGTTCACCAGCTTTCATTGAAGCATTGAAGGTGATAAGAAACCACTGGAACGTGATGAAACTTGAACACAACACAGTACATATAGGATCATCGTCCTCTGCCGTCCTGGTGATCAGTGGTGTGAATTGTATTGTATGTAATGGACACAGTCTATTATAACACTCAGCATTCACACCTGTTACCTTCTGAGACGTCCGGATATCAGTTGCTTCTTCTTGTAACTTTTGAGAATCTCTTTGATTTATAAAAATTAAAAGTCTTTATTAAGATAGAATTCATAATTGCGATGTCTTGATTGAAGTCTTCATTCCCTAATCTGATACCAAATCTGGCAGTTTTTCCTAACCTATAATATCACAGCGTACCATAGCAATCAGTAATATCCATCTAATTATTATCAAAATATTAAAATAAATTATGTTTGGAATAATAAACAATAATAGATAATAATTCATTATCAATCAAGTTCTCCATATGATAGAACATTTTTATGTCATAGGTGTAATTACCTTTTCCAACCCATAGGTGTCAGTGTATTTTGAAAAAACAAGTTTTTATATCTTTATTAAACCAATAATATCAAAGAATGTATACTCCTGAACCAAAATGAATAAATATATGAATGTATGAATGAATGAATGAATGAATAAATGAATGAATGAATTGTTGTGTTTACTCAGAAAATGTAAACATTTTTTTCCTTAGCAATATATATTTAATGAAGCAATACTCTTGTATTAGACATTACTTTATTAAATATTAATGTGTTTTCTCAATTGAGATATTGAACTGAAATAAAATCAAATGAGAATTAAAAAATGAAAAAATAGAAAAATAAGAAGTATAAAGTAAGAATAAAATTTTAAAAATGAAAAATAAAATTAAGAGTAAAAATAAGAATAAAAATAAAAATAAGGCCTTTAAATTTTAATGACAAATGCAGAGTAATTATATTCTCCATAAAAAATACCCTTATATCTCCATTATCTGGATGATTTCATATTTGTCATAACCTTGTACCACCAAAAAATATTAAATTATGCAACTTTGCATGTAATACCCTTCTTAATTATACCATAGTACCTTATTATTATTTCTTCTTTATTAAAATGTGTGGAAAATAAGTATTGATCAAAAGTGATTATGTAATCAGGATCAAAAACACATTTTCCCCCTTAATACCAAAAATATTATTTTATAAAATTTATGTATATATCAGAACCAAATTAAAAATAATTATTCTTCTAGAAATATTGTGCATAAATTTCATATCGATGAGTAGCATAGATTTGACTAAAGAGAGGTGTGTACCTATTTAGGTAACCATTAAAAATAATATTATAGTTATTCAAGAATATTATCATGTGGAAAATTATTCTAAATATAAATTTGCTTTGTAAACCATTTTGATGTGTGGTTGCCCTTATCCACTATTAGTTAAATCAAGAAATAATAATTATTAAAAAAATATAGAAATATACATATGTAGATAATACCTAATTATGTATTATAATTTCCTCAGAATTAAATATATTTTTGTACCTTCACATAAAGAAACATTTTTTTTTTTCAAACATACAAACATACGAGGCCTCTGTCACATCAATCACACTTAGCAGCTGCTGATTTACTCATCTGTCACCTTCACTCTGACATTCACAGATCTGTTCAACTCAAACATTCCACATATGAAGTTTTAGATATATATATATATATATTTAACCCAAAATTGTTGTATCCCAATTTATTAATGCGCATTGCCATATCAATTGAATATCTTTATATTTCTTTGAATATTCCCCAAGTACATATTATATAATATGGGAGTAAGTCACTGGAATTTCAGACACTTGAAAAAACTCTTGTCTTAGATTCTTTTTTCACTGGCTGCCCGGTCTTAAGTTACATCAGTTGAAAATAGAATGAATGGGATCCTATACTATTAGCTCAAAGTTCAAAGGCCGCAGCTGTCACACGTCATGCTGTAAAGCTACTTTAATTTGCACGAACACTTCATGCACAGAAAATATTAGCAACACAAAAGAATTAATAAGTATTACATATATATTATAGTTCAACTAGATATATTGTTATTATTTTAAAATGTTATACACATAAAATCATGCAATTTTTTCACTTCCTGTGTGAATAAAGAAATAAATCCATTTTAGAGTTCTTTGATCAAATCCTGCTTTGGAATGAAAACTCTAAGGAAATATAAGAAAATAAAATTAAATATCAAATTCATACAGAAACAGAATTATTTAAATATCTTATACATATATTGGTTGGTTCTAATGTAATTCAAAATATTGCTACTTAAATTTATATATATGAAGTTCTAATTTATTAATTAATATATATATATATATATTTTATAAACGTATATATAAATACAATTATACGCAATCTCTACTTAGACAAGTGTATATATATATATATATATATATATATATACATATATATATGAACTATTAGAAACTATGTAACTACAATTTTACTGTATAAGATTATAAATAAATATTGAGACATTGTATTACATTTTGATACAACATTATAATTACAGTTTTTCCTTAGCCACTCCCTAAACCAAATCTTCTGTCTCTCTCAAATATCTCCAGGAACGCCCTATTTAGGAAAGACATTTTTCTATCCTTCAAAACCTCAGAGAACTGCCTGTTCTTCTGTCCACATTCCATGACGTCACTGTGAGTTGGTCGTCTCACCTGTCTCTGTCCATCAGTTTCAGCCATTTTCCTTTTTAGAGAATCACAGTTCTGACTGAGAATTAACTCATTCTGTGGAGAGATGGATCTTTGCACTGGCTGATATGGCTTATAACATATATGAAATCTTCTGCGTATTTGATAGAGTTCACTATGGGGATGACTCAGTCTAGAAGAGTTTGATATTGGCTTTTGGTAAGATTTTACCTTTCCTGGTTTTATAAATTTAGCTTGATTTATTTTCTTTTCACGATTCTCATGTTTTCTAACAAAATCCAGCATCTGCGCACATTCAAATAATTAATTTTTTTGTGATGCCATAACTTGGGAAACTGAATTTAGGAATTTGAATTTTTGTACAAAAGTTGTTATCATATGTTGTACTTTTCCATTTTTGATGAGAGCTTTGTACAACCGTTCAAATATGGACATGAATGTATATGTACATTCGTTCCTACCAATCCTTAGTTTCTGCAGATCTTCTATGTTGGGAAAATCCTTTGTGACACAATAAATCAAATATCTTAATCTGTCCAAATCATTTTCCCATCCATTAGGAGAGTCATTTTCACAGGGCATTAAATGTAAACGTCTGGACAATGTCACAGGAATCCATATTTTAAATAATTGATTCCTCTCCTCATTGGATAAATCAAACTTATCAGAGAAGCTCTCAAATGTCTCTGAATTTCTACAGGCATGGATTTTGACATCATATTTTGGCATGATTTTGTATAATTTCAGCAAATTTTTCCTCATTTTAATTTGGAGTTGAGCCTGGGTAATTCCAGAATTCTCTGATATTTTTAGTGGCTCTTGTATGTCCGTTCCTCCTACGTCACTCACGTCTCCTCCCACATCACCTAGTATGTCGGTGTCTCGTATGTCAGTCATGTCTCCTCCCATGTCAGGTTTCTGTATGTCCGTCTCTTGGTCAGACCCAAGGTCACCTTCAGTTACAGACACGTGTCTTACTTCTTGTTCATTTTCCACATTACAGTCAGAATCAGTATCACCGTCTGACACTTCTACACTATTTTCCTGCTTAGAAATCTCTAACACAAGACTATGAAAAAAATCTACCAAATGTAGAATATTTCTCAATTTCTGTTTGTCTCTATTTACCAATTTAGAAGTTAACTGTAAATTCTGCAATTCACATTCTTTGTATAAACTGAGCCACAAAACTTCTATGTCATCTCCTCCATTAACTTTGAAATTAATATTACTTTGTTTAGCAAAAGAAGAAATTATATCCATATTTTGCTTACCTTAAGATTTCTTGGCTTCTCTTTATCAGCACGTCCTGTCTTCAGTTCGTCTGATTCTTTTCCTGTGTGATTCTGTTCCTTGTTAGTACCTCTGCTTCCTGTCTTTCCTCAGTCTGTAGGTCCTTTCTGCTTCTCGTGACAAACTAGTGAATTTACTGACACGTGAACAACAGCTGTTCAGCTCGTCAGGACTCCCCCCTTGTTCACGGAAGAAATTCACTTACTTAATTTAAAAAACAAAAAAACAGGACTGGCTGGCTCACCATTGTAAAATAATACTCTTCCTGTATTATTTTTTTCTACTGAGGACTTCTCAAAGTATCAGTATCACGATATTCTTATAAAAAAATGTATCTATTTATTCTTGGATTGTCCATTAAAAAGAATCAGATTGCAGCAGGTACATACAATAATTAGTTATAAAGTAATTGTCCATTTGTCCATAATTAGCTTAATTGTTGAGATTCACCCATCTTTCCTTGGATCCTGGCTGGTAAATCATGTCTTTGTCCAGCATGTGTCCAGGCCTACATGTCATCTGCTTCTCAGCATGAAGATTCTGTGTCTTGTGGGGTGGGCAGAGCAAGAGAGCCCCCCCTTTCTGTACCATGGGCTTTTATAGCCAGTCGTATGGACACCTGTTCTACATATGGTAGTGTACCAAAAATACACACACAAATAGCGCATGTCAACTAGACACGATGGCTGAGGCATAGAACTCAGAAAAATGATTATCGATTAACATTCCAAATGAATTTCCATAATTAACCATTTAACAGAGACCGCCTGGGAATGCCAGGTGCTGTAGGCTTTTGCTTTTTCCTTCCTTCCACCAGCAGGGGGCACTCTCTTCTATGCCTTTTTTCCATTCCCTTTCACAAGTGCACACATTCATTCTCTTTTCTTTTTTTCATTTGCTTTCTCTCTTGCGCTATTTCATCTCTGCAAAATACCAGCATCCTTCTGATCACCGTGGGCCTCCAGCATTGTTGCTTCTTTACTTTTAATACTAGGCTCCTTTTCACCAGGACCAGCGTCTCCCGGGTGGCTGGAGGCAACCACCGGTAACCCCAAGCAGAAGACCTTTGCAGGCAACACGACCCTCCCCCCTGAAGAGCAGCTGAAAGTCACTGGCAACCATCTCACCCTCTTCCTTCATTCACCCCTGGACGTCTCGCTCCGCCCCCAAGTTACGGGTCCAGCTTGCTCTTTCTGTCACATTACCGCGATGAAGGGTTTAGCCTGCAGGAGACCCTGCGCTGAGACATTTTTGAAGACACCTGATGCGGCGGGTGAATCACTGCTAAACAAACCACACCGGTAGGGACGGCACAGCCTTTGCATTGACCCTTCGGAGCCCGCCCCGTCACGGCCAGATTGCTCGCCACAAAGGGATCCTGAGAAAGGCTGGCCGGGCGATGGATCGAGCAGCGTCTACTGGCCATACCACCTTGGATACGCCCGATCTCGTCTGATCTTGGAAACAAAGCAGGGCTGGGCTCGGACAGTACTTGGATGGGAGACATCCTGGGAACACTGGGTGCTGTAGACCATTTTGATGACGTTTTGCCCTACTTCCCAGCTCGGCTAGCATGGAACGGCGCCTTGCCGGACACCGACCTTAAGTAACTTAGATGATGGAAGCCCCAAGGCCTCTGAGCCAGTTTGCAGCTAAGTACGCTACCCTGCCGCCTTCACGCAGGCCTGACACCGAGCTCCTTGCCACGGCTAGGAGTGATTATTGACTCCGCAGCTCGCAATGTGGAAATGATGGCGTTAAAAGCACCCGGGGCCGTGAAGGGGCCAGGCTTTCAGCAGGTGCCCAGGGAAGGTTTTGGATGCAGGCCGCCTAGCGAGGGCCAGCAGAAGTAACATGTTTCTCTGCAAAGAAGCTTGTGTAACCAAGCCAGACGGCTGACAAAGAGATAACCTCAGTGCAAGGAAGGCAAGGAAGGAATTGGGGAGGGGGGGCGTGATTCCTGCTAGGGCCCTGAAATCATAAAACAGGCAGGAGAGTCTGACGCATGGTGACGGAGAGGTTGTAGGGGCAGATAGGGGGTGTTGTCACGTGCGAGCACGTGTGCATCCTGGCTTGTGTGTGACAGTGCGCTTCCTAGGTGTGGCGCGCTGCAGACAGTCAAAGGGATTGTTCCCTTTCATTAAAAGTTAATCCCCGGCTGCAGCCTATTAGAAAGCAACTAACTGCGCTCTACTCACCCTACCCGGGTCTACCGGTGAGTCTTGCCTCTGCTCCCGGCCTGTGGCATTGGCCGTGAAGCTGACGTTCCGTCGACAGCGCTGCAGCCGATCAGTGAGCTCGGCGGCTCTGAGTGGGGCGTTGTGTCTACACGACCTTTTAAGGAAGCCAGAAAAAAAATTGAAGAGAAGGGAAAGCACAAAAGGACCTGGTCTTGCTGAGCACTGGAAAGGGCAGCCGGCAGCCAGACGTCAAAGTAGAAAAGCAGCAAGTGAGAGGTATGTCTCTGCCTTCTGCCACACCACCCTGAACACGCCCGAACTCATCTGATCTTGGAAGCTAAGCAGGGTCGGGCCTGGTTAGTAGTGTTGAGCCACCCCCGTAGTGTTCGAGTTCGGTTCGGTTCGTCGAACACCCGTGTGTTCGCCGAACTGTTCGTCGTACTGTTCATCGAACACCTTCGAACACCGTTAAAACCAATGGCAGGCAAACAAAAACACATAGAAACACATAGGAAACACCTTCAAAGGTGTCCAAAAGATGACAAACTGCTCAGAAGACATAACTAACACATGGAAAAGTGACAAGTACATATAGTCATGCGAAAATAAAAGAGGTGGAGGAGTAAAAGGAGGGGGAGACACAGATATAGGCATGTCATGCCCTTCTAAAATCCAAAAAGTGAGAAGCCGAGACGGCCAGTCCGCTCCTGCCCGTGCCACCTCCGTGTCGCCGGGTTTGTGCCAGAGCCGCGGTGAACCTGATGGCCAGCCCCCCTCTCCCAATACTGGTGCCTGTCCGCTGGTGGGTCAAGCGAGCCCCCCTGTGGTGGAGGCAGCTCTAAGCTTTTTAATTTAAATTGTCTCTCTAATTTGAATGAATACACTTTAAATCCATTTACAAGGATCTATTGGAGGGCAAGTCTCATGCCAGCAGCCGCGTAATTCCAGCTCCAGTAGCGTCCACTAAAGCTGCTGCAGTTAAAAAGCTTTTATAAGGATCGAGCTCGGCTGTCATCCGCAAGGCATCCTACTGCCAGTCCGAGCCCCTATGCCTTGGGGTGCCTCCTGATGCTCTTCACTGAGTATCCCGTGGTCCCGAAGCAGTTCCTTTGAAAAAATGAAGTGTCCAAACTACAGGTGGTGTAGCTTGCTTAACAGCCGGGATAATCCGCTGATTAGCAGACCCTGCTACTAGGCACAAAGTATTTCCTGGGCTAGATGCAGTTAAAAATTTGTAATTAGATACTCTCGTTGGATGCTGAGAAAGCATTCCATAGAGTCTCCTGGCACGCCATATATGATTCTCTTGAAAAGCTTGGGGTAGGGGTCTAGGGGACCCTTTTATATCCAAAATCACGGCCCTGTATCACAATACGTCACCTAGGCTGAAGATAAATGGAACTGTAGCACCCTGAGGGCTCGGTTGCTACAGAGGTATTGCACCTCACCCAGAGGTGTGATATCTCACTCTCAGGTAAGGATGGAGTGTGGATCAGGACCCGACACCTGCATGCATTACACCACATTGCCGTGGGGCAGGGCGACCAATATGCCTCTGAGATGGGCACGACAGTCCCTGTCCCTGGCTGGAGTGGGGGGAGGGAACACTGATTAAGGGGAACCCTGTAGTGCAGGAGCAGGGAGGAAGCAGTTCCTGGGTGCATTGAGAAGGGAGTATAAAAGGTGGGCACCATCTTAGTTCAGTGCAGAGAAGTCTGAGCAGAAGTGGCAGGGAGCAGGGGCTCTGCATGAGCTCTGCTCCGGAGGCGGGCCTAGTAACAGAGGCCCAGGCTTGGAAGAGGGAGAAGGAAGGAAGAGGAGCGGAGAAGGCTCCAGGAACGAGAAATGAAGGGATCCCAGGGGTGCGGACGGGCGAGTCGCCACCGCATGCCCGAATCCACCTGCGTGGAGGGGTCAGGCCAAAGGGGGAGACCGGTCCCCGAAACTAGTGGAGGCAGGAAACGACCCTCAGCTAGAAACCGGAGGCTGTGACATTTTATGTGGCGCAGCCCCTCGCTACACCCGCTAGGAAGGCACCACATAGGGTCAGGGAAACTGGCGCCAAGTTTACCAAGAGGAGGCCCGAGGCAGCCGGACAGAAGGGTTGGTAAGAAAGGCCAGACAAAGGACACACAAAGGGGGTCCTGTGAAGCGCTCCAAAGTTATCTGGGAGTTGTCTGAGCCCCTCACCTGGTGAGCACAGTACGACGTGGGCAGCCGTTACCTGCAGACGTGGTCTGGATAATAAGAACTGTGAGTAAAGGCCCTGGACTGCATCACTGACTCCGTGTCGTTACTGCTGCTGCCCTGCACCATCACCCCCATCCTCCGCACACACTGCCCTGAGGCTATACTCCTCCCGTGGGGAGTTATGCTACGCTCTGCTGCACCCACAACACCAGCCTCAGCGGTCTGCCCTGCAGCGGCGGTTCACTCTGACCGCAATCCACGGGTGGCGTAGTCGGACATTTAAACATCAAAACCACATAAATAGTTCCGCCACTGGTTTGACCACCCTGAGCCACAGACCGGGTCGCCGCCACGAAGACTACAACCACCAGCATCCACCAAAAAGGGTCCGGCTTCGGGTGTCCCAAGGCCCAGGGGGTGCATCAGAACATTTTCATCACCTTTCACAATCACCAATGGGACAAGGCAGGGATGTCCTCTGTCCCCTCTCTTATACATCCTAGTGACGGAGCACCTGCCCTCATCAATTCGCCATAACCCCAATATTAGGTGGATTGAGGTGGGAGGCACCGAGTACAAGTGCTCTCTATTTGCTGATGATGTCCTAGTATATATCACTCAATCACATATATCCATCCATGCTGTTATGGCTGAAATAGATCACTTTGTTACATGGTCAAATTTTAAAATCAATGCAGCGAAGTCTGAGGCCCTCGATGTCTCCCTCCCCAAATCCATATAGGATTCCATCCAGTCCAACTTTCCCTTTGCCTGGCCCTCACAGGGTATCAAATACTTAGGAATTCCTATTCATAGAGACCTCTCCCATCTATGTTATCTTAATTTTGGGCCCTTTATTGAACAATTCCATACAGACCACGGTTGGCAAGTTAGAACTGTAAGATTCACTACGTGAACCACTGGTGTTTTGTGGAAAAGCACATGTACACTGCGTTCCAAATTATTATGCAAAAAGTGTTTAGGAGTGATAAGGGAAGAATTTGTTTGTTTGTCAGTTAAACTCATTGATGGTGATGTGTGTCAGGGCTCTTTATATCACTGTAAGCAATTGCAGACACCTGTGCTAATTAGTTTGGCAGGTGTGTCCAATGAAAGGCAAGACTACTTAAGAAGGCTGTTTCACATTATTAAGCAGCCTACATTTTCTGCCAAAATGGGAAAGAAAAAGGATGTGTCGGCTGCTGAGAAGCAACAAATTGTGGAGTGTTTAGGTCAAGGCATGACTACAATCAACATTGTGCGATGATCAGGATGAAGTGTCTTGGCAATCAAGAAGTATGTAGCTGATTCACAGTACACACGTGTGCGTGCTGATAAGGGCAAATTGAGGAGTCTTTCCTACAGGCAATTACGTCAGGTTGAAAGAGCAGCGGCAAAAAAGCCTTGTCATAGCAGCAGACAAGTTTTTGAAGCTGCTTGTGCCTCCAACGTCCCCCGAACAACAAGATGCAGGGTCCTTCAGAGGTTTGCAGCTGTGCATACGCCATCCTGTCGACCTCCTCTATCCACTTCACACAAGCAGAAACGGCTCCAGTGGGCCAAACATTACATGAAGACTGATTTCAAAACTGTTTTGTTCACGGATTAGTGCCGTGCAGCGCTCGATGGTCCAGATGGATGGAGTGGAGGATGGCTGGTTGATGGACACCCCACGCAAACACGGCTACAGCGCCAACAAGGAGGAGGTGGAGTAATGTTTTGGGCTGGAATCATGGGGAGAGAGATTGTCGGCCCCTTTAGGATCCCTGAAGGCGCTAAAGATGAACTCCATAATGTATGTGGATTTTCTCAAACAGCACTTCCTGCCATGGTTCAAGAAGAAGAACCGTGTATTTCACAGCAAGATCATTTTTCTGCATGATAATGCACCATCTCATGCTGCACATAAAACATCTGCATCTCTGGCTGATATGGGCATAAAAGGGGACAAACTTATGGTGTGACCCCCATGCTCCCCTGACCTGTACCCCATTCAGAACCTTTGGAGCATCATTAAAAGGAGTGTCTATGATGGCGGGAGGCAGTTCACATCTAAGCAACAGCTCTGGGAGGGTATTCTGTCCTCATGCAAAACAATTGAAGCAGAAACCATCCAAAACCTGACAAATTCAATGGACGAGAGAGTTCAGAAGCTCCTTTCGAACAAGGGGTCCTATGTGAAAATGTAACATCACCTAGAATAAAGTTTTGAGTTGAAAACTGTTTGATTTCAGTTTCTAACAACCTGCTAATGCTTATAATTTCAAAAATGACCATTTTTTTGGTCTTTATTAAAATGAAAAGGTTGATTGAAAAGTTTGGGGGATCTAAGAGTGTGGCAACCCAGTAGTCATGACTACTTCGAATTCTGACAATATGAGGGTCATGCTGCAGGTAGTGCAGCAAGAAGGCACTTATGTGTCTTGCGCATCTCGGAGCCCCAAAATTATTTTCCGGGCTAGATGCAGCTAAAAATTATTATTAATTTTAAATCTGGTGAAGCTTTAGTATAGATGGCCTAATAGGATCAGTGCTGCACACTGCTACAAAGCCCAAATTATTTTCCAGCCAAGATACAGATAAACATGATTAGTAATTTGAAAGCTTAAAACGGTTGGTAGGGTGATTTTAACCAATCATCAAGCTTTTACTCTCCCCAGGATGACACAGGGGTAGAAAAGTAGTTTCGGATCCATGATTTGTTCATCTTTATGAACGTGAGTCTGTCTACATTATCAGTGGAGAGCCGCGTGCACTTATCTGTCAGCACACCAACAGCAGCGCTGAACACACGTTCAGACAGAACGCTGGCTGCGGGGCATGACAAGATCTCCAAGGCGTAAGTGGCTAGCTCCGGCCATTTATCCAGATTGGAAGCCCAAAAAGAGCAAGGGTCCAGTGACACAGTCGTGGCTTCAATGTTTACTTGGAGATACTCCTGTACCATCGTCTCTAGGCGTTGACTATGTGTCAGACTTCTTGTCTCCTGTGGCCTTGCAAAGGATGGGCTAAAAAAGTGGTGAAATGATTCCGCAAAATTGATGTTACCAGCAGATACTGTGGTTCTGTTACGGTTTGAGTGCTGAACACTTGACGGTCCCACGGTTGGCAAGTTGGAACTGTGAGATTCACTATGTGCACCACTGGTATTTTGTGGAAAAGCACATGTAAGATTCTGCAACATTCTCTGCTGATACTCCTGCATGCATGCATCCCTTTCTATGGCAGGAATAATTTCTGCAAATTTACTTTTGTACCGGGGATCTAACAGTGTGGCAACCCAGTAGTCAGGATTATTTCTAATTCTCACAATTCGAGGGTCATGTTGCAGGTAGTGCAGCAAGAAGGCACTCATGTGTGTTGCGCATCCAGGAGCACCAAGTCCCTGTTGTGTTGGTGGCGAGGTAACAATCATGCTTCCTTCCTCTGTCCTCTCCCCCCAACCTCGCACAACAGAAATGTGATCAAGGTCTCCCTCATCTGATGAGTCTTCCATCTGTTCGTCCTCCACTTCTTCCTGGGCTCCTGCACCTTCCTCACTAGTTTGGCTGCTACCATGCGCCCTGGTAAAACCATCTCCCCCACCCTCACATGCCTGCCGCCTTGGTGCTGCCGACCGTCTGGACCTTGCAGATGTTAGCCCTTCCGCATACAACTCCTCCTCCTCTACTTCCTCCACCTCCTCTTGTGCCACCACCTGACTCCGAATTCTGTTTAACATGTGCTTCAGCATGTAAATTACCGGAATAGTCATGCTGATAATGGCATCGTCAGCACTAAACATCTTCGTCGCCATTTCAAAACTGTGCAGAAGGGTGCATAGGTCCCTGATCTGAGACCACTCCTCCAGCGTGATTTGCCCCACCTCTGAATCTCGTTGGCCCAGGCTATACGTCAGAACGTATTGCACCAGGGCTTGTCGGTGCTGCCACAGTCGCTGCAACATGTGCAGAGTTGAATTCCACCGGGTAGGCACATCGCATTTTAGCCGGTGAAGTGGCAGGCCCAACGACTTCTGTAGAGATGTAAGTCGCTGAGCTGCGGGATGCGAACGGCGGAAGTGAGCACACAGCGACCGTGCCCTCTGCAGAAGGCCATCTAGTCTGGGATAGTGGGCTAAAAATTGCTGGACAACCAGGTTCAACACGTGAGCCATACAAGGCACGTGTGTGACATTGCCCCGGCGAAGGGCCGCACCCCGGTTTGCAGCATTGTTGCACACGGCCTTCCCTGGTTTCAGGTCCAGTGGAGACAACCATTCATGAAATTGGTTCTCCAGAGCTGACCACAACTCCTCAGCTGTGTGACTCACATTTCCCAGACATTTCAATGTAAAAACCGCCTGATGACGTTGAGCCCTACTGCCAGCATAGTAAGGAGGTGTGCAGGATCCCTTCTGCGCAGTTAGAAAGCTTGTGGCATGACCAGACAGGCTTTGGGTGCAGGTGGAAGACCGAGAGGAGGTTGAGGAGGCAGAAGCAGTGGAGGAACTTTGACATAAAGAGAATTGACGCACAACTCGTGGGGACGGCAAGACTTGGACAGCAGCCCCTTGTCCTGCTGTCACCATAGTTACCCAGTGCCCAGTCAGCGACATGTAACGCCCCTGTCCATGCCTACTCGTCCAAGTGTCTGTGGTGAAATGCACCCTGTCACACACAGAGTTTCTCAAAGAAGCGGTGATGTTGTGTGCGACATGCTGTTGGAGCGCAGGCACACCTTTCTTTGAGAAGTAGTGCCGACTGGGCATCTGGTACTGGGGCACTGCGACGGACATAAGGTCTCGAAAATCCTCTGTGTCCACCAGGCGGAAAGGCAGCATTTCTGTAGCCAAGAGCTTGCAGATGGTGAAATTCAACCTGTTAGCTTTTTCATGGCTAGGAGGAAATGGTCTTTTACTTGTCCACATCTGAGGGACTGAGGGCTGGCTATTGTGCTTAGACGGGGTTGATAAGGGTGTCCCCGGCAAACTGCCGGTCTGTGAGGAAGATGCAGGCGGACATGTTAGGTTGCCTTGATCCAAAGGTGGTGCTATCGATGTCGGACAGCGCTCAACACCAGCTGGTGTTACCACCTCCAAAGAAAATGATGACCTGCCAATCACGCTGGCTGTTGCGGGTAAAGAGGTGGCAGGTCTGCGCCCCAAAACAGGTGTGACTGCTGTCCCCCCAGTCACAGAGGATGAAGAGGCCGCGGATGCACAAGATATGGCAGACGGTGGTTGGCCCGGCCGGCTAGGCCGCATTGTAGCACACTGAGCTTCCCACTGCAACTTATGCTTCATGTCCATGTGCCGGTTCATGCATGAAGTACTCAAACTATGTATTTTTTGGCCTCTACTTAGCTTTTGCTGACAAATGTTACAGATAACACGAGTTGGGTCGTCTTTATCGATCTGAAAAAATGCCCAGGCTATGCAAGGCTTAGCACCCATGCGACCTGAAGAGCCACCACGACTTGTGATGAGAGGCAGAGTTGTGTTTGAGGATGCAGTTGTTGACGTGCTTCCAGTACTACGTCTCTGTCCAGGAAGGCGCAACCTGACCTCGTCGTCACTAGCATCTTCCTCCACCTCCTCTGCTGACCTCATCTCTTGGCTGACTGTGGGTTGACAGTAAGTGGGATCTCCAACCTCATCATCATCACCCTGTGCGTTATCACACCCGTCGTCCTCAGAGCCAACCTGTTCCTGCCCTGACAAAAAACTAAAGTTGTCGCTCCAATCAGGTATTTGAGTCTTATCATCGTCTTCCTCATTGTCTCCACCAACAGGAGTTACAGTTTGGGAATGAGGGTCTACATTATGGTCAGAACCTTCTGCGTCTGGTCCTGGATCCGACTCATAAAGATTCTGGGCATCAGTGCAGATCATTTCCTCGTCTGGATTCACAGAAGCGCTGGAGTCAACCTCTGATTCCCAGGCTATAGTATGAGTAAACAGCTCTGCAGACTCAACCATCTGTTCTACCTCATACTCAGACGGGCAGCTGGAGATTTTGGAGCTGTGAGGAAGCAAGTGCGATTGGGGTGACACCTTTGAGGACTGGAGTATTTGTGATGTTGAAGTTGATGTGGAGGAGAGCCCACTTAAAGGAGCACTTGATATCCGTTGAAGCACCTGCTATTTTTGTGCCTCATCTGGAATTTGTAGCGATTGGCGTGGCCATAAGAAAGGGATCTTATCACATTGTCCGCTAAAAGAAGTAGACATTTTAGTTTGGCTGGAAGATGGTCTTTCTTCTGCAGATGTTACTGTTGCTTTAACACCTACCCCACGGACACAACCTTTTTTCCCCTTCCCAATACGCCTATTCCCCTTTCCACCAGCAGCAGGCCTTTTTCCACTCATTTTGGTGGTTAACTAATTCACAACTCTGGAGTTGTTTGCACAAAAAAACAATGGATGGGAACCGAGCAGAGCTGAGTGGCCAAACTGTGGTATTAGGCCAAAACTATTGGCTGGGTTAGATGCAGAAAAAAATTATATTCAATTTGCAACCTGATGGAGGTCTGTATAGATGGATTAATAGAACAAGTCCCACACACAGCTAGAAGCCCAATATTTTTTCAGAGGTAGATGCAGAAAAAAATATATTCAGTTTGCAACCTGATGGAGGTCAGTATAGATGGACGAATACAACAAGTCCCACACACAGCTAGAAGCCCAATATTTTTTCAGAGCTAGATGCAGAAAAAAATATATTCAGTTTGCAACCTGATGCAGGTCTGTATAGATGGATTAATAGAACAAGTCCCACACACAGCTAGAAGCCCAATATTTTTTCAGAGGTAGATGCAGAAAAAAATATATTCAGTTTGCAACCTGATGGAGGTCAGTATAGATGGACTAATACAACAAGTCCCACACACAGCTAGAAGCCCAATATTTTTTCAGAGGTAGATGCAGAAAAAAATATATTCAGTTTGCAACCTGATGGAGGTCAGTATAGATGGACTAATACAACAAGTCCCACACACAGCTAGAAGCCCAATATTTTTTCAGAGGTAGATGCAGAAAAAAATATATTCAGTTTGCAACCTGATGGAGATCTGTATAGATGGATTAACAGAACAAGTCCCACACACAGCTAGAAGCCCAATATTTTTTCAGAAGTAGATGTAGAAAAAAATATATTCAGTTTGCAACCTGATGGAGGTCAGTATAGATGGACTAATACAACAAGTCCCACACACAGCTAGAAGCCCAATATTTTTTCAGAGGTAGATGCAGAAAAAAATATATTCAGTTTGCAACCTGATGGAGGTCAGTATAGATGGACTAATACAACAAGTCCCACACACAGCTAGAAGCCCAATATTTTTTCAGAGGTAGGTGCAGAAAAAAATATATTCAGTTTGCAACCTGATGGAGGTCTGTATAGATGGATTAATAGAACAAGTCCCACACACAGCTAGAAGCCCAATATTTTTCAGAGGTAGATGCAGAAAAAAAAATATTCAGTTTGCAACCTGATGCAGGTCTGTATAGTTGGATTAATAGAACAAGTCCCACACACAGCTAGAAGCCCAATATTTTTTCAGAGGTAGATGCAGAAAAAAATATATTCAGTTTGCAACCTGATGGAGGTCTGTATAGATGGATTAATAGAACAAGTCCCACACACAGCTAGAAGCCCAATATTTTTTCAGAGGTAGATGCAGAAAAAAATATATTCAGTTTCCAACCTGATGGAGGTCAGTATAGATGGACTAATACAACAAGTCCCACACACAGCTAGAAGCCCAATATTTTTTCAGAGGTAAATGCAGAAAAAAATATATTCAGTTTGCAACCTGATGGAGGTCAGTATAGATGGACAAATACAACAAGTCCCACACACAGCTAGAAGCCCAATATTTTTTCAGAGGTAGATGCAGAAAAAAATATATTCAGTTTGCAACCTGATGGAGGTCAGTATAGATGGACTAATACAACAAGTCCCACACACAGCTAGAAGCCCAATATTTTTTCACAGGTAGATGCAGAAAAAAATATATTCAGTTTGCAACCTGATGGAGGTCTGTATAGATGGATTAATAGAACAAGTCCCACACACAGCTAGAAGCCCAATATTTTTTCAGAGGTAGATGCAGAAAAAAATATATTCAGTTTGCAACCTGATGCAGGTCTGTATAGATGGATTAATAGAACAAGTCCCACACACAGCTGGAAGCCCAATATTTTTTCAGAGGTAGATGCAGAAAAAAATATATTCAGTTTGCAACCTGATGGAGGTCTGTATAGATGGATTAATAGAACAAGTCCCACACACAGCTAGAAGCCCAATATTTTTTCAGAGGTAGATGCAGAAAAAAATATATTCAGTTTGCAACCTGATGCAGGTCTGTATAGATGGATTAATAGAACAAGTCCCACACACAGCTAGAAGCCCAATATTTTTTCAGAGCTAGATGCAGAAAAAAATTATATTCAATTTGCAACCTGATGGAGGTCAGTATAGATGGACTAATAGAATGATGCTATGCCCAAAAGATTTTACTTCACTAGGTGCAGTAAAAAAATTGGTATTCTATACACAGGTGGTATATCTTGCAACACAGATAGGCTACTCCACTGACTAACACACTCTGCAATAGGCCAAAAAGGATTAGCTTTGCTAGATTCAGCCAAATGCTGTGAAAAAAACTTGAACAGCACTGGCACAGACCTGCCTGGCAAAAACTGATAGGAACTGATGTAACCTAGTCCTGAAAAGGACTCCAATTACAATTAGTCTTTACTCTTACAATCTATCTATTTAAGAGCACAGACCTGCCTGATAAAAGTCGTAGGAAATGCTGTAACCTAGTCCTTAAAAGGACTGCAATCACAATTATTCCCTACTCCCAAGCTATCTGTAGATTTGTGCGAAAATTGGCTTGAAATTAACAAGCAACAGCGGTGCAGTCTAATACGCAGCTGCAGCAGTGAGAAAACGGTGACGACGGGGAAAATGGCTTGGTCTTATAGGGCAAGGACATGTGACATACACTGCCAATGACACATGCCCTTGCTTGTGTGAAAAAAAGCACTTCGCTCCGTGTGTGCGCTGCTGATAGGCTGACAGATTGCACCTCCCCACTGCAAATGCGGGAAAGAGAAAAAAAAATGGAGATCTTCATTGTTCCTGCAGAGATCCATCCCCTGCCCCTCCCCCCATCCCGCTGTACACTCAAACTGCGTATTAACATTAATTTTCATCATTACTGAGAAAAAATCCAGTTATGATTTTGGTGCACGAACAGTTATTGAACATAACCTCGAACAGCCGAATTTTTCTCAAATTGTTTGTGTTCGCCGAACGGCTCGAACACCGCCCAAAACAGCTCGAATTTGAGATTGGCGAACAGTTCGAGAAGAACAACGCTCATCTCTACTGGTTAGTACTTGGATGGGAGACCGCCTGGGAATACCAGGTGCTGTAGGCTTTTGCTTTTTCCTTCCTTCCACCAGCAGGGGGCACTCTCTTCTATGCCTTTTTTCCATTCCCTTTCACAAGTGCACACATTCATTCTCTTTTCTTTTTTTCATTTGCTTTCTCTCTTGCTCTATTTCATCTCTGCAAAATACCAGCATCCTTCTGATCACCGTGGGCCTCCAACATTGTTGCTTATTTACTTTTAATACTAGGCTCCTTTTCACCAGGAACAGCGTCTCCCGCGTGGCTGGAGGCAACCACCGGTAACCCCAAGCAGAAGACCTTTGCAGGCAACACGACCCTCCCTCCTGAAGAGCAGCTCAAAGTCACTGGCAACCATCTCACCCTCTTCCTTCATTCACCCCTGGACGTCTCGCTCCGCCCCCAAGTTACGGGTCCAGCTTGCTCTTTCTGTCACATTACCGCGATGAAGGGTTTAGCCTGCAGGAGACCCTGTGCCGAGACATTTTTGAAGACACCTGATGCGGCGGGTGAATCACTGCTAAACAAACCACACCTGTAGGGACGGCACAGCCTTTGCATGGACCCTTCGGAGCCCGCCCCGTCACGGCCAGATTGCTCGCCACCAAGCGATCCTGAGAAAGGCTGGCCGGGCGATGGATCGAGCAGCGTTTACTGGCCATACCACCTTGGATACGCCCGATCTCATCTGATCCCGGAAGCAAAGCAGGGCTGGGCTTAGACAGTACTTGGATGGGAGACCTCCTGGGAACACCGGGTGCTGTAGATCATTTTGATGAAGTTTTGCCCTACTGCCCAGCTCGGCTAGCATGGAACGGCGCCTTGCCGGACACCGACCTTAAGTAACTTAGATGATGGAAGCCCCAAGGCCTCTGAGCCAGTTGGCAGCTAAGAACGCTACCCCGCCGACTTCACGCAGGCCTGACACCGAGCTCCTTGCCACGGCTAGGAGTGCTTATTGACTCCGCAGCTCGCCGTGTGGAAATGATGGCGTTAAAAGCACCCGGGGCCGTGAAGGGGCCAGGCTTTCAGCAGGTGCCCAGGGAAGGATTTGGATGCCGGCCGCCTAGCGAGGGCCAGCAGAAGTAACATGTTTCTCTGTAAAGAAGCTTGTGTAACCAAGCCAGACGGCTGACAAAGAGCTAACCTCAGTGCAAGGAAGGCAAGGAAGGTGCGGAAGGAATTGGGGAGGGGGGGTGATTCCTGCTAGGGCCCTGAAATCATAAAACAGGCAGGAGAGTCTGACGCATGGTGACGGAGAGGTTGTAGAGGCAGATAGGGGGTGTTGTCACGTGCGAGCATGTGTGCATGCTGGCTTGTGTGTGAGAGTGCGCTTCCTAGGTGTGGCGCGCTGCAGACAGTCAAAGGGATTGTTCCCTTTCATTAAAAGTTAATCCCCGGCTGCAGTCTATTAGAAAGCAACTAAACGCGCTCTACTCACCCTACCCGGGTCTACCGGTGAGTCTCGCCTCTGCTCCCGGCCTGTGGCATTGGCCGTGAAGCTGACGTTCCGTCAACAGCGCTGCAGCCGATCAGTGAGCTCAGCGGCTCTGAGTGGGGCCTTCTGTCTACAAGACTTTTTAAGGAAGCCAGCAAAAAAATTGAAGAGAAGGGAAAGCACAAAACCAGGGGAGGAGTCCTGAGGAGATAATTTGCATATTCCCACTGCATTTTGGGGTAAGTGAAGAGTCTCCGCAAGCTCAAAGAACACAGGATTTTGGCTGTTGGAGCTGAAAAGAGGACATCGGTAAACCAGGGGAGGAGTCCTGAGGAGATAATTTGCATATTCCCACTGCATTTTGGGGTAAGTGAAGAGTCTCCGCGAGCTCAAAGAACACTGGATTTTGGCTGTTGGAGCTGAAAAGAGGAAACGGTAAACCAGGGGAGGAGTCGTGAGGAGATAATTTGCATATTCCCACTGCATTTTGGGGTAAGTGAAGAGTCTCTGTGAGATCAAAGAACACTGGATTTTGGCTGTTGAAGCTGAAAAGAGGACATCGGTAAACCAGGGGAGGAGTCCTGAGGAGATAATTTGCATATTCCCACTGCATTTTGGGGTAAGTGAAGAGTCTCCGCGAGCTCAAAGAACACTGGATTTTGACTGTTGGAGCTGAAAAGAGGACATCGGTAAACCAGGGGAGAAGTCCTGAGGAGATAATTTGCATATTCCCACTGAATTTTGGGGTAAGTGAAGAGTCTCCGCGAGCTCAAAGAACACTGGATTTTGGCTGTTGGAGCTGAAAAGAGGACATCGGTAAACCAGGGGAGGAGTCCTGAGGAGATAATTTGCATATTCCCACCGCATTTTGGGGTAAGTGAGTCTCCGCGAGCTCAAAGAACACTGGATTTTGGCTGTTGGAGCTGAAAAGAGGACATCGGTAAACCAGGGGAGGAGTCCTGAGGAGATAATTTGCATATTCCCACTGCATTTTGGGGTAAGTGAAGAGTCTCCGTGAGCTCAAAGAACACTGGATTTTGGCTGTTGGAGCTGAAAAGAGGAAACGGTAAACCAGGGGAGGAGTCCTGAGGAGATAATTTGCATATTCCCACTGCATTTTGGGGTAAGTGAAGAGTCTCCGTGAGATCAAAGAACACTGGATTTTGGCTGTTGGAGCTGAAAAGAGGACATCGGTAAACCAGGGGAGGAGTCCTGAGGAGATAATTTGCATATTCCCACTGCATTTTGGGGTAAGCGAAGAGTCTCCGCGAGCTCAAAGAACACTGGATTTTTGCTGTTGGAGCTGAAAAGAGGACATCGGTAAACCGCGCGTCGGTAGGTGCGTGCATTTTGAAGCTTTTTTTTTAAGCTTTTTTCACTGTTTTCAGAACATTAACAATAAGAACATGGAAGAGTCCAGGAGCCATTTGGTGAGCTGCATTTCCTGCTACATGTTCACAGACTTGCCAGTGGAAAAGCCAAACTTCACATGCCAGAAATGCAAGCTTGTGTCCCTGTTGGAGGAAAAGTTGCGAAATCTAGAAGAGAGGTTAACTACCTTGAAAATCATTAAGGAAGGTGAAGAGTTCTTAGACAGAGCAGAATTATCTCTTCATGATTCAGAAAGAGAAGAAATTCGAACTGCACCTGACGAAACAGAGGAATGGAAGCATGTGAACCACAGAAGCAGGAGGATCGAGAGGCAGTCAGCACCCATACTGCTCAGGAACCAGTACCAGGCTCTCACGCAGGAGAACCATGAAGAAATACAGCAAAATAAGACTTTGCCAGCAATGAATAACCTTGTAAGCCCTCAGAATCCTCCTGGATGGAGAAAGAAGAATGTTGTGAAGAAAAAACGGAGAGTGGTGGTCATGGGGGATTCCCTGTTAAGAGGAACAGAGGCCGCTATCTGCAGACCAGACATAACCTCAAGAGAAATGTGCTGTCTTCCAGGAGCAAAAATTAAAGATGTGTCTGACAGGATATCAAGACTCTTCAGACCTACAGATCACTACCCATTCCTGCTAATACATGTGGGGACAAATGACACCGCAAGAAAGGACCTGGAAACCATCTACAGTGACTTTGAAGACTTAGGCAAGAAAGTGAAAGAATTGGGAGCGCAGGTGGTCTTCTCATCCATCCTCCCAGTGGATGGTCATGGAACAATGAGGTGGAATAAGATTCTACAGGTGAACAACTGGCTACGTCGATGGTGCCGTCAACAAGGATTTGGATTTCTGGATCACGGAATGAATTACCTATACGATGGACTACTTGCTAGAGATGGGGTGCACCTTACGAAGACTGGAAAACATGTATTTGGAAGTCGCCTTGCTACACTCATCAGAAGAGCTTTAAACTAGAACAATGTGGGAAGGGAAGCAAAAGGCCAGAAAAAGCCATACAGCTGACAAATACTATTGAGATCTCTGCTACTGGAAGTGGAAAGGAAGAACAAAGACAAAACAATTTAAATAATAAAAATATGGGAGGAAGAGAAACCAATCACAAACTAAAATGTTTTTATACAAATGCACAAAGCATGGGCAACAAACAAGGAGAATTGGAACTACTAATGCAGGAAAAGGAATATGATGTCATTGGAATCACTGAAACTTGGTGGGACGATACACATGATTGGAATAAAAGGCTAAAAGGATACAACTTATTTGCAAGAAACAGACTTGATAAACGAGGAGGAGGTGTTGCATTGTATGTTAGAAAAGTGTATATCTGCACAGAGATTGAAGCTTCAGAGAATGGGAGTTCTGTGGAAACTGTTTGGGTAAGAATACAAGGAGAGAACAACGAAAAGGACACCATTGTAGGCATTTACTACAGGCCACCTGGGCAAGCTGAAGATATGGATGAACTCTTTATGTATCAAATGACCAAGTTCTCCAAAAATATGACGTAGTGGTCATGGGAGATTTCAACTATCCAGACATTTGTTGGGAATCTCTCTCAAGTAAAACTAACAGGTCAAGCAAATTCTTATCCTCTCTTGCTGACAACTTTATCTTCCAAAAGGTAGGGGAGAAAACAAGGGGATCTGCTACTTTGGATCTAATCCTTATAAACAGGGAGGAAATGGTTGAGGAGGTAAAGGTGGCTGGGAACCTAGGAGGCAGCGATCATGCTATTATAGAATTTTGGATAACTAGAGGAGGAAGACATGTGAAGACTCAAACTTCAAGGTTAGATTTTAGAAAGACAGATTTTAAGAGACTCAGAAAGAGAATAGGAAGGATCCAATGGCTGGATGTCCTTAAGGACAAAAATGTCCAGGAAGGATGGGAAATTTTTAAAAATGAGATTCTCAAAGCACAATCGTTAACAATCCCGAAAAGTAGGAAGAATGGGAAGGATTTAAGGAAACCAGGATGGATGAACACAGAACTTAAACACATGCTAAAAAGAAAGAAAGAAATGTTTATTAAATGGAAAGAGGGAGGCATATCTAAAGAAGAATATAATGCAGTCTGCAGATCCTGCAGGGCACGTATCAGGTTAGCTAAAGCTGACAATGAATTAAGGCTTGCAAGAGATGTCAAAAGCAATAAAAAAAGGATTTTGGGGGTATGTCAAAAGTAAAAGAAAAGTCAAAGATGCTATAGGATTTTTACAGGATGAAAATGGAGAAATGGTAAGAGAGGATGTTGAGAAGGCCGAACTTTTTAATTCCTATTTTGCATCTGTTTTCTCTCAGAAAGAAAATGTAACATCAGCTGATCTTCACTGTCCTTTTAAAGGAATAGAGGAATCCAAATTATCTGTAAACAGAAAGATTGTGAGGGAATATTTAGCTAACATAAATGAGTTCAAGTCTCCAGGTCCAGATGAATTACACCCCAGAGTACTGAAGGAGATCGTAGAAGAAATTTTAGAACCACTCTCCATAATCTTTGAAAATTCTTGGAGAACAGGAGAAGTCCCAGAAGACTGGAGAAGAGGAAATGTTGTTCCAATCTTCAAAAAGGGGAAGAAGGTGGACCCAGGGAACTATAGGTCGGTGAGTCTGACTTCTATACCAGGAAAGATCTTTGAACAAATTATTAAACAACATGTATGTAAGTACATGGATAAGAATGAAGTGATTAACCAGAGTCAGCATGGGTTTGTAACTAACAAGTCATGTCAGACTAACTTAATTTCCTTCTATTACAGAATCACTGACTGGGTGGATCAGGGAAATGCTGTAGATATAGTATATCTTGACTTCAGCAAAGCATTTGACAAAGTATCTCACACCATCCTTATTGAAAAAATGACCAAGTATGCAATGGACCAGGCAACTGTTAGGTGGATTCATAACTGGCTTAGTGATCGGACTCAAAGGGTGGTTGTAATTGGCTTCACATCCAGCTGGATGAATGTCTCAAGTGGGGTACCACAGGGCTCCGTCCTGGGACCTGTATTGTTCAACATCTTTATCAATGATTTAGATGAAGGAATTGAGGGTAAACTGATTAAATTTGCTGATGACACAAAGCTAGGAGGGATAGCTAATACTAGAGAAGAGAGAGAGAGGATTCAAAAAGACCTAAATAAACTGGAGCAGTGGGCAGCAACCAACAGAATGGTTTTTAACAGGGAAAAATGCAAAGTACTACATCTGGGCAATAAAAATGAAAAAAGCATATACAGAATGGGAGGAATAGAGCTAAGCAACAGTACATGTGAAAAAGACTTAGGTATACTAATAGATCATAGACTGAACATGAGTCAACAGTGTGATGCAGCAGCAAAAAAGGCAAATACAATTCTGGGATGTATTAACAGAAGCATACAGTCTAGATCACGTGAAGTCATTATCGGTCTTTAGTCCTCTTTGGTCAGACCTCATCTGGAATACTGTGTACAGTTTTGGGCACCACATTTTAAAAAAGACATAGACAAACTGGAGCAAGTTCAGAGAAGAGCGACCAGAATGGTGACTGGTCTGCAAACCATGTCCTATGAGGAACGGTTGCAGGATTTAGGAATGTTTAGCTTGCAAAAAAGAAGACTGAGAGGAGACTTAATAGCTGTCTACAAATATGTCAAGGGCTGTCACATTGTAGAAGGATGATCTTTATTCTCATTTGCACAAGGAAAGACTAGAAGCAATGGGATGAAACTAAATGGGAGGAGACACAGATTAGATATTAGAAAAAACTTTTTGACAGTTAGGGTGATTAATGAGTGGAACAGGCTGCCACGAGAGGTGGTGAGTTCCCCTTCAATGGACGTCTTCAAACAGAGGCTGGACAGACATCTGTCTGAGATGATCTAGTGAATCCTGCTTTGAGCAGGGGGTTGGACCAGATGACCCAGGAGGTCCCTTCCAACTCTACCATTCTATGATTCAATGATTCTATGATTCTATGAAGGCAAGGAAGGAATTGGGAAGGGGGGGGGTGATTCCTGCTAGGGCCCTGAAATCATAAAACAGGCAGGAGAGTCTGACGCATGGTGACGGAGAGGTTGTAGGGGCAGATAGGGGGTGTTGTCACGTGCGAGCACGTGTGCATGCTGGCTTGTGTGTGAGAGTGCGCTTCCTAGGTGTGGCGCGCTGCAGACAGTCAAAGGGATTGTTCCCTTTCATTAAAAGTTAATCCCCGGCTGCAGGCGATTAGAAAGCAACTAACCGCGCTCTACTCACCCTACCCGGGTCTACCGGTGAGTCTCGCCTCTGCTTCCGGCCTGTGGCATTGGCCGTGAAGCTGATGTTCCGTCGACAGCGCTGCAGCCGATCAGTGAGCTCAGCGGTTCTGAGTGGGGCGTTGTTTCTTCAAGACCTTTTAAGGAAGCCAGCAAAAAAATTGAAGAGAAGGGAAAGCACAAAAGGACCTGGTCTTGCTGAACACTGGAAAGGGCATCCGGCAGCCAGACTTCAAAGTAGAAAAGCAGCAAGTGAGAGGCTTGTCTCTGCCTACGGCAACACCACTCTGAACACGCCTGATCTCATCTGATCTTGGAAGCTAAGCAAGGTTGGGCCTGGTTAGCACTTGGATGGGAGACTGCCTGGGAATACCAGGTGCTGTAGGCTTTTGCTTTTTCTTTCCTTCCACCAGCAGGGGCTACTCTCTTCTATGCCTTTTTTCCATTCCCTTTCACAAGTGCACACATTCATTCTCTTTTCTTTTTTTCATTTGCTTTCTCTTGCGCTATTTCATCTCTGCAAAATACCAGCATCCTTCTGATCACCGTGGGCCTCCAGCATTGTTGCTTCTTTACTTTTAATACTAGGCTCCTTTTCACCAGGACCAGCGTCTCCTGCATGGCTGGAGGCAACCACCGGTAACCCCAAGCAGAAGACCTTTGCAGGCAACACGACCCTCCCCCCTGAAGAGCAGCTCAAAGTCACTGGCAACCATCTCACCCTCTTCCTTCATTCACCCCTGGACGTCTCGCTCCGCCCCCAAGTTACGGGTCCAGCTTGCTCTTTCTGTCACATTACCGCGATGAAGGGTTTAGCCTGCAGGAGACCCTGCGCCGAGACATTTTTGAAGACACCTGATGCGGCGGGTGAATCACTGCTAAACAAACCACACCTGTAGGGACGGCACAGCCTTTGCATGGACCCTTCGGAGCCCGCCCCGTCACGGCCAGATTGCTCGCCACCAAGCGATCCTGAGAAAGGCTGGCAGGGCGATGGATTGAGCAGCGTCTACTGGCCATACCACCTTGGATACGCCTGATCTTGTCTTATCTTGGAAGCAAAGCAGGTCTGGGCTCAGACAGTACTTGGATGGGAGACCTCCTGGGAACACCGGGTGATGTAGACCATTTTGATGACGTTTTACCCTACTGCCCAGCTCGACTAGCATGGAACGGCGCCTTGCCGGACACCGACCTTAAGTAACTTAGATGATGGAAGCCCCAAGGCCTCTGAGCCAGTTGGCAGCTAAGTACGCTACCCCACCGCTTTCACGCAGGCCTGACACCGAGCTCCTTGCCACGGCTAGGAGTGCTTATTGACTCCGCAGCTCGCCGTGTGGAAATGATGGCGTTAAAAGCACCCTGGGCCGTGAAGGGGCCAGGCTTTCAGCAGGTGCCCAGGAAAGGTTTTGTATGCCGGCCGCCTAGCGAGGGCCAGCAGAAGTAACATGTTTCTCTGCAAAGAAGCTTGTGTAACCAAGCCAGACGGCTGACAAAGAGCTAACCTCAGTGCAAGGAAGGTGCGGAAGGAATTGGGGAGGGGGGGGGGTGATTCCTGCTAGGGCCCTGAAATCATAAAACAGGCAGGAGAGTCTGACGCATGGTGACGGAGAGGTTGTAGGGGCAGATAGGGGGTGTTGTCACGTGCGAGCACGTGTGCATGCTGGCTTGTGTGTGAGAGTGCGCTTCCTAGGTGTGGCGCGCTGCAGACAGTCAAAGGGATTGTTCCCTTTCATTAAAAGTTAATCCCCGGCTGCAGGCTATTAGAAAGCAACTAACCGCGCTCTACTCACCCTACTCGGGTCTACCGGTGAGTCTCGCCTCTGCTCCCGGCCTGTGGCATTGGCCGTGAAGCTGACGTTCCGTCTACAGCGCTGCAGCCGATCAGTGAGCTCAGCGGCTCTGAGTAAGGCGTTGTGTCTACAAGACCTTTTAAGGAAGCCAGCAAAAAAATTGAAGAGAAGGGAAAGCACAAAAGGACCTGGTCTTGCTGAGCACTGGAAAGGGCAGCCGGCAGCCAGACGTCAAAGTAGAAAAGCAGCAAGTGAGAGGCATGTCTCTGCCTACGGCCACACCACCCTGAACACGCCCGATCTCATCTGATCTCGGAAGCTAAGCAGGGTCGGGCCTGTTTAGTACTTGGATGGGAGACTGTAAAATAAAACTCTTCCTGTGTTATTTTTTTCTACTGAGGACTTCTCAAAGTATCAATATCACGATATTCTTATAAAAAAATGTATCTATTTATTCTTGGATTGTCCTTTAAAAAGAATCAGATTGCAGCAGGTACATACAATAATTAGTTATAAAGTAATTGTCCATTTGTCCATAATTAGCTTAATTGTTTAATTGTTGAGATTCACCCATCTTTCCTTGGATCCTGGCTGGTAAATCATGTCTTTGTCCAGCATGTGTCCAGGCCTACATGTCATCTGTTTCTCAGCATGAAGATTCTGTGTCTTTTGGGGTGGGCAGAGCAAGAGAGCCCCACCTTTCTGTACCATGGGCTTTTATAGCCAGTCGTATGGACACCTGTTCTACATATGGTAGTGAACCAAAAATACACACACAAATAGCGCATGTCAACTAGACACGATGGCTGAGGCATAGAACTCAGAAAAATGATTATCGATTAACATTCCAAATGAATTTCCATAATTAACCATTTAACATTTCCCCCTTTTTGAGAATAAAAGGACTTTAACTGAAAATTCTCAAAAGAAGATACATTCATCAATCATTTTTTCTTTCCTTCTTCCTTGGCAATATCATTAAATTTCCATAATAATAATAATAGTAATAATAGTATCAATAACGGATTATTGTTATATAATGATGTGAATTCATGTTATGGTTAGCCGTGACTAATATTCATTTAATATGTATAATTATACTTCCCTATATCTAAATTGAAGCAATCGCGGGTTCAATCGTCATCATCTGATGTCATCGGGTCGTCGTCTCGTCTTCTTCTTGGTTCTTTTATAACACAGTCTTTAGATGAAAACTCCTTTGAAATAAATTACAGCATGTAGATATTGTACAGTACATAATTGTACTCATTATTGTTCAGTCCATAAACTGTACTCTTTATTAGAAAGATCATGTGTGTCAGTTGATAAGAAAACAAAGTCCATGGATGAAATGTAGCTTTAATATGTGTGCAGTGTCACCTGGACTTACGTTGGATCGTCTTTGGAATCTTCCGTGTGTCCGCACTGGTCTCGTGTCACTTTTGGAACAGATGTGACGTCTTTGGTCAGTAAAGCAAGGGTTAACTTGACACTTTCCTGCTTTATATAGCACCATAACCAGTACTCAGTCCTTTATATACAGGACACATATGCCAGGTATTACCTGTTCACCAGATTTCATTGAAGCGTTGCAGGTGATAAGAAACCACTGGAACGTGATGAAACTTGAACATAACACAGTACATATAGGATCATCGTCCTCTGCCGTCCTGGTGATCAGTGGTGTGAATTGTATTTTATGTAATGGACACAGTCTATTATAACACTCAGCATTCACACCTGTTACCTTCTGAGACGTCCGGATATCAGTTGCTTCTTCTTGTAACTTTTGAGAATCTCTTTGATTTATAAAAATTAAAAGTCTTTATTAAGATAGAATTCATAATTGCGATGTCTTGATTGAAGTCTTCATTCCCTAATCTGATACCAAATCTGGCAGTTTTTCCTAACCTATAATATCACAGCGTACCATAGCAATCAGTAATATCCATCTAATTATTATCAAAATATTAAAATAAATTATGTTTGGAATAATAAACAATAATAGATAATAATTCATTATCAATCAAGTTCTCCATATGATAGAACATTTTTATGTCATAGGTGTAATTACCTTTTCCAACCCATAGGTGTCAGTGTATTTTGAAAAAACAAGTTTTTATATCTTTATTAAACCAATAATATCAAAGAATGTATACTCCTGAACCAAAATGAATAAATATATGAATGTATGAATGAATGAATGAATGAATAAATGAATGAATGAATTGTTGTGTTTACTCAGAAAATGTAAACATTTTTTTCCTTAGCAATATATATTTAATGAAGCAATACTCTTGTATTAGACATTACTTTATTAAATATTAATGTGTTTTCTCAATTGAGATATTGAACTCAAATAAAATCAAATGAGAATTAAAAAATGAAAAAATTGAAAAATAAGAAGTATAAAGTAAGAATAAAATTTTAAAAATGAAAAATAAAATTAAGAGTAAAAATAAGAATAAAAATAAAAATAAGGCCTTTAAATTTTAATGACAAATGCAGAGTAATTATATTCTCCATAAAAAATACCCTTATATCTCCATTATCTGGATGATTTCATATTTGTCATAACCTTGTACCACCAAAAAATATTAAATTATGTAACTTTGCATGTAATACCCTTCTTAATTATACCATAGTACCTTATTATTATTTCTTCTTTATTAAAATGTGTGGAAAATAAGTATTGATCAAAAGTGATTATGTAATCAGGATCAAAAACACATTTTTCCCCCTTAATACCAAAAAATATTATTTTATAAAATTTATGTATATATCAGAACCAAATTAAAAATAATTATTCTTCTAGAAATATTGTGCATAAATTTCATATCGATGAGTAGCATAGATTTGACTAAAGAGAGGTGTGTACCTATTTAGGTAACCATTAAAAATAATATTATAGTTATTCAAGAATATTATCATGTGGAAAATTATTCTAAATATAAATTTGCTTTGTAAACCATTTTGATGTGTGGTTGCCCTTATCCACTATTAGTTAAATCAAGAAATAATAATTATTAAAGAAATATAGAAATATATATATGTAGATAATACCTAATTATGTATTATAATTTCCTCAGAATTAAATATATTTTTGTACCTTCACATAAAGAAACATTTATTTTTTCAAACATACAAACATACGAGGCCTCTGTCACATCAATCACACTTAGCAGCTGCTGATTTACTCATCTGTCACCTTCACTCTGACATTCACAGATCTGTTCAACTCAAACATTCCACATATGAAGTTTTAGATATATATATATATATATATATATTTAACCCAAAATTGTTGTATCCCAATTTATTAATGCGCATTGCCATATCATTTGAATATCTTTATATTTCTTTGAATATTCCCCAAGTACATATTATATAATATGAGAGTAAGTCACTGGAATTTCAGACACTTGAAAAAACTCTTGTCTTAGATTCTTTTTTCACTGGCTGCCCGGTCTTAAGTTACATCAGTTGAAAATAGAATGAATGGGATCCTATACTATTAGCTCAAAGTTCAAAGGCCGCAGCTGTCACACGTCATGCTGTAAAGCTACTTTAATTTGCACGAACACTTCATGCACAGAAAATATTAGCAACACAAAAGAATTAATAAGTATTACATATATATTATAGTTCAACTAGATATATTGTTATTATTTTAAAATGTTATACACATAAAATCATGCAATTTTTTCACTTCCTGTGTGAATAAAGAAATAAATCCATTTTAGAGTTCTTTGATCAAATCCTGCTTTGGAATGAAAACTCTAAGGAAATATAAGAAAATAAAATATCAAATTCATACAGAAACAGAATTATTTAAATATCTTATACATATATTGGTTGGTTCTAATGTAATTCAAAATATTGCTATTTAAATTTATATATATGAAGTTCTAATTTATTAATTAATATATATATATATATTTTATAAACGTATATATAAATACAATTATATGCAGTCTCTACTTAGACAAGTGTATATATATATATATATATATATATATATATATATATGAACTATTAGAAACTATGTAACTACAATTTTACTGTATAAGATTATAAATAAATATTGAGACATTGTATTACATTTTGATACAACATTATAATTACAGTTTTTCCTTAGCCACTCCCTAAACCAAATCTTCTGTCTCTCTCAAATATCTCCAGGAACGCCCTATTTAGGAAAGACATTTTTCTATCCTTCAAAACCTCAGAGAACTGCTTGTTCTTCTGTCCACATTCCATGACGTCACTGTGAGTTGGTCGTCTCACCTGTCTCTGTCCATCAGTTTCAGCCATTTTCCTTTTTAGAGAATCACAGTTCTGACTGAGAATTAACTCATTCTGTGGAGAGATGGATCTTTGCACTGGCTGATATGGCTTATAACATATATGAAATCTTCTGCGTATTTGATAGAGTTCACTATGGGGATGACTCAGTCTAGGAGAGTTTGATATTGGCTTTTGGTAAGATTTTACCTTTCCTGGTTTTATAAATTTAGCTTGATTTATTTTCTTTTCACGATTCTCATGTTTTCTAACAAAATCCAGCATCTGCGCACATTCAAATAATGAATTTTTTTGTGATGCCATAACTTGGGAAACTGAATTTAGAAATTTGAATTTTTGTACAAAAGTTGTTATCATATGTTGTACTTTTCCATTTTTGATGAGAGCTTTGTACAACCGTTCAAATATGGACATGAATGTATATGTACATTCCTTCCTACCAATCCTTAGTTTCTGCAGATCTTCTATGTTGGGAAAATCCTTTGTGACACAATAAATCAAATATCTTAATCTGTCCGAATCATTTTCCCATCCATTAGGAGAGTCATTTTCACAGGGCATTAAATGTAAACGTCTGGACAATGTCACAGGAATCCATATTTTAAATAATTGATTCCTCTCCTCATTGGATAAATCAAACGTATCAGAGAAGCTCTCAAATGTCTCTGAATTTCTACAGGCATGGATTTTGACATCATATTTTGGCATGATTTTGTATAATTTCAGCAAATTTTTCCTCATTTTAATTTGGAGTTGAGCCTGGGTAATTCCAGAATTCTCTGATATTTTTAGTGGCTCTTGTACGTCCGTTCCTCCTACGTCACTCACGTCTCCTCCCACATCACCTAGTATATCGGTTTCTCGTATGCAGTCATGTCTCCTCCCATGTCAGGTTTCTGTATGTCCGTCTCTTGGTCAGACCCAAGGTCACCTTCAGTTACAGACACGTGTCTTACTTTTTGTTCATTTTCCACATTACAGTCAGAATCACTATCACCGTCTGACACTTCTACACTATTTTCCTGCTTAGAAATCTCTAACACAAGACTATGAAAAAAATCTACCAAATGTAGAATATTTCTCAATTTCTGTTTGTCTCTATTTACCAATTTAGAAGTTATCTGTAAATTCTGCAATTCACATTCTTTGTATAAACTGAGCCACAAAACTTCTATGTCATCTCCTACATTAACTTTGAAATTAACATTACTTTGTTTAGCAAAAGAAGAAATTATATCCATATTTTGCTTACCTTAAGATTCCTTGGCTTCTCTTTATCAGCACGTCCTGTCTTCAGTTCGTCTGATTCTTTTCCTGTGTGATTCTGTTCCTTGTTAGTACCTCTGCTTCCTGTCTTTCCTCAGTCTGTAGGTCCTTTCTGCTTCGCGTGACAAACTAGTGAATTTACTGACACGTGAACAACAGCTGTTCAGCTCGTCAGGACTCCCCCCTTGTTCACGGAAGAAATTCACTTACTTAATTTAAAAAAACAAAAAAACAGGACTGGCTGGCTCACCATTGTAAAATAATACTCTTCCTGTATTATTTTTTTCTACTGAGGACTTCTCAAAGTATCAATATCACAATACTCTTTTAAAAAATGTATCTATTTATTCTTGGATTGTCCATTAAAAAGAATCAGATTGCAGCAGGTACATACAATAATTAGTTATAAAGTAATTGTCCATTTGTCCATAATTAGCTTAATTGTTGAGATTCACCCATCTTTCCTTGGATCCTGGCTGATAAATCATGTCTTTGTCCAGCATGTGTCCAGGCCTACATGTCATCTGCTTCTCAGCATGAAGATTCTGTGTCTTGTGGGGTGGGCAGAGCAAGAGAGCCCCCCCTTTCTGTACCATGGGCTGTTATAGCCAGTCGTATGGACACCTGTTCTACATATGGTGGTGAACCAAAAATACACACACAAATAGCGCATGTCAACTAGACACGATGGCTGAGGCATAGAACTCAGAAAAATGATTATCGATTAACATTCCAAATGAATTTCCATAATTAACCATTTAACAGAGACCGCCTGGGAATGCCAGGTGCTGTAGGCTTTTGCTTTTTCCTTCCTTCCACCAGCAGGGGGCACTCTCTTCTATGCCTTTTTTCCATTCCCTTTCACAAGTGCACACATTCATTCTCTTTTCTTTTTTTCATTTGCTTTCTCTCTTGCGCTATTTCATCTCTGCAAAATACCAGCGTCCTTCTGATCACCGTGGGCCTCCAGCATTGTTGCTTATTTACTTTTAATACTAGGCTCCTTTTCACCAGGACCAGCGTCTCCCGGGTGGCTGGAGGCAACCACCGGTAACCCCAAGCAGAAGACCTTTGCAGGCAACACGACCCTCCCCCCTGAAGAGCAGCTCAAAGTCACTGGTAACCATCTCACCCTCTTCCTTCATTCACCCCTGGACGTCTCGCTCCGCCCCCAAGTTACGGGTCCAGCTTGCTCTTTCTGTCACATTACCGCGATGAAGGGTTTAGCCTGCAGGAGACCCTGCACTGAGACATTTTTGAAGACACCTGATGCGGCGGGTGAATCACTGCTAAACAAACCACACCTGTAGGGATGGCACAGCCTTTGCCTGGACCCTTCGGAGCCCGCCCCGTCACGGCCAGATTGCTCGCCACCAAGCGATCCTGAGAAAGGCTGGCCGGGCGATGGATCGAGCAGCGCCTACTCGCCATACCACCTTGGATACGCCCGATCTCAACTGATCTCGGAAGCAAAGCAGGGCTGGGCTCAGACAGTACTTGGATGGGAGACCTCCTGGGAACACCGGGTGCTGTAGACCATTTTGATGACGTTTTGCCCTACTGCCCAGCTCGGCTAGCATGGAACGGCGCCTTGCCGGACACCGACCTTAAGTAACTTAGATGATGGAAGCCCCAAGGCCTCTGAGCCAGTTGGCAGCTAAGTACGCTACCCCGCCGCCTTCACGCAGGCCTGACACCGAGCTCCTTGCCACGGCTAGGAGTGCTTATTGACTCCGCAGCTCGCCATGTGGAAATGATGGTGTTAAAAGCACCCGGGGCCGTGAAGGGGCCAGGCTTTCAGCAGGTGCCCAGGGAAGGTTTTGGATGCCGGCCGCCTAGCGAGGTCCAGCAGAAGTAACATGTTTCTCTGCAAAGAAGCTTGTGTAACCAAGCCAGACGGCTGACAAAGAGCTAACCTCAGTGCAAGGAAGGCAAGGAAGGTGCGAAAGGAATTGGGGAGGGGGGGGTGATTCCTGCTAGGGCCCTGAAATCATAAAACAGGCAGGAGAGTCTGATGCATGGTGACGGAGAGGTTGTAGGGGTAGATAGGGGGTGTTGTCACGTGCGAGCACGTGTGCATGCTGGCTTGTGTGTGAGAGTGCGCTTCCTAGGTGTGGCGCGCTGCAGACAGTCAAAGGGATTGTTCCCTTTCATTAAAAGTTAATCCCCGGCTGCAGCCTATTAGAAAGCAACTAACCGCGCTCTACTCACCCTACCCGGGTCTACCGGTGAGTCTCGCCTCTGCTCCCGGCCTGTGGCATTGGCCGTGAAGCTGACGTTCCGTCGACAGCGCTGCAGCCGATCAGTGAGCTCAGCGGCTCTGAGTGGGGCGTTGTGTCTACAAGACCTTTTAAGGAAGCCAGCAAGAAAATTGAAGAGAAGGGAAAGCACAAAATGACCTGGTCTTGCTGAGCACTGGAAAGGGCAGCCGGCAGCCAGACGTCAAAGTAGAAAAGCAGCAAGTGAGAGACTAGTCTCTGCCTACGGCCACACCACCCTGAACACGCCCAATTTCATCTGATCTCAAAAGTTAAGCAGGGTTGGGCCTGGTTAGTACTTGGATGGGAGACCAACTGGGAATACCAGATGCTGTAGGCTTTTGCTTTTTCCTTCCTTCCACCAGCAGGGGGCACTCTCTTCTATGCCTTTTTTCCATTCCCTTTCACAAGTGCACACATTCATTCTCTTTTATTTTTTTTATTTGCTTTCTCTCTTGCGCTATTTCATCTCTGCAAAATACCAGCATCCTTCTGATCACCGTGGGCCTCCAGCATTGTTGCTTCTTTACTTTTAATACTAGGCTCCTTTTCAACAGTTCCAGCGTCTCCCGCGTGGCTGGAGGCAACCACCGGTAACCCCAAGCAGAAGACCTTTGCAGGCAACACGACCCTCTCCCCTGAAGAGCAGCTCAAAGTCACTGACAACCATCTCACCCTCTTCCTTCATTCACCCCTGGACGTCTCGCTCCGCCCCCAAGTTACGGGTCCAGCTTGCTCTTTCTGTCACATTACCGCGATGAAGGGTTTAGCCTGCAGGAGACCCTGCGCGGAGCCATTTTTGAAGACACCTGATGCGGCGGGTGAATCACTGCTAAACAAACCACACCTGTAGGGACGGCACAGACTTTGCATGGACCCTTCGGAGCCCACCCCGTCACGGCCAGATTGCTCGCCACCAAGCGATCCTGAGAAAGGCTGGCCGGGCGATGGATCCAGCAGCTTCTACTGGCCATACCACCTTGGATACGCCCGATCTCATCTGATAATATCACAGCGTACCATAGCAATCAGTAATATCCATCTAATTATTATCAAAATATTAAAATAAATTATGTTTGGAATAATAAACTATAATAGATAATAATTCATTATCAATCAAGTTCTCCATATGATAGAAGATTTTTATGTCATAGGTGTAATTACCTTTTCCAACCCATAGGTGTCAGTGTATTTTGAAAAAACAAGTTTTTATATCTTTATTAAACCAATAATATCAAAGAATGTATACTCCTGAACCAAAATGAATAAATATATGAATGTATGCATGAATGAATGAATGAATGAATGAATGAATAAATGAATGAATGAATTGTTGTGTTTACTCAGAAAATATAAACATTTTTTTCCTTAGCAATATGTATTTAATGAAGCAATACTCTTGTATTAGACATTGCTTTATTAAATATTAATGTGTTTTCTCAATTGAGATATTGAACTCAAATAAAATCAAATGAGAATTAAAAAATGAAAAAATAGTAAAATAAGAAGTATAAAGTAAGAATAAAATTTTAAAAATGAAAAATAAAATTAAGAGTAAAAATAAGAATAAAAATAAAAATAAGGCCTTTAAATTTTAATGACAAATGCAGAGTAATTATATTCTCCATAAAAAATACCCTTATATCTCCATTATCTGGATGATTTCATATTTGTCATAACCTTGTACCACCAAAAAATATTAAATTATGCAACTTTGCATGTAATACCCTTCTTAATTATACCATAGTACCTTATTATTATTTCTTCTTTATTAAAATGTGTGGAAAATAAGTATTGATCAAAAGTGATTATGTAATCAGGATCAAAAACACATTTTCCCCCTTAATACCAAAAATATTATTTTATAAAATTTATGTATATATCAGAACCAAATTAAAAATAATTATTCTTCTAGAAATATTGTGCATAAATTTCATATCGATGAGTAGCATAGATTTGACTAAAGAGAGGAGTGTACCTATTTAGGTAACCATTAAAAATAATATTATAGTTATTCAAGAATATTATCATGTGGAAAATTATTCTAAATATAAATTTGCTTTGTAAACCATTTTGATGTGTGGTTGCCCTTATACACTATTAGTTAAATCAAGAAATAATAATTATTAAAGAAATATAGAAATATATATATGTATATATTTCTAGAAGAATAATTATTTTTAATTTGGTTCTGATATATACATAAATTTTATAAAATAATATTTTTGGTATTAAGGGGGAAAATGTGTTTTTGATCCTGATTAAATAATCACTTTTGATCAATACTTATTTTCCACACATTTTAATAAAGAAGAAATAATAATAAGGTACTATGGTATAATTAAGAAGGGTATTACATGCAAATTTGCATAATTTAATATTTTTTGGTGGTACAAGGTTATGACAAATATGAAATCATCCAGATAATGGAGATATAAGGGTATTTTTTATGGAGAATATAATTACTCTGCATTTGTCATTAAAATTTAAAGGCCTTATTTTTATTTTTATTCTTATTTTTACTCTTAATTTTATTTTTCATTTTTAACATTTTATTCTTACTTTATACTTCTTATTTTTCTATTTTTTCATTTTTTAATTCTCATTTGATTTTATTTCAGTTCAATATCTCAATTGAGAAAACACATTAATATTTAATAAAGTAATGTCTAATACAAGAGTATTGCTTCATTAAATATATATTGCTAAGGAAAAAAATGTTTACATTTTTTGAGTAAACACAACAATTCATTCATTCATTTATTCATTCATTCATTCATTCATACATTCATATATTTATTCATTTTGGTTCAGGAGTATACATTCTTTGATATTATTGGTTTAATAAAGATATAAAAACTTGTTTTTTCAAAATACACTGACACCTATGGGTTGGAAAAGGTAATTACACCTATGACATAAAAATGTTCTATCATATGGAGAACTTGATTGATAATGAATTATTATCTATTATTGTTTATTATTACAAAAAATATTTTATTTTAATATTTTGATAATAATTAGATGGATATTACTGATTGCTATGGTACGCTGTGATATTATCAGATGAGATCGGGCGTATCCAAGGTGGTATGGCCAGTAGACGCTGCTCGATCCATCGCCCGGCCAGCCTTTCTCAGGATCGCTTGATGGCGAGCAATCTGGCCGTGACGGGGCGGGCTCCGAAGGGTCCATGCAAAGGCTGTGCCGTCCCTACAGGTGTTGTTTGTTTAGCAGTGATTCACCCGCCGCATCAGGTGTCTTCAAAAATGTCTCGGCGCAGGGTCTCCTGCAGGCTAAACCCTTCATCGTGGTAATGTGACAGAAAGAGCAAGCTGGACCCGTAACTTAGGGGCGGAGCGAGACGTCCAGGGGTGAATGAAGGAAGAGGGTGAGATGGTTGCCAGTGACTTTGAGCTGCTCTTCAGGGGGGAGGGTCGTGTTGCCTGCAAAGGTCTTCTGCTTGGGGTTACCGGTGGTTGCCTCCAGCCACGCGGGAGACGCTGGTCCTGGTGAAAAGGAGCCTAGTATTAAAAGTAAAGAAGCAACAATGCTGGAGGCCCACGGTGATCAGAAGGATGCTGGTATTTTGCAGAGGTGAAATAGCGCAAGAGAGAAAGCAAATGAAAAAAAGAAAAGAGAATGAATGTGTGCACTTGTGAAAGGGAATGGAAAAAAGGCATAGAAGAGAGTGCCCCCTGCTGGTGGAAGGAAGGAAAAAGCAAAAGCCTACAGCACCTGGTATTCCAAGGCCATCTCCCATCCAAGTACTAACCAGGCCCAACCCTACTTAGCTTCTGAGATCAGACAAGATCAGGCATGTTCAGGGTGGTGTGGCCATAGGCAGAGACAGGTTTCTCACTTGCTGCTTTTCTACTTTGACGTCTGGCTGCCGGCTGCCCTTTCCAGTGCTCAGCAAGACCAGGTCCTTTTGTGCTTTCCCTTCTCTTCAATTTTTTTGCTGGCTTCCTTAAAATGTCTTGTAGACACAACGCCCCACTCAGAGCCGCTGAGCTCACTGATCGGCTGCAGCGCTGTCGACGGAACGTCAGCTTCACGGCCAATGCCACAGGCCGGGAGCAGAGGCGAGACTCACCGGTAGACCCGGGTAGGGTGAGTAGAGTGCGGTTAGTTGCTTTCTAATAGCCTGCAGCCGGGGATTAACTTTTAATGAAAGGGAACAATACCTTTGACTGTCTGCAGCGCGCCACACCTAGGAAGCGCACTCTCACACACAAGCCAGCATACACACGTGCTCGCACGTGACAACACCCCCTATCTGCCCCTACAACCTCTCCGTCACCATGCGTCAGACTTTTCTGCCTGTTTTATGATTTCAGGGCCCTAGCAGGAATCACCCCCCCCTTTCCCCAATTCTTTCCGCACCTTCCTTGACTTCCTTGCATTGAGGTTAGCTCTTTGTCAGCCGTTTGGCTTGGTTACACAAGCTTCTTTGCAGAGAAACTTGTTACTTCTGCTGGCCCTCGCTAGACGGCCGGCATCCAAAACCTTCCATGGGCACCTGCTGAAAGCCTGGCCCCTTCACTGCCCCGGGTGCTTTTAACGCCATCATTTCCACATGACGAGCTGCGGAGTCAATAAGCACTCCTAGCCGTGGCAAGGAGCTCGGTGTCAGGCGTGCGTGAAGGCAGCGGTGTAGCGTACTTAGCTGCCAACTGGCTCAGAGGCCTTGGGGCTTCCATCATCTAAGTTACTTAAGGTCGGTGTCCGGCAAGGCGCCGTTCCATGCTAGCCGAGCTGGGCAGTAGGGCAAAACGTCATCAAAATAGTCTACAGCACCCGGTGTTCCAAGAAGGTCTCCCATCCAAGTACTAATCAGGCCCAACCCTGCTTAGCTTCCAAGATCAGACGAGATCGGGCGTGTTCAGGGTGGTATGACCAGCAGACGCTGCTCAATCCATCGCACGGCCAGCCTTTCTCAGGATCGCTTGATGGCGAGCAATCTGGCCGTGACGGGGCGGGCTCCGAAGGGTCCATGCAAAGGCTGTGCCGTCCCTACAGGTGTGGTTTGTTTAGCAGTGATTCACCCGCCGCATCAGGTGTCTTCAAAAATGTCTCGGCGCAGGGTCTCCTGCAGGCTAAACCCTTCATCGCGGTAATGTGACAGAAAGAGCAAGCTGGACCCGTAACTTGGGGGCGGAGCGAGACGTCTAGGGGTGAATGAAGGAAGAGGGTGAGATGGTTGCCAATGACTTTGAGCTGCTCTTCAGGGGGGAGGGTCGTGTTGCCTGCAAAGGTCTTCTGCTTGGGGTTACCGGTTGTTGCCTCCAGCCACACGGGAGACGCTGGTCCTGGTGAAAAGGAGCCTAGTATTAAAAGTAAAGAAGCAACAATGCTGGAGGCCCACGGTGATCAGAAGGATGCTGGTATTTTGCAGAGATGAAATAGCGCAAGAGAGAAAGCAAATGAAAAAAAGAAAAGAGAATGAATGTGTGCACTTGTGAAAGGGAATGGAAAAAAGGCATAGAAGAGAGTACCCCCTGCTGGTGGAAGGAAAGAAAAAGCAAAAGCCTCCAGCACCTGGTATTCCCAGGCAGTCTCCCATCCAAGTACTAACCAGGCCCAACCCTGCTTAGCTTCCAAGATCAGATCAGATCAGGCGTGTTCAGGGTGGTGTGGCCATAGGCAGAGACAAGCCTCTCACTTGCTGCTTTTCTACTTTGAAGTCTGGCTGCCGGATGCCCTTTCCAGTGTTCAGCAAGACCAGGTCCTTTTGTGCTTTCCCTTCTCTTCAATTTTTTTGCTGGCTTCCTTAAAAGGTCTTGTAGACACAACGCCCCACTCAGAGCCGCTGAGCTCACTGATCGGCTGCAGCGCTGTCGACGGAACGTCAGCTTCACGGCCAATGCCACAGGCCGGATGCAGAGGCGAGACTCACCGGTAGACCCGGGTAGGGTGAGTAGAGCGCGGTTAGTTGCTTTCTAATCGCCTGCAGCCGGGGATTAACTTTTAATGAAAGAGAACAATCCCTTTGACTCTCTGCAGCGCGCCAAACCTAGGAAGCGCACTCTCACACACAAGCCAGCATGCACACGTGCTCGCACGTGACAACACCCCCTATCTGCCCCTACAACCTCTCCGTCACCATGCGTCAGACTCTCCTGCCTGTTTTATGATTTCAGGGCCCTAGCAGGAATCACCCCCCCACCCCAATTCCTTCCTTGCCTTCATAGAATCATAGAATCATAGAATGGTAGAGTTGGAAGGGACCTCCTGGGTCATCTGGTCCAACCCCCTGCTCAAAGCAGGATTCACTAGATCATCTCAGACAGATGTCTGTCCAGCCTCTGTTTGAAGACGTCCATTGAAGGGGAACTCACCACCTCTCGTGGCAGCCTGTTCCACTCATTAATCACCCTAACTGTCAAAAAGTTTTTTCTAATATCTAATCTGTGTCTCCTCCCATTTAGTTTCATCCCATTGCTTCTAGTCTTTCCTTGTGCAAATGAGAATAAAGATGATCCTTCTACAATGTGACAGCCCTTGACATATTTGTAGACAGCTATTAAGTCTCCTCTCAGTCTTCTTTTTTGCAAGCTAAACATTCCCAAATCCTGCAACCGTTCCTCATAGGACATGGTTTGCAGACCAGTCACCATTCTGGTCGCTCTTCTCTGAACTTGCTCCAGTTTGTCTATGTCTTTTTTAAAATGTTGTGCCCAAAACTGTACACAGTATTCCAGATGAGGTCTGACCAAAGAGGAGTAAAGACCGATAATGACTTCACGTGATCTAGACTGTATGCTTCTGTTAATACATCCCAGAATTGCATTTGCCTTTTTTGCTGCTGCATCACACTGTTGACTCATGTTCAGTCTATGATCTATTAGTATACCTAAGTCTTTTTCACATGTACTGTTGCTTAGCTCTATTCCTCCCATTCTGTATATGCTTTTTTCATTTTTATTGCCCAGATGTAGTACTTTGCATTTTTCCCTGTTAAAAACCATTCTGTTGGTTGCTGCCCACTGCTCCAGTTTATTTAGGTCTTTTTGAATCCTCTCTCTCTCTTCTCTAGTATTAGCTATCCCTCCTAGCTTTGTGTCATCAGCAAATTTAATCAGTTTACCCTCAATTCCTTCATCTAAATCATTGATAAAGATGTTGAACAATACAGGTCCCTGGACGGAGCCCTGTGGTACCCCACTTGAGAAATTCATCCAGCTGGATGTGAAGCCATTTACAACCACCCTTTGAGTCCGATCACTAAGCCAGTTATGAATCCACCTAACAGTTGCCTGGTCCATTGCATACTTGGTCATTTTTTCAATAAGGATGGTGTGAGATACTTTGTCAAATGCTTTGCTGAAGTCAAGATATACTATATCTACAGCATTTCCCTGATCCACCCAGTCAGTGATTCTGTCATAGAAGGAAATTAAGTTAGTCTGACATGACTAGTTAGTTACAAACCCATGCTGACTCTGGTTAATCACTTCATTCTTATCCATGTACTTACATACATGTTGTTTAATAATTTGTTCAAAGATCTTTCCTGGTATAGAAGTCAGACTCACCGGCCTATAGTTCCCTGGGTCCACCTTCTTCCCCTTTTTGAAGATAGGAACAACATTTGCTCTTCTCCAGTCTTCTGGGACTTCTCCTGTTCTCCAAGAATTTTCAAAGATTATGGAGAGTGGTTCTAAAATTTCTTCTACGATCTCCTTCAGTACTCTGGGGTGTAATTCATCTGGACCTGGAGACTTGAACTCATTTATGTTAGCTAAATATTCCCTCACAATCTTTCTGTTTACAGATAACTTGGATTCCTCTATTCCTTTGAAAGGACAGTGAAGATCAGTTGATGTTACATTTTCTTTCTGAGAGAAAACAGATGCAAAATAGGAATTAAAAAGTTCGGCCTTCTCAACATCCTCTCTTACCATTTCTCCATTTTCATCCTGTAAAAATCCTATAGCATCTTTGACTTTCTTTTACTTTTGACATACCCCCAAAATCCTTTTTTATTGCTTTTGACATCTCTTGCAAGCCTTTATTCATTGTCAGCTTTAGCTAACCTGATACGTGCCCTGCAGGATCTGCAGACTGCATTATAATCTTCTTTAGATATGCCTCCCTCTTTCCATTTAATAAACATTTCTTTCTTTCTTTTTAGCATGTGTTTAAGTTCTGTGTTCATCCATCCTGGTTTCCTTAAATGCTTCCCATTCTTCCTACTTTTCGGGATTGTTAACGATTGTGCTTTGAGAATCTCATTTTTAAAAATTTCCCATCCTTCCTGGACATTTTTGTCCTTAAGGACATCCAGCCATTGGATCCTTCCTATTCTCTTTCTGAGTCTCTTAAAATCTGCCTTTCTAAAATCTAACCTTGAAGTTTGAGTCTTCACATGTCTTCCTCCTCTAGTTATCCAAAATTCTATAATAGCATGATCGCTGCCTCCTAGGGTCCCAGCCACCTTTACCTCCTCAACCATTTCCTCCCTGTTTATAAGAATTAGATCCAAAGTAGCAGATCCCCTTGTTTTCTCCCCTACCTTTTGGAAGATAAAGTTGTCAGCAAGAGAGGATAAGGATAACCTTCCTTGCACTGAGGTTAGCTCTTTGTCAGCCGTCTGGCTTGGTTACACAAGCTTCTTTGCAGAGAAACATGTTACTTCTGCTGGCCCTCGCTAGGCGGCTGGCATCCAAAACCTTCCCTGGGCATCTGCTGAAAGCCTGGCCCCTTCACGGCCCCGGGTGCTTTTAACGCCATCATTTCCACACGGCGAGCTGCAGAGTCAATTAAAACTCCTAGCCGTGACAAGGAGCTCGGTGTCAGGCCTGCGTGAAGGCGGCGGGGTAGCGTACTTAGCTGCCAACTGGCTCAGAGGCCTTGGGGCTTCCATCATCTAAGTAACTTAAGGTCGGTGTCCGGTAAGGCGCCGTTCCATGCTAACCGAGCTGGGCAGTAGGGCAAAGCGTCATCAAAATGGTCTACAGCACCTGGTGTTCCCAGGAGGTCTACCATCCAAGTACTGTCCAAGCCCAGCCCTGCTTTGCTTTCAAGATCAGACAAGATCGGGCGTATCCAAGGTGGTATGGCCAGTAGACGCTGCTCGATCCATCGCCCAGCCACCCTTTCTCAGGATCGCTTGGTGGCGAGCAATCTGGCCGTGACGGGGCGGGCTCCGAAGGGTCCATGCAAAGGCTGTGCCGTCCCTACAGGTGTGGTTTGTTTAGCAGTGATTCACCCGCCGCATCAGGAGTCTTAAAAAATGTCTCGGCGCAGGGTCTCCTGCAGTCTAAACCCTTCATCGCGGTAATGTGACAGAAAGAGCAAGCTGGATCCGTAACTTGGGGGCGGAGCGAGACATCCAGGGGTGAATGAAGGAAGAGGGTGAGATGGTTGCCAGTGACCTTGAGCTGCTCTTCAGGGGGGAGGGTCGTGTTGCCTGCAAAGGTCTTCTTTTTGGGGTTACCGGTGGTTGCCTCCAGCCACCCGGGAGACGCTGGTCCTGGTGAAAAGGAGCCTAGTATTAAAAGTAAAGAAGCAACAATGCTGGAGGCCCACGGTGATCAGAAGGATGCTGGTATTTTGCAGAGATGAAATAGCGCAAGAGAGAAAGCAAATGAAAAAAAGAAAAGAGAATGAATGTGTGCACTTGTGAAAGGGAATGGAAAAAAGGCATAGAAGAGAGTGCCCCCTGCTGGTGGAAAGAAGGAAAAAGCAAAAGCCTACAGCACCTGGTATTCCCAGGCGGTCTCCCACCCAAGTACTAACCAGGCCCAACCCTGCATATCTTCCAAGATCAGACGACATTGGGCTTGTTCAGGGTGGTGTGGGCATAGGCAGAGACAAGCCACTCAATTGCTGCTTTTCTACTTTAAAGTCTTGCTGCCGGCTGCCCTTTCCAGTGCTCAGCAAGACCAGGTCATTTTGTGCTTTCGCTTCTCTTCAATTTTTTTGCTGGCTTCCTTAAAAGGTCTTGTAGACAGAAGGCCCCACTCAGAGCCGCTGAGCTCACTGATCGGCTGCAGCGCTGTCAACGGAACGTCGGCTTCACGGCCAATGCCACAGGCCGGGAGCAGAGGCGAGACTCACCGGTAGACCCGGGTAGGGTGAGTAGAGCGCGGTTAGTTGCTTTCTAATAGCCTGCAGCCGAGGATTAACTTTTAATGAAAGGGAACAATCCCTTTGACTGTATGCAGCGCGCCACACCTAGGAAGCGCACTCTCACACACAAGCCAGCATGCACACGTGCTCGCACGTGACAACACCCCCTATCTGCCCCTACAACCTCTCCGTCACCATGCATCAGACTCTCCTGCCTGTTTTATGATTTCAGGGCCCTAGCTGGAATCACCCCCCCCTCCCCAATTCCTTCTGCACCTTCCTTGCCTTCCTTGCACTGAGGTTAGCTCTTTGTCAGCCGTCTGGCTTGGTTACACAAGCTTCTTTGCAGAGAAACATGTTACTTTTGCTGGCCCTCGCTAGGCGGCCGGCATCCAAAACCTTCCCTGGGCACCTGCTGAAAGCCTGGCCCCTTCACGGCCCCGGGTGCTTTTAACGCCATCATTTCCACACGGCGACATGCGGAGTCAATAACCACTCCTAGCCGTGGCAAGGAGCTCGGTGTCAGGCCTGCGTGAAGGCGGCGGTGTAGCGTACTTAGCTGCCAACTGGCTCAGCGGCCTTGGGGCTTCCATCATCTAAGTTACTTAAGGTCGGAGTCCGGCAAGGCTCCGTTCCATGCTAGCCGAGCTGGGCAGTAGGGCAAAACGTCATAAAAATGGTCTACAACACCCGGTGTTCCCAGGAGGTCTCCCATCCAAGTACTGTCTGAGCCCAGCCCTGCTTTGCTTTCGAGATCAGACGAGATCAGGCGTATCCAAGGTGGTATGGCCAGTAGACGCTGCTTGATCCATCGCCCGGCCAGCCTTTCTCAGGATCGCTTGATGGCGAGCAATCTGGTGGTGACGGGGCGGGCTCCAAAGGGTCCATGCAACGGCTGTGCCGTCCCTACAGGTGTGGTTTGTTTAGCAGTGATTCACCCGCCGCATCAGGTGTCTTCAAAAATGGCTCGGCGCAGGGTCTCCTGCAGGCTAAACCCTTCATCGCGGTAATGTGACAGAAAGAGCAAGCTGGACCCGTAACTTGGGGGCGGAGCGAGACGTCCAGGGGTGAATAAAGGAAGAGGGTGAGATGGTTGCCAGTGACTTTGAGCTGCTCTTCAGGGGAGAGGGTCGTGTTGCCAGCAAAGGTCTTCTGCTTGGGGTTACCAGTGGTTGCCTCCAGCCACCCGGGAGATGCTGGTCCTGGTGAAAAGGAGCCTAGTATTAAAAGTAAATAAGCAACAATGCTGGAGGCCCAGGTGATCAGAAGGATGCTGGTATTTTGCAGAGATGAAATAGCGCAAGAGAGAAAGCAAATGAAAAAAAGAAAAGAGAATGAATGTGTGCACTTGTGAAAGGGAATGGAAAAAAGGCATAGAAGAGAGTGCCCCCTGCTGGTGGAAGGAAGGAAAAAGCAAAAGCCTACAGCACCTGGTATTCCCAGGCGGTCTCTGTTAAATGGTTAATTATGGAAATTCATTTGGAATGTTAATCGATAATCATTTTTCTGAGTTCTATGCCTCAGCCATCGTGTCTAGTTGACATGCGCTATTTGTGTGTGTATTTTTGGTTCACTACCATATGTAGAACAGGTGTCCATACGACTGGCTATAAAAGCCCATGGTACAGAAAGGGGGGGCTCTCTTGCTCTGCCCACCCCACAAGACACAGAATCTTCATGCTGAGAAGCAGATGACATGTAGGCCTGGACACATGCTGGACAAAGACATGATTTACCAGCCAGGATCCAAGGAAAGATGGGTGAATCTCAACAATTAGGCTAATTATGGACAAATGGACAATTACTTTATAACTAATTATTGTATGTACCTGCTGCAATCTGATTCTTTTTAATGGACAATCCAAGAATAAATAGATACATTTTTTTATAAGAATATCGTGATATTGATACTTTGAGAAGTCCTCAGTAGAAAAAAATAATACAGGAAGAGTATTATTTTACAATGGTGAGCCAGCAAGTCCTGTTTTTTTGTTTTTTAAATTAAGTAAGTGAATTTCTTCCGTGAACAAGGGGGGAGTCCTGATGAGCTGAACAGCTGTTGTTCACGTGTCAGTAAATTCACTAGTTTGTCACGAGAAGCAGAAAGGACCTACAGACTGAGGAAAGACAGGACACAGAGGTATTAACAAGGAACAGAATCACACAGGAAAAGAATCAGACAAACTGAAGACAGGACGTGCTGATAAAGAGAAGCCAAGGAATCTTAAGGTAAGCAAAATATGGATATAATTTCTTCTTTTGCTAAACAAAGTAATATTAATTTCAAAGTTAATGTATGAGATGACATAGAAGTTTTGCGGCTCAGTTTATACAAAGAATGTGAATTGCAGAATTTACAGTTAACTTCTAAATTGGTAAATAGAGACAAACAGAAATTGAGAAATATTCTACATTTGGTAGATTTTTTTCATAGTCTTGTGTTAGAGATTTCTAAGCAGGAAAATAGTGTAGAAGTGTCAGACGGTGATACTGATTCTGACTGTAATGTGGAAAATGAACAAGAAGTAAGACACGTGTCTGTAACTGAAGGTGACCTTGGGTCTGACCAAGAGACGGACATACAGAAACCTGACATGGGAGGAGACATGACTGACATACGAGAAACCGACATACTAGGTGATGTGGTAGGAGACTTGAGTGACGTAGGAGGAACGGACGTACAAGAGCCACTAAAAATATCAGAGAATTCTGGAATTACCCAGGCTCAACTCCAAATTAAAATGAGGAAAAATTTGCTGAAATTATACAAAATCATGCCAAAATATGATGTCAAAATTAGAGATGAGCGTTGTTCTACTCGAACTGTTCGCCAATCTCAAATTCGAGCTGTTTTGGGCGGTGTTCGAGCCGTTCGGCGAACACGAACAATTTGAGAAAAATTCGGCTGTTCGAGGTTATGTTCGATAACTGTTCGTGCACCAAAATCATAACTGGATTTTTTCTCAGTAATGATGAAAATTAATGTTAATACGCAGTTTGAGTGTACAGCGGGGTGGGGGGAGGGGCAGGGGATGGATCTCTGCAGGAACAATGAATATCTCCATTTTTTTTTCTCTTTCCCGCATTTGCAGTGGGGTGGTGCAATCTGTCAGCCTATCAGCAGCGCACACACGGAGCGAAGTGCTTTTTTTCACACAAGCAAGGGCATGTGTCATTGGCAGTGTATGTCACATGTCCTTGCCCTATAAGACCAAGCCATTTTCCCCGTCGCCACCATTTTCTCACTGCTGCAGCTGCGTGTTAGACGGCACCGCTGTTGCTGTGTGCGCTATACCTTGTTAATTTCAAGCCAATTTTCGCACAAATATAAAGGACTAGGTTACAGCATTTCCTACGACTTTTATCAGGGAGGTCTGTGCTCTTAAATAGATAGGTTGTGGGAGTAAAGACTAATTGTAATTGGAGTCCTTTTCAGGACTAGGTTACATCAGTTCCTATCAGTTTTTGCCAGGCAGGTCTGTGCCAGTGCTGTGCAAGTTTTTTTCACAGCATTTGGCTGAATCTAGCAAAGCTAATCCTTTTTGGCCTATTGCAGAGTGTGTTAGTCAGTGGAGTAGCCTATCTGTGTTGCAAGATATACCACCTGTGTATAGAATACCAATTTTTTTACTGCACCTAGTGAAGTAAAATCTTTTGGGCATAGCATCATTCTATTAGTCCATCTATACTGACCTCCATCAGGTTGCAAATTAAAACTAATTTTTATCTGCATCTACAGTACCTCTGAAAAAATATTTGGGCTTCTACCTGTGTGTGGGACTTGTTGTATTAGTCCATCTATACTGACCTCCATCAGGTTGCAAACTGGATATATTTTTTTCCTGCATCTACCTCTGAAAAAATATTGGGCTTCTAGCTGTGTGTGGGTCTTGTTCTATTAATCCATCTATACTGACCTCCATCAGGTTGCAAACTGAATATAATTTTTTTCTGCATCTAGCTCTGAAAAAATATTTGGCCTTCTAGTAGTGTGTCGGACTTTCTCTATTAGTCCATCTATACTGACCTCCATCAGGTTGCAAACTGAATATAATTTTTTTCTGCATCTAGCTCTGAAAAAATATTTGGCCTTCTAGTAGTGTGTCGGACTTTCTCTATTAGTCCATCTATACTGACCTCCATCAGGTTGCAAATTAAAACTAATTTTTATCTACATCTACAGTACCTCTGAAAAAATATTTGGGCTTCTAGCTGTGTGTGGGACTTGTTGTATTAGTCCATCTATACTGACCTCCATCAGGTTGCAAACTGAATATATTTTTTTCTGCATCTACCTCTGAAAAAATATTGGGCTTCTAGCTGTGTGTGGGACTTGTTGTATTAGTCCATCTGTACTGACCTCCATCAGGTTGCAAACTGAATATATTTTTTTCTGCATCTACCTCTGAAAAAATATTGGGCTTCTAGCTGTGTGTGGGTCTTGTTCTATTAATCCATCTATACTGACCTCCATCAGGTTGCAAACTGAATATAATTTTTTTCTGCATCTAGCTCTGAAAAAATATTTTTCCTTCTAGTAGTGTGTCGGACTTTCTCTATTAGTCCATCTATACTGACCTCCATCAGGTTGCACATTAAAACTAATTTTTATCTGCATCTACAGTATCTCTGAAAAAATATTTGGGCTTCTAGCTGTGTGTGGGACTTGTTGTATTAGTCCATCTATACTGACCTCCATCAGGTTGCAAACTGAATATATTTTTTTCTGCATCTACCTCTGAAAAAATATTGGGCTTCTAGCTGTGTGTGGGACTTGTTGTATTAGTCCATCTATACTGACCTCCATCAGGTTGCAAACTGAATTTATTTTTTTCTGCATCTACCTCTGAAAAAATATTGGGCTTCTAGCTGTGTGTGGGTCTTGTTCTATTAATCCATCTATACTGACCTCCATCAGGTTGCAAATTCAAAATAATTTTTTTCTGCATCTAACCCAGCCAATAGTTTTGGCCTAATACCACAGTTTGGCCACTCAGCTCTGCTCGGTTACCATCCATTGTTTTTTTGTGCAAACAACTCCAGAGTTGTGAATTAGTTAACCACCAAAATGAGTGGAAAAAGGCCTGCTGCTGGTGGAAAGGGGAATAGGCGTGTTGGGAAGGGGAAAAAAGGTTGTGTCCGTGGGGTAGGTGTTAAAGCAACAGTAACATCTGCAGAAGAAAGACCAACTTCCAGCCAAACTAAAATGTCTACTTTTTTTAGCGGACAATGTGATAAGATCCCTTTCTTACGGCCACGCCAATCGCTACAAATTCCAGATGAGGCACAAAAACAGCAGGTGCTTCAACGGATATCAAGTGCTCCTTTAAGTGGGCTCTCCTCCACATCAACTTCAACATCACAAATACTCCAGTCCTCAAAGGTGTCACCCAAATCGCACTTGCTTCCTCACAGCTCCCAAATCTCCAGCTGCCCGTCTGAGTATGAGGCAGAACAGATGGTTGAGTCTGCAGAGCTGTTTACTCATACTATAGCCTGGGAATCAGAGGTCGACTCCAGCACTTCTGTGAATCCAGACGAGGAAATTATCTGCACTGATGCCCAGAATCTTTATGAGTCGGATCCAGGACCAGACGCAGAAGGTTCTGACCATAATGTAGACCCTCATTCCCAAACTGTAACTCCTGTTGGTGGAGACAATGAGGAAGACGATGATAAGACTCAAATACCTGATTGGAGCGACAACTTTAGTTTTTTGTCAGGGCGGGAACAGGTTGGCTCTGAGGACGACAGGTGTGATAACGCACAGGGTGATGATGATGAGGTCGGAGATCCCACTTACTGTCAACCCACAGTCAGCCAAGAGATGAGGTCAGCAGAGGAGGTGGAGGAAGATGCTAGTGACGACGAGGTCAGGTTGCGCCTTCCTGGACAGAGACGTAGTACTGGAAGCACGTCAACAACTGCATCCTCAAACACAACTCTGCCTCTCACCACAAGTCGTGGTGGCTCTTCAGGTCGCATGGGTGCTAAGCCTTGCATAGCCTGGGCATTTTTTCAGATCGATAAAGATAACCCAACTCGTGTTATCTGTAACAATTGTCAGCAAAAGCTAAGTAGAGGCCAAAAAATACATAGTTTGAGTACTTCATGCATGAACCGGCACATGGACATGAAGCATAAGTTGCAGTGGGAAGCTCAGTGTGCTACAATGCGGCCTAGCCGGCCGGGCCAATCACCGTCTGCCATATCTTGTGCATCCGCGGCCTCTTCATCCTCTGTGACTGGGGGGACAGCAGTCACACCTGTTTTGGGGCGCAGACCTGCCACCTCTTTACCCGCAACAGCCAGCGTGATTGGCAGGTCATCATTTTCTTTGGAGGTGGTAACACCAGCTGGTGTTGAGCGCTGTCCGACATCGATAGCACCACCTTTGGATCAAGGCAACCTAACATGTCCGCCTGCATCTTCCTCACAGACCGGCAGTTTGCCGGGGACACCCTTATCAACCCCGTCTAAGCACAATAGCCAGCCCTCGGTCCCTCAGATGTGGACAAGTAAAAGACCATTTCCTCCTAGCCATGAGAAAGCTAAGAGGTTGAATTTCACCATCTGCAAGCTCTTGGCTACAGAAATGCTGCCTTTCCGCCTGGTGGACACAGAGGATTTTCGAGACCTTATGTCCGTCGCAGTGCCCCAGTACCAGATGCCCAGTCGGCACTACTTCTCAAAGAAAGGTGTGCCTGCGCTCCACCAGCATGTCGCACATAACATCACCGCTTCTTTGAGAAACTCTGTGTGTGACAGGGTGCATTTCACCACAGACACTTGGACGAGTAGGCATGGACAGGGGCGTTACATGTCGCTGACTGGGCACTGGGTAACTATGGTGACAGCAGGACAAGGGGCTGCTGTCCAAGTCTTGCCGTCCCCACGAGTTGTGCGTCAATCCTCTTTATGTCAAAGTTCCTCCACTGCTTCTGCCTCCTCAACCTCCTCTCGGTCTTCCACCTGCACCCAAAGCCTGTCTGGTCATGCCACAAGCTTTCTAACTGCGCAGAAGGGATCCTGCACACCTCCTTACTATGCGGGCAGTAGGGCTCAACGTCATCAGGCGGTTTTTACATTGAAATGTCTGGGAAATGTGAGTCACACAGCTGAGGAGTTGTGGTCAGCTCTGGAGAACCAATTTCATGAATGGTTGTCTCCACTGGACCTGAAACCAGGGAAGGCCGTGTGCGACAATGCTGCAAACCTGGGAGCGGCCCTTCGCCGGGGCAATGTCACACATGTGCCTTGTATGGCTCACGTGTTGAACCTGGTTGTCCAGCAATTTTTAGCCCACTATCCCAGACTAGATGGCCTTCTGCAGAGGGCACGGTCGCTGTGTGCTCACTTCCGCCGTTCACATCCCGCAGCTCAGCGACTTACATCTCTACGGAAGTCGTTGGGCCTGCCACTTCACCGGCTAAAATGCGATGTGCCTACCCGGTGGAATTCAACTCTGCACATGTTGCAGCGACTGTGGCAGCACCGACAAGCCCTGGTGCAATACGTTCTGACGTATAGCCTGGGCCAACGAGATTCAGAGGTGGGGAAAATCACGCTGGAGGAGTGGTCTCAGATCAGGGACCTATGCACCCTTCTGCACAGTTTTGAAATGGCGACGAAGATGTTTAGTGCTGACGATGCCATTATCAGCATGACTATTCCGGTGAATTACATGCTGGAGCACATGTTAAACAGAATTCGGAGTCAGGTGGTGGCACAAGAGGAGGTGGAGGAAGTAGAGGAGGAGGAGTTGTATGCGGAAGGGCTAACATCTGCAAGGTCCAGACGGTCGGCAGCACCAAGGCGGCAGGCATGTGAGGGTGGGGGAGATGGTTTTACCAGGGTGCATGGTAGCAGCCAAACTAGTGAGGAAGGTGCAGGAGCCCAGGAAGAAGTGGAGGACGAACTGATGGAAGACTCATCAGATGAGGGAGACCTTGATCACATTTCTGTTGTGCGAGGTTGGGGGGAGAGGACAGAGGAAGGAAGCATGATTGTTACCTCGCCACCAACACAACAGGGACTTGGTGCTCCTGGATGCGCAACACACATGAGTGCCTTCTTGCTGCACTACCTGCAACATGACCCTCGAATTATGAGAATTAGAAATAATCCTGACTACTGGGTTGCCACACTGTTAGATCCCCGGTACAAAAGTAAATTTGCAGAAATTATTCCTGCCATAGAAAGGGATGCACGCATGCAGGAGTATCAGCAGAGACTGTTGCAGAATCTTACATGTGCTTTTCCACAAAATACCAGTGGTGCACGTAGTGAATCTCACAGTTCCAACTTGCCAACCGTGGGACCGTCAAGTGTTCAGCACTCAAACCATAACAGAACCACAGTATCTGCTGGTAACATCAATTTTGCGGAATCATTTCACCACTTTTTTAGCCCATCCTTTGCAAGGCCACAGGAGACAAGAAGTCTGACACATAGTCAACGCCTAGAGACGATGGTACAGGAGTATCTCCAAGTAAACATTGAAGCCACGACTGTGTCACTGGACCCTTGCTCTTTTTGGGCTTCCAATCTGGATAAATGGCCGGAGCTAGCCACTTACGCCTTGGAGATCTTGTCATGCCCCGCAGTCAGCGTTCTGTCTGAACGTGTGTTCAGCGCTGCTGGTGGTGTGCTGACAGATAAGCGCACGCGGCTCTCCACTGATAATGTAGACAGACTCACGTTCATAAAGATGAACAAATCATGGATCCGAAACGACTTTTCTACCCCTGTGTCATCCTGGGGAGAGTAAAAGCTTGATGATTGGTTAAAATCACCCTACCAACCGTTTTAAGCTTTCAAATTACTAATCATGTTTATCTGTATCTTGACTGGAAAATAATTTGGGCTTTGTAGCAGTGTGCAGCACTGATCCTATTAGGCCATCTATACTAAAGCTTCACCAGATTTAAAATTAAAAATAATTTTTAGCTGCATCTAGCCCGGAAAATAATTTTGGGGCTCCGATATGCGCAAGGCACATAAGTGCCTTCTTGCTGCACTACCTGCAGCATGACCCTCATATTGTCAGAATTCGAAGTAATCATGACTACTGGGTTGCCACACTCTTAGATCCCCCAAACTTTTCGATCAACCTTTTCATTTTAATAAAGACCAAAAAAATGGTCATTTTTGAAATTATAAGCATTAGCAGGTTGTTAGAAACTGAAATCAAACAGTTTTCAACTCAAAACTTTATTCTAGGTGATGTTACATTTTCACATAGGACCCCTTGTTCGAAAAGGAGCTTCTGAACTCTCTCGTCCATTGAATTTGTCAGGTTTTGGATGGTTTCTGCTTCAATTGTTTTGCATGAGGACAGAATACCCTCCCAGAGCTGTTGCTTAGATGTGAACTGCCTCCCGCCATCATAGACACTCCTTTTAATGATGCTCCAAAGGTTCTGAATGGGGTAGAGGTCAGGGGAGCATGGGGGTCACACCATAAGTTTGTCCCCTTTTATGCCCATATCAGCCAGAGATGCAGATGTTTTATGTGCAGCATGAGATGGTGCATTATCATGCAGAAAAATGATCTTGCTGTGAAATACACGGTTCTTCTTCTTGAACCATGGCAGGAAGTGCTGTTTGAGAAAATCCACATACATTATGGAATTCATCTTTAGCGCCTTCAGGGATCCTAAAGGGGCCGACAATCTCTCTCCCCATGATTCCAGCCCAAAACATTACTCCACCTCCTCCTTGTTGGCGCTGTAGCCGTGTTTGCGTGGGGTGTCCATCAACCAGCCATCCTCCACTCCATCCATCTGGACCATCGAGCGCTGCACGGCACTCATCCGTGAACAAAACAGTTTTGAAATCAGTCTTCATGTAATGTTTGGCCCACTGGAGCCGTTTCTGCTTGTGTGAAGTGGATAGAGGAGGTCGACAGGATGGCGCATGCACAGCTGCAAACCTCTGAAGGACCCTGCATCTTGTTGTTCGGGGGACGTTGGAGGCACAAGCAGCTTCAAAAACTTGTCTGCTGCTATGACAAGGCTTTTTTGCCGCTGCTCTTTCAACCTGACGTAATTGCCTGTAGGAAAGAGTCCTCAATTTGCCCTTATCAGCACGCACACATGTGTACTGTGAATCAGCTACATACTTCTTGATTGCCAAGACACTTCATCCTGATCATCGCACAATGTTGATTGTAGTCATGCCTTGACCTAAACACTCCACAATTTGTTGCTTCTCAGCAGCCGACACATCCTTTTTCTTTCCCATTTTGGCAGAAAATGTAGGCTGCTTAATAATGTGAGAGAGCCTTCTTAAGTAGTCTTGCCTTTCATTGGACACACCTGCCAAACTAATTAGCACAGGTGTCTGCAATTGCTTACAGTGATATAAAGAGCCCTGACACACATCACCATCAATGAGTTTAACTGACAAACAAACAAATTCTTCCCTTATCACTCCTAAACACTTTTTGCATAATAATTTGGAACGCAGTGTACATGTGCTTTTCCACAAAACACCAGTGGTTCACGTAGTGAATCTTACAGTTCTAACTTGCCAACCGTGGTCTGTATGGAGTTGTTCAATAAAGGGCCCAAAATTAAGATAACATAGATGGGAGAGGTCTCTATGAATAGGAATTCCTAAGTATTTGATACCCTGTGAGGGCCAGGCAAAGGGAAAGTTGGACTGGATGGAATCCTATATGGATTTGGGGAGGGAGACATCGAGGGCCTCAGACTTCGCTGCATTGATTTTAAAATTGTACCATGTAACAAAGTGATCTATTTCAGCCATAACAGCATGGATGGATATATGTGATTGAGTGATATATACTAGGACATCATCAGCAAATAGAGAGCACTTGTACTCGGTGCCTCCCACCTCAATCCACCTAATATTGGGGTTATGGCGAATTGATGAGAGCAGGTGTTCCGTCACTAGGATGTATAAGAGAGGGGACAGAGGACATCACTGCCTTGTCCCATTGGTGATTGTGAAAGGTGATGAAAATGTTCTGACGCACCCCCTGGGCCTTGGGACACCCGGAGCCGGACCCTTTTTGGTGGATGCTGGTGGTTGTAGTCTTCGTGGCGGCGACCCGGTTCTGTGGTTCAGGGCGGTCAAACCAGTGGCGGAACTATTTATGTGGTTTTGATGTTTAAATGTCCGACTACGCCACCCGTGGATTGCGGTCAGAGTGAACCGCCGCTACAGGGCAGACCACTGAGGCTGGTGTTGTGGGTGCAGCAGAGCGTAGCATAACTCCCCACGGGAGGAGTATAGCCTCAGGGCAGTGTATGCGGAGGATGGGGGTGATGGTGCAGGGCAGCAGCAGTAACGACACGGAGTCAGTGATGCAGTTCAGGGCCTTTACTCACAGTTCTTATTATCCAGACCACGTCTGCAGGTAACGGCTGCCCACGTCGTACTGTGCTCACCAGGTGAGGGGCTCAGACAACTCCCAGATAACTTTGGAGCACTTCACAGGACCCCCTTTGTGTGTCCTTTGTCTGGCCTTTCTTACCAACGCTTCTGTCCGGCTACCTCGGGCCTCCTCTTGGTAAACTTGGCGCCAGTTTCCCTGACCCTATGTGGTGCCTTCCTAGCGGGTGTAGCGAGGGGCTGCGCCACATAAAATGTCAGAGCCTCCGGTTTCTAGCTGAGGGTCGTTTCCTGCCTCCACTAGTTCGGGGACCGGTCTCCCCCTTTGGCCTGACCCCTCCACGCAGGTGGATTCGGGCGTGCGGTGGCGACTCGCCCGTCCGCACCCCTGGGATCCCTTCATTCCTCGTTCCTGGAGCCTTCTCCGCTCCTCTTCCTTCCTTCTCCCTCTTCCAGGCCTGGGCCTCTGTTACTAGGCCCGCCTCCGGAGCAGAGCTCATGCAGAGCCCCTGCTCCCTGCCACTTCTGCTCAGACTTCTCTGCACTGAACTAAGATGGTGCCCACCTTTTATACTCCCTTCTCAATGCACCCAGGAACTGCTTCCTCCCTGCTCCTGCACTACAGGGTTCCCCTTCCTCAGTGTTCCCTCCCCCCACTCCAGCCAGGGACAGGGACTGTCGTGCCCATCTCAGGGGCATATTGGTTGCCCTGCCCCACAGCAATGTGGTGTAATGCATGCAGGTGTCGGGTCCTGATCCACACTCCATCCTTACCTGAGAGTGAGATATCACACCTCTGGGTGAGGTGCAATACATCTGTAGCAACCGAGCCCTCAGGGTGCTACAGTTCCATTTATCTTCAGCCTAGGTGACGTATTGCGATACAGGGCCGTGATTTTGGCTATAAAAGGGTCCCCTAGACCCCTACCCCAAGCTTTTTAAGAGAATCATATATGGGGTGCCAATAGACTCTATGGAATGCTTTCTCAGCATCCAACGAGAGTATCTAATTACAAATTTTTAACTGCATCTAGCCCAGGAAATACTTTGTGCCTTGTAGCAGTGTCTGCTAGTCAGCGGATTATCCCGGCTGTTAAGCAAGCTGCACCACCTGTAGTTTAGACACTTAATTTTTTCAAAGGAAATGCTTCGGGACCATGGGATACTTAGTGAAGAGCATCAGGAGGCACCCCAAGGCATAGGGGCTGGGACTGGCAGTAGGATGTCTTGCGGTGGACAGCCGAGCTCGATCCTTATAAAAGCTTTTTAACTGCAGCAGCTTTAGTGGACGCTACTGGAGCTGGTATTACCGCGGCTGCTGGCATGAGACTTGCCCTCCAATAGACCCTTGTAAATGGATTTAAAGTGTATTCATTCAAATTAGAGAGACAATTTAAATTAAAAAGCTTAGAGCTGCCTCCACCACAGGGGGGCTCGCTCGACCCACCAGCGGACAGGCACCAGTATTGGGAGAGGGGGGCTGGCCGTCAGGGTTCACCGCGGCTCTGGCACAAACCCGGCGACACGGAGGTGGCACAGGCAGGAGCGGACTGGCCGTGTCGGCTTCTCACTTTTTGGATTTTAGAAGGGCATGACATGCCTATATCTGTGTCTCACCCTCCTTTTACTCCTCCACCTCTTTTATTTTCGCATGACTATATGTACTTGTCACTTTTCCATGTGTTAGTTATGTCTTCTGAGCAGTTTGTCAGCTTTTGGACACCTTTGAAGGTGTTTTCTATGTGTTTCTATGTGTTTTTGTTTGCCTGCCATTGGTTTTAACGGTGTTCGAAGGTGTTCGACGAACAGTTCGACGGACAGTTCGGCGAACACACGGGTGTTCGACGAACCGAACCGAACTCGAACACTATGGGGGTGGCTCAACACTAGTCAAAATCCATGCCTGTAGAAATTCAGAGACATTTGAGAGCTTCTCTGATAAGTTTGCTTTATCCAATGAGGAGAGGAATCAATTATTTAAAATATGGATTCCTGTGACATTGTCCAGACGTTTACATTTAATGCCCTGTGAAAATGACTCTCCTAATGGATGGGAAAATGATTCGGACAGATTAAGATATTTGATTTATTGTGTCACAAAGGATTTTCCCAACATAGAAGATCTGCAGAAACTAAGGATTGGTAGGAAGGAATGTACATATACATTCATGTCCATATTTGAACGGTTGTACAAAGCTCTCATCAAAAATGGAAAAGTACAACATATGATAACAACTTTTGTACAAAAATTCAAATTCCTAAATTCAGTTTCCAAAGTTATGGCATCACAAAAAAATTCATTATTTGAATGTGCGCAGATGCTGGATTTTGTTAGAAAACATGAGAATCGTGAAAAGAAAATAAATCAAGCTAAATTCATAAAACCAGGAAAGGTAAAATCTTACCAAAAGCCAATATCAAACTCTCCTAGACTGAGTCATCCCCATAGTGAACTCTATCAAATACGCAGAAGATTTCATATATGTTATAAGCCATATCAGCCAGTGCAAAGATCCATCTCTCCACAGAATGAGTTAATTCTCAGTCAGAACTGTGATTCTCTAAAAAGGAAAATGGCTGAACCTAATGGACAGAGACAGGTGAGACGACCAACTCACAGTGACGTCATGGAATGTGGACAGAAGAACAGGCAGTTCTCTGAGGTTTTGAAGGATAGAAAAATGTCTTTCCTAAATCGGGCGTTCCTGGAGATATTTGAGAGAGACAGAAGATTTGGTTTAGGGAGTGGCTAAGGAAAAACTGTAATTATAATGTTGTATCAAAATGTAATACAATGTCTCAATATTTATTTATAATCTTACACAGTAAAATTGTAGTTACATAGTTTCTAATAGTTCATATATATATATATATATATATATATATATATATATATATATATTATATATATATACACTTGTCTAAGTAGAGATTGCGTATAATTGTATTTATATATACATTTATAAAATATATATATATATATTAATTAATAAATTAGAACTTCATATATATAAATTTAAGTAGCAATATTTTGAATTACATTAGAACCAACCAATATATGTATAAGATATTTAAATAATTCTGTTTCTGTATGAATTTGATATTTAATTTTATTTTCTTATATTTCCTTAGAGTTTTCATTCCAAAGCAGGATTTGATCAAAGAACTCTAAAATGGATTTATTTCTTTATTCACACAGGAAGCGAAAAAATTGCATGATTTTATGTGTATAACATTTTAAAATAATAACAATATATCTAGTTGAACTATAATATATATGTAATACTTATTAATTCTTTTGTGTTGCTAATATTTTCTGTGCATGAAGTGTTCGTGCAAATTAAAGTAGCTTTACAGCATGACGTGTGACAGCTGTGGCCTTTGAACTTTGAGCTAATAGTATAGGATCCCATTCATTCTATTTTCAACTGATGTAACTTAAGACCGGGCAGCCAGTGAAAAAAGAATCTAAGACAAGAGTTTTTTCAAGTGTCTGAAATTCCAGTGACTTACTCTCATATTATATAATATGTACTTGGGGAATATTCAAAGAAATAGAATCATAGAATCATAGAATGGTAGAGTTGGAAGGGACCTCCTGGGTCATCTGGTCCAACCCCCTGCTCAAAGCAGGATTCACTAGATCATCTCAGACAGATGTCTGTCCAGCCTCTGTTTGAAGACGTCCATTGAAGGGGAACTCACCACCTCTCGTGGCAGCCTGTTCCACTCATTAATGACCCTAACTGTCAAAAAGTTTTTTCTAATATCTAATCTGTGTCTCCTCCCATTTAGTTTCATCCCATTGCTTCTAGTCTTTCCTTGTGCAAATGAGAATAAAGATGATCCTTCTACAATGTGACAGCCCTTGACATATTTGTAGACAGCTATTAAGTCTCCTCTCAGTCTTCTTTTTTGCAAGCTAAACATTCCCAAATCCTGCAACCGTTCCTCATAGGACATGGTTTGCAGACCAGTCACCATTCTGGTCGCTCTTCTCTGAACTTGCTCCAGTTTGTCTATGTCTTTTTTAAATTGTGGTGCCCAAAACTGTACACATTATTCCAGATGAGGTCTGACCAAAGAGGAGTAAAGACCGATAATGACTTCACGTGATCTAGACTGTATGCTTCTGTTAATACATCCCAGAATTGTATTTGCCTTTTTTGCTGCTGCATCACACTGTTGACTCATGTTCAGTCTATGATCTATTAGTATACCTAAGTCTTTTTCACATGTACTGTTGCTTAGCTCTATTCCTCCCATTCTGTATATGCTTTTTTCATTTTTTATTGCCCAGATGTAGTACTTTGCATTTTTCCCTGTTAAAAACCATTCTGTTGGTTGCTGCCCACTGCTCCAGTTTATTTAGGTCTTTTTGAATCCTCTCTCTCTCTTCTCTAGTATTAGCTATGCCTCCTAGCTTTGTGTCATCAGCAAATTTAATCAGTTTACCCTCAATTCCTTCATCTAAATCATTGATAAAGATGTTGAACAATACAGGTCCCAGGACGGAGCCCTGTGGTACCCCACTTGAGACATTCATCCAGCTGGATGTGAAGCCATTTACAACCACCCTTTGAGTCCGATCACTAAGCCAGTTATGAATCCACCTAACAGTTGCCTGGTCCATTGCATACTTGGTCATTTTTTCAATGAGGATGGTGTGAGATACTTTGTCAAATGCTTTGCTGAAGTCAAGATATACTATATCTACAGCATTTCCCTGATCCACCCAGTCAGTGATTCTGTCATAGAAGGAAATTAAGTTAGTCTGACATGACTTGTTAGTTACAAACCCATGCTGACTCTGGTTAATCACTTCATTCTTATCCATGTACTTACATACATGTTGTTTAATAATTTGTTCAAAGATCTTTCCTGGTATAGAAGTCAGACTAACCGGCCTATAGTTCCCTGGGTCCACCTTCTTCCCCTTTTTGAAGATAGGAACAACATTTGCTCTTCTCCAGTCTTCTGGGACTTCTCCTGTTCTCCAAGAATTTTCAAAGATTATGGAGAGTGGTTCTAAAATTTCTTCTACGATCTCCTTCAGTACTCTGGGGTGTAATTCATCTGGACCTGGAGACTTGAACTCATTTATGTTAGCTAAATATTCCCTCACAATCTTTCTGTTTACAGATAACTTGGATTCCTCTATTCCTTTAAAAGGAAAGTGGAGATCAGTTGATGTTACATTTTCTTTCTGAGAGAAAACAGATGCAAAATAAGAATTAAAACGTTCGGCCTTCTCAACATCCTCTCTTACCATTTCTCCATTTTCATCCTGTAAAAATCCTATAGCATCTTTGACTTTTCTTTTACTTTTGACATACCCCCAAAATCCTTTTTTATTGCTTTTGACATCTCTTGCAAGCCTTAATTCATTGTCAGCTTTAGCTAACCTGATACGTGCCCTGCTGGATCTGCAGACTGCATTATAATCTTCTTTAGATATGCCTCACTCTTTCCATTTAATAAACATTTCTTTCTTTCTTTTTAGCATGTGTTTAAGTTCTGTGTTCATCCATCCTGGTTTCCTTAAATGCTTCCCATTCTTCCTACTTTTCGGGATTGTTAACGATTGTGCTTTGAGAATCTCATTTTTAAAAATTTCCCATCCTTCCTGGACATTTTTGTCCTTAAGGACATCCAGCCATTGGATCCCTCCTATTCTCTTTCTGAGTCTCTTAAAATCTGCCTTTCTAAAATATAACCTTGAAGTTTGAGTCTTCACATGTCTTCCTCCTCTAGTTATCCAAAATTCTATAATAGCATGATCGCTGCCTCCTAGGGTCCCAGCCACCTTTACCTCCTCAACCATTTCCTCCCTGTTTATAAGGATTAGATCCAAAGTAGCAGATCCACTTGTTTTCTCCCCTACCTTTTGGAAGATAAAGTTGTCAGCAAGAGAGGATAAGAATTTGCTTGACCTGTTAGTTTTACTTGACAGAGATTCCCAACAAATGTCTGGATAGTTGAAATCTCCCATGACCACTACGTCATATTTTTTGGAGAACTTGGTCATTTGATACATAAAGAGTTCATCCATATCTTCAGCTTGCCCAGGTGGCCTGTAGTAAATGCCTACAATGGTGTCCTTTCCGTTGTTCTCTCCTTGTATTCTTACCCAAACAGTTTCCACAGAACTCCCAGTCTCTGAAGCTTCAATCTCTGTGCAGATATACGCTTTTCTAACATACAATGCAACACCTCCTCCTCGTTTATCAAGTCTGTTTCTTGCAAATAAGTTGTATCCTTTTAGCCTTTTATTCCAATCATGTGTATCGTCCCACCAAGTTTCAGTGATTCCAATGACATCATATTCCTTTTCCTGCGTTAGTAGTTCCAATTCTCCTTGTTTGTTGCCCATGCTTTGTGCATTTGTATAAAAACATTTTAGTTTGTGATTGGTTTCTCTTCCTCCCATATTTTTATTATTTAAATTGTTTTGTCTTTGTTCTTCCTTTCCACTTCCAGTAGCAGAGATCTCAATAGTATTTGTCAGCTGTATGGCTTTTTCTGGCCTTTTGCTTCCCTTCCCACATTGTTCTAGTTTAAAGCTCTTCTGATGAGTGTAGCAAGGCGACTTCCAAATACATGTTTTCCAGTCTTCGTAAGGTGCACCACATCTCTAGCAAGTAGTCCATCGTATAGGTAATTCATTCCGTGATCCAGAAATCCAAATCCTTGTTGACGGCACCATCGACGTAGCCAGTTGTTCACCTGTAGAATCTTATTCCACCTCATTGTTCCATGGCCATCCACTGGGAGGATGGATGAGAAGACCACCTGCGCTCCCAATTCTTTCACTTTCTTGCCTAAGTCTTCAAAGTCACTGCAGATGGTTTCCAGGTCCTTTCTTGCGGTGTCATTTGTCCCCACATGTAGTAGCAGGAATGGGTAGTGATCTGTAGATCTGAAGAATCTTGATATCCTGTCAGACACATCTTTAATTTTTGCTCCTGGAAGACAGCACATTTCTCTTCAGGTTATGTCTGGTCTGCAGATAGCGGCCTCTGTTCCTCTTAACAGGGAATCCCCCATGACCACCACTCTCCGTTTTTTCTTCACAACATTCTTCTTTTTCCATCCAGGAGGATTCTGAGGGCTTACAAGTTTATTCATTGCTGGCAAAGTCTTATTTTGCTGTATTTCTTCATGGTTCTCCTGCGTGAGAGCCTGGTACTGGTTCCTGAGCAGTATGGGTGCTGACTGCCTCTCGATCCTCCTGCTTCTGTGGGTCACATGCTTCCATTCCTCTGTATCGTCAGGTGCAGTTCAAATTTCTTCTCTTTCTGAATCATGAAGAGATAATTCTGCTCTGTCTAAGAACTCTTCACCTTCCTTAATGATTTTCAAGGTAGTTAACCTCTCTTCTAGATTTCGCAACTTCTCCTCCAACAGGGACACAAGCTTGCATTTCTGGCATGTGAAGTTTGGCTTTTCCACTGGCAAGTCTGTGAACATGTAGCAGGATGTCCTCTTTTCAGCTCCAACAGCCAAAATCCAGTGTTCTTTGAGCTCGCGGAGACTCTTCACTTACCCCAAAATGCAGTGGGAATATGCAAATTATCTCCTCAGGACTCCTCCCCTGGTTTACCGATGTCCTCTTTTCAGCTCCAACAGCCAAAATCCAGTGTTCTTTGAGCTCGTGGAGACTCTTCACTTACCCCAAAATGCAGTGGGAATATGCAAATTATCTCCTCAGGACTCCTCCCCTGGTTTACCGATGTCCTCTTTTCAGCTCCAACAGCCAAAATCCAGTGTTCTTTGAGCTCGCGGAGACTCTTCACTTACCCCAAAATGCAGTGGGAATATGCAAATTATCTCCTCAGTACTCCTCCCCTGGTTTACCAATGTCCTCTTTTCAGCTCCAACAGCCAAAATCCAGTGTTCTTTGAGCTCGCGGAGACTCTTCACTTACCCCAAAATGCAGTGGGAATATGCAAATTATCTCCTCATGACTCCTCCCCTGGTTTACCGATGTCCTCTTTTCAGCTCCAACAGCCAAAATCCAGTGTTCTTTGAGCTCGCGGAGACTCTTCACTTACCCCAAAATGCAGTGGGAATATGCAAATTATCTCCTCAGGACTCCTCCCCTGGTTTACCGATGTCCTCTTTTCAGCTCCAACAGCCAAAATCCAGTATATAAATATAAAGATATTCAATTGATATGGCAATGCGCATTAATAAATTGGGATACAACAATTTTGGGTTAAATATATATATATATATATAAAACTTCATATGTGGAATGTTTGAGTTGAACAGATCTGTGAATGTCAGAGTGAAGGTGACAGATGAGTAAATCAGCAGCTGCTAAGTGTGATTGATGTGACAGAGGCCTCGTATGTTTGTATGTTTGAAAAAAAAAATGTTTCTTTATGTGAAGGCACAAAAATATATTTAATTCTGAGGAAATTATAATACATAATTAGGTATTACAGTGCCTACAAGTAGTATTCAACCCCCTGCAGATTTAGGTGGTTGACACATGCGGAATTAACTTGGCATTGTGACATTTGTACTGTAGATCAGCCTGGAAGTGGGAAATGCACTGCAGCAACTTTTTTTTTTGTTTTTTTGTTTTTTTAAAACGTTAAAAGTTAATTCAGAGTGTCATTTATTATTCAACCCCTCAAACCACAAGAATTCTGTTTGTTCCCCCTAAAGTATTAAGAAGTAGTTCAGGCACCAAGAATAATGAGCTTCACATGTGTGGATTAAAGATCTCTTTTGCCAGCCTTTTCTGACTATTTAAGACCCTCCCCAAACTTGTGAACAGCACTCAGACATGGTCAACATGGGAAAGACAAAAGAGCATTCCAAGGCCATCAGAGACAAGATCGTGGAGGGTCACAAGGCTGGCAAGGGGTACAAAACCCTTTCCAAGGAGTTGGGCCTACCTGTCTCCACTGTTGGGAGCATCATCCGTAAGTGGAAGGCTTATGGAACTACTGTTAGCCTTCCACGGCCTGGACAGCCTTTGAAAGTGTCCTCCCGTGACGAGGCCAGGCTTGTCCGAAGAGTCAAGGCTAACCCAAGGACAACAAGGAAGGAGCTCCTGGAAGATCTCATGGCAGTGGGGACATTGGTTTCAGTCAATACCATAAGTAACGTACGCCACCGCAATGGTCTCCGTTCCAGACGAGCCCGTAAGGTACCTTTACTTTCAAAGCGTCATGTCAAGGCTCGTCTACAGTTTGCTCATGATCACTTGGAGGACTCTGAGACAGACTGGTTCAAGGTTCTATGGTCTGATGAGACCAAGATCGAGATCTTTGGTGCCAACCACACACGTGACGTTTGGAGACTGGATGGCACTGCATATGACCCCAAGAATACCATCCCTACAGTCAAGCATGGTGGTGGCAGCATCATGCTGTGGGGCTGTTTCTCTGCCAAGGGGCCTGGCCATCTGGTCCGCATCCATGGGAAGATGGATAGCACGGCCTACCTGGAGATTTTGGCCAAGAACCTCCGCTCCTCCATCAAGGATCTTAAGATGGATCGTAATTTCATCTTCCAACAAGACAACGACCCAAAGCACACAGCCAAGAAAACCAAGGCCTGGTTCAAGAGGGAAAAAGTCAAGGTGTTAGAGAGGCCTAGTCAGTCTCCTGACCTTAACCCAATTGAAAACTTGTGGAAGGAGCTCAAGAATAAAGTCCACATGAGACACCCAAAGAACCTAGATAACTTGGAGAAGATCTGCATGGAGGAGTGGGCCAAGATAACTCCACAGACCTGTGCCGGCCTGATCAGGTCTTATAAAAGACGATTATTAGCTGTAATTGCAAACAAGGGTTATTCCACAAAATATTAAACATAGGGATTGAATAATAATTGACCCACACTTTTATGTTTAAAATTTAATAAAATTCAACTGAGCAACATAACTTTTTGGTTTGTAAGATTTATGCTTCTGTTCATAAAACCTACTCTCGTTTGCAGTTTGAAGGCTCTAACTTATTTGCATCTTATCAAACCAGCTAAATCTGCAGGGGGTTGAATACTACTTGTAGGCACTGTATCTACATATATATATTTCTATATTTCTTTAATAATTATTATTTCTTGATTTAACTAATAGTGGATAAGGGCAACCACACATCAAAATGGTTTACAAAGCAAATTTATATTTAGAATAATTTTCCACATGATAATATTCTTGAATAACTATAATATTATTTTTAATGGTTACCTAAATAGGTACACACCTCTCTTTAGTCAAATCTATGCTACTCATCGATTTGAAATTTATGCACAATATTTCTAGAAGAATAATTATTTTTAATTTGGTTCTGATATATACATAAATTTTATAAAATAATATTTTTGGTATGAAGGGGGAAAATGTGTTTTTGATCCTGATTACATAATCACTTTTGATCAATACTTATTTTCCACACATTTTAATAAAGAAGAAATAATAATAAGGTACTATGGTATAATTAAGAAGGGTATTACATGCAAAGTTGCATAATTTAATATTTTTTGGTGGTACAAGGTTATGACAAATATGAAATCATCCAGATAATGGAGATATAAGGGTATTTTTTATGGAGAATATAATTACTCTGCATTTGTCATTAAAATTTAAAGGCCTTATTTTTATTTTTATTCTTATTTTTACTCTTAATTTTATTTTTCATTTTTAAAATTTTATTCTTACTTTATACTTCTTATTTTTCTATTTTTTCATTTTTTAATTCTCATTTGATTTTATTTGAGTTCAATATCTCAATTGAGAAAACACATTAATATTTAATAAAGTAATGTCTAATACAAGAGTATTGCTTCATTAAATATATATTGCTAAAGAAAAAATTGTTTACATTTTCTGAGTAAACACAACAATTCATTCATTCATTTATTCATTCATTCATACATTCATATATTTATTCATTTTGGTTCAGGAGTATACATTCTTTGATATTATTGGTTTAATAAAGATATAAAAACTTGTTTTTTCAAAATACACTGATACCTATGGGTTGGAAAAGGTAATTACACCTATGACAAAAAAATGTTCTATCATATGGAGAACTTGATTGATAATGAATTATTATCTATTATTGTTTGTTATTCCAAACATAATTTATTTTAATATTTTGATAATAATTAGATGGATATTACTGATTGCTATGGTACGCTGTGATATTATAGGTTAGGAAAAACTGCCAGATTTGGTATCAGATTAGGGAATGAAGACTTCAATCAAGACATCGCAATTATGAATTCTATCTTAATAAAGACTTTTAATTTTTATAAATCAAAGAGATTCTCAAAAGTTACAAGAAGAAGCAACTGATATCCGGACGTCTCAGAAGGTAACAGGTGTGACTGCTGAGTGTTAAAATAGACTGTGTCCATTACATACAATACAATTCACACCACTGATCACCAGGACAGCAGAGGACGATGATCCTATATGTACTGTGTTGTGTTTAGGTTTCATCACGTTCCAGTGGTTTCTTATCACCTGCAACGCTTCAATGAAAGCTGGTGAACAGGTAATACCTGGCATATGTGTCCTGTATATAAAGGACTGAGTACTGGTTATGGTGCTATATAAAGCAGGAAAGTGTCAAGTTAACCCTTGCTTTACTGACCAAAGACGTCACATCTGTTCCAAAAGTGACACGAGACCAGTGCGGACACACGGAAGATTCCAAAGACGATCCAACGTAAGTCCAGGTGACACTGCACAGATATTAAAGCTACATTTCATCCATGGACTTTGTTTTCTTATCAACTGACACACATGATCTTTCTAATAAAGAGTACAGTTTATGGACTGAACAATAATGAACACAATTATGGACTGTACAATATCTACATGCTGTAATTTATTTCAAAGGAGTTTTCATCTAAAGACTGTGTTATAAAAGAACCAAGAAGAAGACGAGACGACGACCCGATGACATCAGATGATGACGATTGAACCCGCGATTGCTTCAATTTAGATATAGGGAAGTATAATTATACATATTAAATGAATATTAGTCATGGCTTACCATAACATGAATTCACATTATTATATAACAATAATCCGATATTGATACTATTATTACTATTATTATTATGGAAATTTAATGATATTGCCAAGGAAGAAGGAAAGAAAAAATGATTGATGAATGTATCTTCTTTTGAGAAATTTCAGTTAAAGTCCTTTTATTCTCAAAAAAGGGGGAAATGTTAAATGGTTAATTATGGAAATTCATTTGGAATGTTAATCGATAATCATTTTTCTGAGTTCTATGCCTCAGCCATCGTGTCTAGTTGACATGCACTATTTGTGTGTGTATTTTTGGTTCACTACCATATGTAGAACAGGTGTCCATACGACTGGCTATAAAAGCCCATGGTACAGAAAGGGGGGGCTCTCTTGCTGTGCCCACCCCACAAGACACAGAATCTTCATGCTGAGAAGTAGATGACATGTAGGCCTGGACACATGCTGGACAAAGACATGATTTACCAGCCAGGATCCAAGGAAAGATGGGTGAATCTCAACAATTAAGCTAATTATGGACAAATGGACAATTACTTTATAACTAATTATTGTATGTACCTGCTGCAATCTGATTCTTTTTAATGGACAATCCAAGAATAAATAGATACATTTTTTTATAAGAATATCGTGATATTGATACTTTGAGAAGGCCTCAGTAGAAAAAAATAATACAGGAAGAGTATTATTTTACAGTCTACCATCCAAGTACTAACCAGGCCCGACCCTGCTTAGCTTCCAAGATCAGATGAGATCGGACGTGTTCAGGGTGGTGTGGCCGTAGGCAGAGAGAAGCCTCTCACTTGCTGCTTTTCTACTTTGACGTCTGGCTGCCGGCTGCCTTTCCAGTGCTCAGCAAGACCAGGTCCTTTTGTGCTTTCCCTTCTCTTCAATTTTTTTGCTGGCTTCCTTAAAAGGTCTTGTAGACACAACGCCCCACTCAGAGCCGCTGAGCTCACTGATCGGCTGCAGCGCTGTCGACGGAACGTCAGCTTCACGGCCAATGCCACAGGCCGGGAGCAGAGGCGAGACTCACCGGCAGACACGGGTAGGGTGAGTAGAGCGCGGTTAGTTGCTTTCTAATAGGCTGCAGCCGGGGATTAACTTTTAATGAAAGGGAACAATCCCTTTGACTGTCTGCAGCGCGCCACACCTAGGAAGCGCACTCTCACACACAAGCCAGCATGCACACGTGATCGCACGTGACAACACCCCCTATCTGCCCCTACAACCTCTCCGTCACCATGCGTCAGACTCTCCTGCCTGTTTTATGATTTCAGGGCCCTAGCAGGAATCACCACCCCCTCCCTAATTCCTTCCGCACCTTCCTTGCCTTCCTTGCACTGAGGTTAGCTCTTTGGCAGCCGTCTGGCTTGGTTACACAAGCTTCTTTGCAGAGAAACATGTTACTTCTGCTGGCCCTCGCTAGGCGACCGGCATCCAAAACCTTCCCTGGGCACCTGCTGAAAGCCTGGCCCCTTCACGGCCCCGGGTGCTTTTAACGCCATCATTTCCACACGGCGAGCTGCGGAGTCAATAAGCACTCCTAGCCGTGGAAAGGAGCTCGGTGTCAGGCCTGCGTGAAGGCGGCGGGGTAGCGTAATTAGCTGCCTACTGGCTCAGAGGCCTTGGGGCTTCCATCATCTAAGTTACTTTGGGTCGGTGTCTGGCAAGGCGCCGTTCCATGCTAGCCGAGCTGGGCAGTAGGTAAAAACATCAATAAAATAGTCTACAGCACCCGGTATTCCCAGGAGGTCTCCCATCCAAGTACTGTCTGAGCCCAGCCCTGCTTTGCTTCTGAGATCAGATGAGATCAGGCGTATCCAAGGTGGTATGGCCAGTAGAAGCTGCTCGATCCATCGCCCGGCCAGCCTTTCTCAGGATCGCTTGGTGGCGAGCAATCTGTCCGTGACGGGGCGGGCTCCGAAGGGTCCATGCAAAGTCTGTGCCGTCCCTACAGGTGTGGTTTGTTTAGCAGTGATTCACCCGCCGCATCAGGTGTCTTCAAAAATGGCTCGGCGCAGGTTCTCCTGCAGGCTAAACCCTTCATCGTGGTAATGTGACAGAAAGAGCAAGCTGGACCCGTAACTTGGGGGCGGAGCGAGACGTCCAGGGGTGAATGAAGGAAGAGGGTGAGATGGTTGCCAGTGACTTTGAGCTGCTCTTCAGGGGGGAGGGTCGTGTTGCCTGCAAACGTCTTCTGCTTGGGGTTACCGGTGGTTGCCTCCAGCCACGGGGGAGACGCTGGTCCTGGTGAAAAGGAGCCTAGTATTAAAAGTAAAGAAGCAACAATGCTGGAGGCCCACGGTGATCAGAAGGACGCTGGTATTTTGCAGAGATGAAATAGCGCAAGAGAGAAACCAAATGAAAAAAAGAAAAGAGAATGAATGTGTGCACTTGTGAAAGGGAATGGAAAAAAGGCATAGAAGAGAGTGCCCCCTGCTGGTGGAAGGAAGGAAAAAGCAAAAGCCTACAGCACCTGGTATTCCCAGGTCGTCTCCCATCCAAGTACTAACCAGGCCCAACCCTGCTTAGCTTTTGAGATCAGACGAGATTGGGCGTGTTCAGGGTGGTGTGGCCATAGGCAGAGACTAGCCTCTCATTTGCTGCTTTTCTACTTTGATGTCTGGCTGCCGGCTGCCCTTTCCAGTGCTCAGCAAGACCAGGTCCTTTTGTGCTTTCCCTTCTCTTCAATTTTTTTGCTGGCTTCCTTAAAAGGTCTTGTATACACAACGACCCACTCAGAGCCGCTGAGCTCACTGATCGGCTGCAGCGCTGTCGACGGAACGTCAGCTTCACGGCCAATGCCACAGGCCGGGAGCAGAGGCGAGACTCTCCGGTAGACCCGGGTAGTGTGAGTAGAGCGCGGTTAGTTGCTTTCTAATAGGCTGCAGCCGGGGATTAACTTTTAATGAAAGGGAACAATCCCTTTGACTGTCTGCAGCGCGCCACACCTAGGAAGCGCACTCTCACACACAAGCCAGCATGCACACGTGCTCGCACGTGACAACACCCCCTATCTGCCCCTACAACCTCTCCGTCACCATGTGTGTCACCCTGGCCTGGATGCCACAAAATGTATTAAAGCTGTGTCTGAGAGCAAGGGGGAGGTTCTCTTATCAGGGGAACATTAGCATGCAATGCCTCCTGTCTCAGGCCAGTAGGGGGAGCAGGCTGCCCCTATAAAAGCTGGTGCTGGGGGCAGGGTTAGAGAGAACTGGATTGCCTGTCTCAGCTCTGAGACGTGTCCCAGAGTGGAGCAGGGACAGAAAGTTGATTGCACCTAAGAGGAAGTGTGGCAGGAGGAGAGCCACAAGCCAGAGACAAGAGGCGAAGAGAGCCTGTCTTGGCAGAGAAAAGACTTAATTTTACCAGACTTTGGTGTCTGAGGCTGGAAGGATTCCACATCCCCCAGCAGAGAACCAGTCCGCAAGGGACTGTACATTCCTTGGCCTAAGAAGCCTGGAGGCCCTGCCACAACCGAAGGGACCAGTAAAGCCGTACAAGGCTGGGAGCAGAAAGGAACCCACGTCGCAGGCCATACAGGCGGGAATACACGGAAAGCTCGGAAACGTGGGCTGTTACCCTATCAGGAGGAGATAGCCAGAAGGAGCGCAGAAAGCACGGTAGGCCTACACCCTCACCCTGACCAGGGCCAATTTCCCCGTTGCTTTCAGACGTCCAGGTCCCCTCCTAGCCGGGACTGTTTATGGGTCAGTTTACCTGTTGTAGTAAAGACCCTGGACTGCAACTTGTTGTCTGTGTGCTCCTTGCTCCTCCCGCACTTTCAGCACTGGGATTCTCACTACCATCACTCCCACCATCCATTATACTGCTCTGGGGCTGCACTCTTCCCGTGGGGAGTCACACTGCCCTAGCTGCACACCTCATCAGCCCCAGCGGTCTGCATGCAGCGGCGGTTCCTAATAACCGCAATCCACGGGTGGCGTAGTCGGACATTATCAGCAGAACGTAGCAGACTACCATTGGCCTGACCACCCTGAGCCACGGAACCGGGTCACCACTACTACCCCCATCGTTTCCCTATTGCCCGGATCCGAGTGCCCCACGGCCCAGGGGGCGAGTCAGCTTTGGCGTAGTCGGCAGGATTTCGTGCCTGCAACCACCGGGTACTGCGTGCCTGAAAAAGACTTTTGTAAACTTACCTGTGGCGAAGTTTCCCGCCATCCGGAGCCGATTCCCGCCATCGGACGCCATCTTGGACCGTTTCCCGCCGTCTTCTGCCTTCTTCCCGCCATCCGCAGCTGCTTCCCGCCATCGGACGCCATCTTCAGGATGCCGCGCGGGAAGAAGAGGGGCGTGGACGTCAAAACCGTGCGAGATCCGAAGCTCCGCCCCACGCTCCGACGCTGCGCAAGGTCCTGGAAGGGAGAGAGAGCGACGCTGAGGTCATCAGGACGCGACGCCAGGTCCTCGTCCATAGCAGCAGCAGCGGAGCCGCGGCCTACAGAAGAGGATCGCCGGAAGGTAGGCCACGCTTAACTAGGGGGGAGGAAGATGTCAGACACAGAGGCGCCCACTACCACCAACGCAGCTGCAGCAGCAGTGATGCCCTTTTCCCTGCCCTACATCCCTGGAGCGGCCTGGCTGCCCAAATACTCAGGGGAGCCCCATGCCCTAACTGACTTTAAGGAAAGGCTATACAGTTTCTTCCAGGTTTACCCCCTGACAGAGGAGCAGAAGGTCAGCATATTGACAGGGCAGTTAACTGGCGCAGCCCAAAGGGAGGTAAAATCATGGCCCACTGAGGAGAAAAGGACTGTGAAGGGTATCCTGGCCCGGCTTCGGGGTACCTTTGATACACGTACCTCCGCTGAGATTAAAATGAGGTTCTATGGATGTAGGCAGCGGGCACAGGACAGCATCAGAGACTATGCCCTAAATCTGCAGGAAGCCTTGAGGGCTATTCAACAAACTGACCCTGGCAGTGTGCAGGAAACCGATAAGCTGCTAACAGAACAATTCATAGAAGGTCTGCTGTCTAGCGCCCACAGGGCCCAACTGCGCCTCATGTTCTTTCAGAACCCCGACCTGACCTTTGCCCAATTTATGGACAGGGCCATAAGGGTGCTCCGTGAATCTGCAACCAGTGGCGCTATAAACCCCCGGCGCCCTGCTATCACCTACCACCAGGAGGCGGCTCCCTCCTCTATGGACTCCGTGGAGGCTGATGCACAGGCCCTGAACCAAGCCCCGTCGAAAGGCCTGCACCACCAAGTCCAGGAGCGTCGCGGCGTTGACCAGAACCGTCTAGGCGTTGCAAGTGGACCCGTCAAGACCCATCGAGCTGGCTTCAAGTCCGGAGGATGTCCCGTGGCGTCGACAGAGGAGGATCCCGTCGTTCCGAGGGAGGCCCACAGACCGCTACGCAGAGGATGGACAGCCCATTTGCCGTCGATGCAACCAGCCCGGACACATTTCCAGGTACTGTAATTTAAACGGGTCCAAGCTGGGGCAGAGGGCCGACCCCCAGGCATAAGATCACCAGGCCCTTATAATTGGCGTGATAAGTACGTTGGGGGGCACCCGGTTTTACCCGTGGTGCTGGACGGTATCCCCATGAGCGCCTTGCTGGATACTGGGTCGCAAGTAACCACAATCCCTTATGTACTTTTTAAGCAGTATTGGACTGATGCTGATATCACACGGTATCCAGACAGTAACTTGAGCATCATCGCCAGTAATGGCTTACCCGTGCCGCAGATGGGGTTCAAGGAGATGACCATTAAAATTGGTAAAGTTGAACTGCCGGCACAGGGAGTGATTATTGTGGACATTGAGCGTCATGAAAGTCACCCTAAAATAACTGTGGGTACTAACATAATTGAAAATTGTCTTTCAGAGGTAATTGTAATTCTACAACAGGTGGCGGTGAATGCTAGTTCCAGCCAACAGAGGGTCCTCAACAAGGAGATAAAAGCCCTGATGAGACGGCAGCAGGTAGAACTGTCTGGTGGTGAGATCGGTAGCGTAAGACTGAGTGACCCATTCCCCATTTCCATGCCTCCCAAAAGTGAAATGATGATCTGGTGTCGGACTGCAATCGGGTTGAGAGGTAGAGACTACCAAGCCATGGTAGAACCCGTGTACTCAGACAGCAGGCCCACCATTTTGACAGCCCGGGGGGTGGTTGATGTCCGTCATGGGAGGGTGCCCGTCCGCATCCTCAACATTGGGGAGAGGGAAGTACACTTACCCAGGTACGCTACACTCGCCAAACTGTTTGTTGTCGAACACCAAGCTATCAGGGCCGTGGAACCCTTGCCTCCATCTCCTCAGGCGGAGGGTAATGGCTCCCAGAAACAAAAGGAGGACTGGTGCCAGAAACTCCATGTGGGTGCTGACTCCACTCCCCTGCACCAAAAACAAGGAGTCTACTGGGTGGTACAGGAGTACGAGAGAGTCTTTAGTTAGCACCCGCTGGACTTCGGCAGAGTAAAGGGGATAGAACACCACATCCCGACAGGGAGCCACCCACCAATAAAAGAGAGACACAGGCCTGTACCCCCTGCACATTATCAGAACGCCAAGGGCATGCTAAGAGAGATGAAGGAAGCTGGGGTCATTAGAGATAGCTGTAGCCCCTGGGCAGCCCCCTTGGTTCTGGTGAAAAAGAAAGACGGCACAATGAGAATGTGCGTGGACTATAGACAAATCAACCGTATCACCCACAAAGACGCATACCCGCTGCCTAGAATAGAGGAGTCTTTAGCCGCACTAAAATCTGCTAACTTCTTTTCTACTTTGGACCTTACTAGCGGGTACTGGCAGGTTCCTGTGGCAGAGGCTGACAAGGAGAAGACCGCCTTCACCACCCCGATGGGACTGAGCGAGTTCAACTGTATGCCTTTCGGGCTCTGCAACGCACCAGGGACCTTCCAGCGGCTGATGGAATGCTGTCTAGGGCACCGAAACTTCGAGACGGTCCTCCTTTACCTGGACGACGTGATCGTCTATTCGAAGACCTACGAGGACCATCTAAAGCACCTGGCCGAGGTGTTCGAAGCCCTGGCAGGCTATGGCCTGAAGTGAAACCATGGAAGTGTCACCTGCTGAAACCAAAGGTCCAGTACCTAGGGCACGTGGTAAGCGCGGAAGGAGTGGCCCCCGACCCTGAAAAAGTCACGGCAATCAAGAGCTGGCCAAGCCCCTCGAACATCAAAGAGGTGAGACAGTTTCTCGGGTTGGTAGGCTACTACCGAAGGTTCATCCCCGGGTTCACTAAGATGGCAGCTCCTATGCAGGACCTCCTGATCAGACAGTCTAAGTCCCGAAGTCAAAAGCCACCCTTCAAGTGGGATAAACCGGAAGAGGAGTCCTTCCGCCAGCTAAAGATGGCCCTCACGGGGGATGAGATCCTGGCTTACCCTGATTACGGCCAGCCTTTCATTCTCCACACAGATGCCAGTAATGTGGGACTGGGAGCCGTACTGTCCCAAAACCAACAGGGCAGAGAACGGGTGATCGCATACGCCAGTCGGAAGCTGAGGCCCACCGAGAGGAACCCGGAGAATTACAGCTCCTTCAAGCTAGAATTCTTGGCGGCGGTGTGGCCGTGACGGAACGCTTCAAGCATTACCTGGCCTCCGCAAAGTTCACCGTGTACACGGACAACAACCCGTTGACACACCTGGACAATGCAAGACTGGGTGCCCTGGAACAGCGGTGGATGGCCCGTCTCTCCAACTATGACTTCGTGATCAAGTACCGGGCAGGCAAAACCAACGCCAACGCGGGCGCCCTATCAAGAATGCCTCACTTACCTGAAGGTGACGAAGACCCAGAAGAGCTGGAGGAGGTAGAACTCCCCGCGTTTCACCGGTATGGAGCCGCTCAACACTCTCACCGCGTGAAGGAGGAGGATCTAACAACTGTGATGATGAATCCCCTACCTCACCACAGCTGGGCTGAGACCCAAGATAGTGACCCTGCAGTCCGCCTGGTGAAAGATCTGCTGACCCGGGAAGACGCCCGCCTAGATCCAGATGCCCCAGAGGAAGCCAAGCAGCTATGGAAGGAGAAGAGCAAGCTGTTCCTCTACGAAGGCAAGTTGTGCAAAAGGATTGTCAATAGAGATGAGCGTTGTTCTACTCGATCTGTTCGCCATTCTCAAATTCGAGCTGTTTTGGGCGGTGTTCGAGCCGTTCGGCGAACACGAACAATTTGAGAAAAATTCGGCTGTTCGAGGTTATGTTCGATAACTGTTCGTGCACCAAAATCATAACTGGATTTTTTCTCAGTAATGATGAAAATTAATGTTAATACGCAGTTTGAGTGTACAACGGGGTGGGGGGAGGGGCAGGGGATGGATCTCTGCAGGAACAATGAAGATCTCCATTTTTTTTTCTCTTTCCCGCATTTACAGTGGGGAGGTGCAATCTGTCAGCCTATCAGCAGCGCACACACGGAGCGAAGTGCTTTTTTTCACACAAGCAAGGGCATGTGTCATTGGCAGTGTATGTCACATGTCCTTGCCCTATAAGACCAAGCCATTTTCCCCATTGCCACCATTTTCTCACTGCTGCAGCTGCGTGTTAGACGGCACCGCTGTTGCTGTGTGCGCTATACCTTGTTAATTTCAAGCCAATTTTCGCACAAATATACAGATAGCTTGGGAGTAGGGAATAGTTGTGATTGCAGTCCTTTTAAGGACTAGGTTACAGCATTTCCTACGACTTTTATCAGGCAGGTCTGTGCTCTTAAATAGATAGGTTGTGGGAGTAAAGACTAGAGATGAGCGGTGTTCGACTAGAACTGTTCGCCAATCTCAAATTCGAGCTGTTTTGGGCGGTGTTCGAGTTGTTCGACGAACCCGAACGATTTGCAAAAAATTCGGCTGTTCGAGGTTATGTTCGATAACTGTTCGTGCACCAAAAGCGTGTCCTGCATGTCTGGTGCTATTTAGAGCACCAATCATGCAGGGATTGTCTGCCACTCACTGTAATGCCACAGCCATGGTGGTTGTGGCATTACAGTGATTGCCCAAATCGATGGGAACAGTGCCAACAGTGAAACATGAAAAGCCGGCAATTCAGCAGCGGCATACACCGGTACCCGACAATTTAGAACCAAAAGAATAGAGCTTCACACATAGATTAGATAGATATAAACATGTCAGCCACATATATACGAAGTACAGTGAAAGTGCTGCTTACTGTACTTGTCATTTAGCGTAAAGGATGTATCAAAAAAAATAATAGTGTTTTCATGCACCGTCTCTTTAAAAAAGCCGGCCGGCAATTCAGCAGCGGTACCCGACAATTTAGAATAGAAGGAATAGAGAATCACACATAGATTAGATAGATAGAAACATGTCAGTCACATATATATGAAGTACAGTGACAGTGTTGATTACTGTACTTGTCATTTAGTGTAAAGGATTTATCAAAAAAAATAATAGTGTTTTCATGCACCGTCTCTTTAAAAAAGCCGGCCGGCAATTCATCATCTGTACCCAACAATTTAGAATAGAAGGAATAGAGAATCACACATAGATTAGATCGATAGAAACATGTCAGTCACATATATATGAAGTACAGTGACAGTGTTGCTTACTGTACTTGTCATTTAGTGTAAAGGATTTATTAAAAAAAATAATAGTGTTTTCATGCACCGTCTCTTTAAGAAAGCCGGCCGGCAATTCAGCATCTGTACCCGACAATTTATAACAGACAGAATAGAGCTTCACACATAGATTAGATAGATAGAAACATGTCAGTCACATATATTTGAAGTACAGTGATAGTGTTGGTTACTGTACTTGTCATTTAGTATTAAAATAAAGGATTTATTATTAAAAAAATTGGCGTGGGGTTCCCCTTAATTTTAGGCTCTAGCGGAGGTTAAGCAGACAGCTGGGGCAGATGTTTGAAGCCTGGGAAGGGGGTAATACCCACGGAGCTTCCCAGGCTACTAATATCAGCCCCCAGCTGAATACATAGCCTTTACTAGCTATTAAAATGGGGGACCCCCCTAAAAAAATGACGTGGGGTCCCCCCTAATTTAATAGCTAGCAAAGGCTAGGCAGACAGCTGGGGGCTGATATTAATAGCCCAGGAAGGGAGCCATGAATTTTGGCCCCCTCCCAGGCTAGAAACACCAGCCGTCAGCCGCCCCAGAAATGGCGCATTCATAGGATGCGCCAATTCTGGCACTTAGCCTCGCTCTTCCACGCTGCCCTGGTGCGGTGGCAGGGGGTAATAGGGCTGGGGTTGATGTCAGCTTATAATGCCAGCTGACATCAAGCCCAGGTTAGTAATGGAGAGGCGTCTATAAGACACCCCCATTACTAACCCCATAGTCAAAGTTAAAAAAAACAGAAACACCCAGAATAAAGTCCTTTAATTGAAATAAACACACAATTCTTTATTGTTCTAAATTAAACCATACTGACCATCACGCCCATTCCAGCTGAAGCCAACGATCTCCTGTAATAAAAATAAAATAATAAAGCAACCTCATCCTTACCTTTCCATGGTTCCCACGACAGCTTCAGCTCTGCTACATCGAGATGACAGGCTGGACCGCAGCAGAACGCCGCCATCCAGCCTGTCATCCCGCAGACACTGAGAAGAGCAGGCTTGCTTGCGCTCCACATTGTCTCTCTGTGACGGCATAAAGATGAGCCGAGGTCATGTCCAATGAACTCGGCTCACCTCATGCACGTCACTTACAGCGTGGGAAAATTCTCACGCTGAAGCGCTGAGTGCAGGAGAATTTTCCCACGCTGTCAGTGAGGTGCATGAGGTGAGCTGAGTTCTTTGGACATGAGCTCACCGGATGCACGTCACTGACAGCGTGGGACAATTCTGCACTCAGCACTTCAGCGTGAGAATTTTCCCACGCTGTCAGTGACGTGCATGAGGTGAGCTGAGTTCATTGGACATGAACTCGGCTCATCTGGATGCCGTCACAGCGAGACACTGAGGAGCGCAAGCATGCCTGCTCTTCTCAGTGTCTGCGGCATGACAGGCTGGATGGCAGCGTTCTGCTGCGGTCCAGCCTGTCATCTCGATGTAGCAGAGCTGAAGCTGTCGTGGGAACCATGGAAAGGTAAGGATGAGGTTGGTTTATTATTTTTCTTTTATTGCAGGAGATCGTTGGCTTCAGCTGGAATGGGCGTGATGGTAAGTATAGTTTAATTTAGAACAATAAAGAATTGTGTGTTTATTTCAATTAAAGGACTTTATTCTGGGTGTTGTGTTTTTTTTAAATACTTTACTAGAAATTCATGGCGGTCCTGTCTAATACTGGCGTGACCCCATGAATTTTGGGCTTGGGGCCAGCTGATAATACCAAGCTGGCCCTAACCCCTTTATTACCCAGTGAGCCACCGCACCAGGGCCCTGGATGAGTTGGGTACAGCGCCAGAAGATGGCGCTTCTATGAACGCGCCATTTTCCGTGGTGGCTGCGGACTGCAATTTGCAGCGGGGGGGGCCCAGAAAGCTTGGGCCTCCCTGCGCTGCAGATTCCAGCCCCCAGCTGCCTAGTTGTACCTGGCTGGACACAAAAATAGGGCGAAGCCCCACGTATTTTTTTTTTAATTATTTCATGAAATTCATGAAATAATTAAGAAAAAAAGGCCTTCCCTATATTGTTGTGTCCAGCCAGGTACAAATAGTCAGCTGGTGGTTGGGGGCAGCCCGTTCCTGCCTGCTGTACCTGGCTGGACACAAATATAGTGCGAAGCCCCACTTCAATTTTTTTTAATTATTTCATGAAATTCATGAAATAATTAAGAAAAAAAGGGCTTCCCTATATTGTTGTGTCCGGCCAGGTACAAATAGGCAGCTGGTGGTTGGGGGCAGCCCATTCCTGCCTGCTGTACCTGGCTGGACACAAATATAGTGCGAAGCCCCACTTCAATTTTTTTAAATTATTTCAGGAAATTCATGAAATAATAAAAAAAAAATTGACGTGGGGCTTCGCACTATATTTGTGTCCAGTCAGGTGCAGCAGGCAGGAACGGGCTGCCCCCAACCACCAGCTGCCTATTTGTACCTGGCCGGACACAACAATATAGGGAAGCCCTTTTTTTCTTAATTATTTCATGAAATAATTTAAAGAAAATTGACGTGGGGCCCTGATGCGGTGGCTCACTGGGTAATAAAGGGGTTAGGGCCAGCTTGGCATTATCAGCTGGCCCTAAGCCCAAAATTCATGCGGTCACGCCAATATTAGACATGACCACCATGAATTTCTAGTAAAGTATTTAAAAAAAACACAACACCCAGAAAAAAGTCCTTTAATTGAAATAAACACACAATTCTTTATTGTTCTAAATTAAACCATACTTACCATCACACCCATTCCAGCTGAAGCCAACGATCTCCTGAAATAAAAGAAAAATAATAAAGCAACATCATCCGTACCTTTCCGTGGTTCCCATGACAGCTTCAGCTCTGCTACATCGAGATGACAGGCTGGACCGCAGCAGAACGCTGCCATCCAGCCTGTCATCCCGCAGACACTGAGAAGCGCAGGCTTGCTTGCGCTCCACAGTGTCTCTCTGTGAGGGCATCCAGATGAGCCGAGTTAATGTCCAATGAACTCGGCTCACCTCATGCACGTCACTGACAGCGTGGGAAAATTCTCCTGCACTCAGCGCTTCAGCGTGGGAGAATTCTCACACTGAAGCGCTGAGTGCAGGAGAATTCTCCCACGCTGTCAGTGACGTGCAGGAGGTGAGCTGAGTTCATTGGACATGAGCTCACCTTATGCACGTCACTGACAGCGTGGGAAAATTCTCCTGCACTCAGCGCTTCAGCGTGGGAGAATTCTCACGCTGAAGCGCTGAGTGCAGGAGAATTCTCCCACGCTGTCAGTGATGTGCAGGAGGTGAGCTGAGTTCATTGGACATGAGCTCACCTTATGCACGTCACTGACAGCGTGGGAGAATTCTCCTGCACTCAGCGCTCCAGCGTGAGAATTTTCCCACGCTGTCAGTGACGTGCATGAGGTGCGCCGAGTTCATTGGACATGAACTCGTCTCATCTTTATGCCGTCACAGCCAGACACTGCAGAGCGCAAGCATGCCTGCGCTTCTCAGTGTCTGCAGGATGACAGGCTGGATGGCGGCGTTCTGCTGCGGTCCAGCCTGTCATCTCGATGTAGCAGAGCTGAAGCTGTCGTGGGAACCATGGAAAGGTAAGGATGATGTTGCTTTATTATTTTTCTTTTATTGCAGAAGATCGTTGGCTTCAGCTGGAATGGGCGTGATGGTAAGTATGGTTTAATTTAGAACAATAAAGGATTGTGTCTTTATTTCAATTAAAGGACTTTATTCTGGGTGTTTGTGTTTTCTTTTAACTTTGACTATGGGGTTAGTAATGGGGGTGTCTTATAGACGCCTCTCCATTACTAACCTGGGCTTGATGTCAGCTGGCATTATAAGCTGACATCAACCCCAGCCCTATTACCCCCTGCCACCGCTACAGGGCAGCGTGGAAGAGCGAGGCTAAGTGCCAGAATTGGCGCATCCTATGAATGCGCCATTTCTGGGGCGGCTGACGGCTGGTGTTTATAGCCTGGGAGGGGGCCAATATTCATGCCACCCTTCCTGGGCTATTAATATCAGCCCCCAGCTGTCTGCCTAGCCTTTGCTAGCTATTAAATTAGGGGGGGACCCCACGTCATTTTTTTTGGGGGGTCCCCCATTTTAATAGCTAGTAAAGGCTATGTATTCAGCTGGGGGCTGATATTAGTAGCCTGGGAAGCTCCGTGGGTATTACCCCCTTCCCAAGCTTAAAACATCTGCCCCAGCTGTCTGCTTAAGGATTTATTATTAAAAAAAATTGGCGTGGGGTTCCCCTTAAATTTAGTCTCTGAAAAAATATTTGGCCTTCTAGTAGTGTGTCGGACTTTCTCTATTAGTCCATCTATACTGACCTCCATCAGGTTGCAAATTAAAAATAATTTTTATCTGCATCTACAGTACCTCTGAAAAAATATTTGGGCTTCTAGCTGTGTGTGGGACTTGTTGTATTAGTCCATCTATACTGACCTCCATCAGGTTGCAAACTGAATATATTTTTTTCTGCATCTACCTCTGAAAAAATATTGGGCTTCTAGCTGTGTGTGGGTCTTGTTCTATTAATCCATCTATACAGACCTCCATCAGGTTGCAAACTGAATATAATTTTTTTCTGCATCTAGCTCTGAAAAAATATTTATCCTTCTAGCAGTGTGTGGGACTTGTTCTATTAGTCCACCTATACTGACCTCCATCAGGTTGCAAATTCAAAATAATTTTTTGTATGCATCTAGCTCTGAAAAAATATTTGGCCTTCTAGCAGTGTGTGGGACTTTCTCTGTTAGTCCATCTATACTGACCTCCATCAGGTTGCAAACTGAATCTAATTTTTTTCTGCATCTAGCTCTGAAAAAATATTTGGCCTTCTAGCAGTGTGTCGGACTTTCTCTATTAGTCCATCTATACTGCCCTCCATCAGGTTGCAAATTAAAAATAATTTTTATCTGCATCTACAGTACCTCTGAAAACATATTTGGGCTTCTAGCTGTGTGTGGGACTTGTTGTATTAGTCCATCTATACTGACCTCCATCAGGTTGCAAACTGAATATAAATTTTTTCTGCATCTAGCTCTGCAAAAATATTTGGCCTTCTAGTAGTGTGTGGGACTTTCTCTGTTAGTCCATCTATACTGACCTCCATCAGGTTGCAAACTGAATATATTTTTTTCTGCATCTACCTCTGAAAAAATATTGGGCTTCTAGCTGTGTGTGGGTCATGTTCTATTAATCCATCTATACTGACCTCCATCAGGTTGCAAATTAAAAATAATTTTTATCTGCATCTACAGTACCTCTGAAAAAATATTTGGGCTTCTAGCTGTGTGTGGGACTTGTTGTATTAGTCCATCTATACTGACCTCCATCAGGTTGCAAACTGAATATATTTTTTTCTGCATCTACCTCTGAAAAAATATTGGGCTTCTAGCTGTGTGTGGGACTTGTTGTATTAGTCCATCTATACTGACCTCCATCAGGTTGCAAATTGAATATAATTTTTTTCTGCATCTAACCCAGCCAATAGTTTTGGCCTAATACCACAGTTTGGCCACTCAGCTCTGCTCGGTTACCATCCATTGTTTTTTGTGCAAACAACTCCAGAGTTGTGAATTAGTTAACCACCAAAATGAGTGGAAAAAGGCCTGCTGCTGGTGGAAAGGGGAATAGGCGTGTTGGGAAGGGGAAAAAAGGTTGTGTCCGTGGGGTAGGTGTTAAAGCAACAGTAACATCTGCAGAAGAAAGACCATCTTCCAGCCAAACTAAAATGTCTACTTCTTTTAGCGGACAATGTGATAAGATCCCTTTCTTACGGCCACGCCAATCGCTACAAATTCCAGATGAGGCACAAAAACAGCAGGTGCTTCAACGGATATCAAGTGCTCCTTTAAGTGGGCTCTCCTCCACATCAACTTCAACATCACAAATACTCCAGTCCTCAAAGGTGTCACCCAAATCGCACTTGCTTCCTCACAGCTCCCAAATCTCCAGCTGCCCGTCTGAGTATGAGGTAGAACAGATGGTTGAGTCTGCAGAGCTGTTTACTCATACTATAGCCTCGGAATCAGAGGTCGACTCCAGCGCTTCTGTGAATCCAGACGAGGAAATGATCTGCACTGATGCCCAGAATCTTTATGAGTCGGATCCAGGACCAGACGCAGAAGGTTCTGACCATAATGTAGACCCTCATTCCCAAACTGTAACTCCTGTTGGTGGAGACAATGAGGAAGACGATGATAAGACTTAAATACCTGATTGGAGCGACAACTTTAGTTTTTTGTCAGGGCATTAACAGGTTGGCTCTGAGGACGACGGGTGTGATAACACACAGGGTGATGATGATGAGGTTGGAGATCCCACTTACTGTCAACCCACAGTCAGCCAAGAGATGAGGTCAGCAGAGGAGGTGGAGGAAGATGCTAGTGACGACGAGGTCAGGTTGCGCCTTCCTGGACAGAGACATAGTACTGGAAGCACGTCAACAACTGCATCCTCAAACACAACTCTGCCTCTCACCACAAGTCGTGGTGGCTCTTCAGGTCGCATGGGTGCTAAGCCTTGCATAGCCTGGGCATTTTTTCAGATCGATAAAAATGACCCAACTCGTGTTATTTGTAACATTTGTCAGCAAAAGCTAAGTAGAGGCCAAAAAATACATAGTTTGAGTACTTCATGCATGAACCGGCACATGGACATGAAGCATAAGTTGCAGTGGGAAGCTCAGTGTGCTACAATGCGGCCTAGCCGGCCGGGCCAACCACCGTCTGCCATATCTTGTGCATCCGCGGCCTCTTCATCCTCTGTGACTGGGGGGACAGCAGTCACACCTGTTTTGGGGCGCAGACCTGCCACCTCTTTACCCGCAACAGCCAGCGTGATTGGCAGGTCATCATTTTCTTTGGAGGTGGTAACACCAGCTGGTGTTGAGCGCTGTCCGACATCGATAGCACCACCTTTGGATCAAGGCAACCTAACATGTCCGCCTGCATCTTCCTCACAGACCGGCAGTTTGCCGGGGACACCCTTATCAACCCCGTCTAAGCACAATAGCCAGCCCTCGGTCCCTCAGATGTGGACAAGTAAAAGACCATTTCCTCCTAGCCATGAGAAAGCAAAGAGGTTGAATTTCACCATCTGCAAGCTCTTGGCTACAGAAATGCTGCCTTTCCGCCTGGTGGACACAGAGGATTTTCGAGACCTTATGTCCGTCGCAGTGCCCCAGTACCAGATGCCCAGTCGGCACTACTTCTCAAAGAAAGGTGTGCCTGCGCTCCACCAGCATGTCGCACACAACATCACCGCTTCTTTGAGAAACTCTGTGTGTGACAGGGTGCATTTCACCACAGACACTTGGACGAGTAGGCATGGACAGGGGCGTTACATGTCGCTGACTGGGCACTGGGTAACTATAGTGACAGCAGGACAAGGGGCTGCTGTCCAAGTCTTGCCGTCCCCACGAGTTGTGCGTCAATCCTCTTTATGTCAAAGTTCCTCCACTGCTTCTGCCTCCTCAACCTCCTCTCGGTCTTCCACCTGCACCCAAAGCCTGTCTGGTCATGCCACAAGCTTTCTAACTGCGCAGAAGGGATCCTGCACACCTCCTTACTATGCTGACAGTAGGGCTCAACGTCATCAGGCGGTTTTTACTTTGAAATGTCTGGGAAATGTGAGTCACACAGCTGAGGAGTTGTGGTCAGCTCTGGAGAACCAATTTCATGAATGGCTGTCTCCACTGGACCTGAAACCAGGGAAGGCCGTGTGCGACAATGCTGCAAACCTGGGTGCGGCCCTTCGCCGGGGCAATGTCACACACGTGCCTTGTATGGCTCACGTGTTGAACCTGGTTGTCCAGCAATTTTTAGCCCACTATCCCAGACTAGATGGCCTTCTGCAGAGGGCACGGTCGCTGTGTGCTCACTTCCGCCGTTCGCATCCCGCAGCTCAGCGACTTACATCTCTACAGAAGTCGTTGGGCCTGCCACTTCACCGGCTAAAATGCGATGTGCCTACCCGGTGGAATTCAACTCTGCACATGTTGCAGCGACTGTGGCAGCACCGACAAGCCCTGGTGCAATACGTTCTGACGTATAGCCTGGGCCAACGAGATCCAGAGGTGGGGCAAATCACGCTGGAGGAGTGGTCTCAGATCAGGGACCTATGCACCCTTCTGCACAGTTTTGAAATGGCGACGAAGATGTTTAGTGCTGATGATGCCATTATCAGCATGACTATTCCGGTGATTTACATGCTGGAGCACATGTTAAACAGAATTCGGAGTCAGGTGGTGGCACAAGAGGAGGTGGAGGAAGTAGAGGAGGAGGAGTTGTATGCGGAAGGGCTAACATCTGCAAGGTCCAGACGGTCGGCAGCACCAAGGCGGCAGGCATGTGAGGGTGGGGGAGATGGTTTTACCAGGGCGCATGGTAGCAGCCAAACTAGTGAGGAAGGTGCAGGAGCCCAGGAAGAAGTGGAGGACGAACTGATGGAAGACTCATCAGATGAGGGAGACCTTGATCACATTTCTGTTGTGCGAGGTTGGGGGGAGAGGACAGAGGAAGGAAGCATGATTGTTACCTCGCCACCAACACAACAGGGACTTGGTGCTCCTGGATGCGCAACACACATGAGTGCCTTCTTGCTGCACTACCTGCAACATGACCCTCGAATTGTGAGAATTAGAAATAATCCTGACTACTGGGTTGCCACACTGTTAGATCCCCGGTACAAAAGTAAATTTGCCAAAATTATTCCTGCCATAGAAAGGGATGCACGCATGCAGGAGTATCAGCAGAGACTGTTGCAGAATCTTACATGTGTTTTTCCACAAAATACCAGTGGTGCACGTAGTGAATCTCACAGTTCCAACTTGCCAACCGTGGGACCGTCAAGTGTTCAGCACTCAAACCGTAACAGAACCACAGTATCTGCTGGTAACATCAATTTTGCGGAATCATTTCACCACTTTTTTAGCCCATCCTTTGCAAGGCCACAGGAGACAAGAAGTCTGACACATAGTCAACGCCTAGAGACGATGGTACAGGAGTATCTCCAAGTAAACATTGAAGCCACGACTGTGTCACTGGACCCTTGCTCTTTTTGGGCTTCCAATCTGGATAAATGGCCGGAGCTAGCCACTTACGCCTTGGAGATCTTGTCATGCCCCGCAGCCAGCGTTCTGTCTGAACGTGTGTTCAGCGCTGCTGGTGGTGTGCTGACAGATAAGCGCACGCGGCCCTCCACTGATAATGTAGACAGACTCACGTTCATAAAGATGAACAAATCATGGATCCGAAACGACTTTTCTACCCCTGTGTCATCCTGGGGAGAGTAAAAGCTTGATGATTGGTTAAAATCACCCTACCAACCGTTTTAAGCTTTCAAATTACTAATCATGTTTATCTGTATCTTGACTGGAAAATAATTTGGGCTTTGTAGCAGTGTGCAGCACTGATCCTATTAGGCCATCTATAATAAGCTCCACCAGATTTAAAATTAAAAAAAAATTTTAGCTGCATCTAGCCCGGAAAATAATTTTGGGGCTCCGAGATGCGCAAGACACATAAGTGCCTTCTTGCTGCACTACCTGCAGCATGACCCTCATATTGTCAGAATTCGAAGTAATCATGACTACTGGGTTGCCACACTCTTAGATCCCCCAAACTTTTCGATCAACCTTTTCATTTTAATAAAGACCAAAAAAATGGTCATTTTTGAAATTATAAGCATTAGCAGGTTGTTAGAAACTGAAATCAAACAGTTTTCAACTCAAAACTTTATTCTAGGTGATGTTACATTTTCACATAGGACCCCTTGTTCGAAAGGAGCTTCTGAACTCTCTCGTCCATTGAATTTGTCAGGTTTTGGATGGTTTCTGCTTCAATTGTTTTGCATGAGGACAGAATACCCTCCCAGAGCTGTTGCTTAGATGTGAACTGCCTCCCGCCATCATAGACACTCCTTTTAATGATGCTCCAAAGGTTCTGAATGGGGTAGAGGTCAGGGGAGCATGGGGGTCACACCATAAGTTTGTCCCCTTTTATGCCCATATCAGCCAGAGATGCAGATGTTTTATGTGCAGCATGAGATGGTGCATTATCATGCAGAAAAATGATCTTGCTGTGAAATACACGGTTCTTCTTCTTGAACCATGGCAGGAAGTGCTGTTTGAGAAAATCCACATACATTATGGAGTTCATCTTTAGCGCCTTCAGGGATCCTAAAGGGGCCGACAATCTCTCTCCCCATGATTCCAGCCCAAAACATTACTCCACCTCCTCCTTGTTGGCGCTGTAGCCGTGTTTGCGTGGGGTTTCCATCAAACAGCCATCCTCCACTCCATCCATCTGGACCATCGAGCGCTGCACGGCACTCATCCGTGAACAAAACAGTTTTGAAATCAGTCTTCATGTAATGTTTGGCCCACTGGAGCCGTTTCTGCTTGTGTGAAGTGGATAGAGTAGGTCGACAGGATGGCGTATGCACAGCTGCAAACCTCTGAAGGACCCTGCATCTTGTTGTTCGGGGGACGTTGGAGGCACAAGCAGCTTCAAAAACTTGTCTGCTGCTATGACAAGGCTTTTTTGCCGCTGCTCTTTCAACCTGACGTAATTGCCTGTATTAAAGAGTCCTCAATTTGCCCTTATCAGCACGCACACGTGTGTACTGTGAATCAGCTACATACTTCTTGATTGCCAAGACACTTCATCCTGATCATCGCACAATGTTGATTGTAGTCATGCCTTGACCTAAACACTCCACAATTTGTTGCTTCTCAGCAGCCGACACATCCTTTTTCTTTCCCATTTTGGCAGAAAATGTAGGCTGCTTAATATTGTGAGAGAGCCTTCTTAAGTAGTCTTGCCTTTCATTGGACACACCTGCCAAACTAATTAGCACAGGTGTCTGCAATTGCTTACAGTGATATAAAGAGCCCTGACACACATCACCATCAATGAGTTTAACTGACAAACAAACAAATTCTTCCCTTATCACTCCTAAACACTTTTTGCATAATAATTTGGAACACAGTGTACATGTGCTTTTCCACAAAACACCAGTGGTTCACGTAGTGAATCTTACAGTTCTAACTTGCCAACCGTGGTCTGTATGGAATTGTTCAATAAAGGGCCCAAAATTAAGATAACATAGATGGGAGAGGTCTCTATGAATTGGAATTCCTAAGTATTTGATACCCTGTGAGGGCCAGGCAAAGGGAAAGTTGGACTGGATGGAATCCTATATGGATTTGGGGAGGGAGACATCGAGGGCCTCAGACTTCGCTGCATTGATTTTAAAATTTTACCATGTAACAAAGTGATCTATTTCAGCCATAACAGCAGGGATGGATATATGTGATTGAGTGATATATACTAGGACATCATCAGCAAATAGAGAGCACTTGTACTCGGTGCCTCCCACCTCAATCCACCTAATATTGGGGTTATGGCGAATTGATGAGAGCAGGTGCTCCATCACTAGGATGTATAAGAGAGGGGACAGAGGACATCCCTGCCTTGTCCCATTGGTGATTGTGAAAGGTGATGAAAATGTTCTGACGCACCCCCTGGGCCTTGGGACACCCGGAGCCGGACCCTTTTTGGTGGATGCTGGTGGTTGTAGTCTTCGTGGCGGCGACCCGGTTCCGTGGCTCAGGGCGGTCAAACCAGTGGCGGAACTATTTATGTGGTTTTGATGTTTAAATGTCCGACTACGCCACCCGTGGATTGCGGTCAGAGTGAACCGCCGCTACAGGGCAGACCGCTGAGGCTGGTGTTGTGGGTGCAGCAGAGCATAGCATAACTCCCCACGGGAGGAGTATAGCCTCAGGGCAGTGTATGCGGAGGATGGGGGTGATGGTGCAGGGCAGCAGCAGTAACGACACGGAGTCAGTGATAAAGTCCAGGGCCTTTACTCACAGTTCTTATTATCCAGACCACGTCTGCAGGTAACGGCTGCCCACGTCGTACTGTGCTCACCAGGTGAGGGGCTCAGACAACTCCCAGATAACTTTGGAGCACTTCACAGGACCCCCTTTGTGTGTCCTTTGTCTGGCCTTTCTTACCAACATTCCTGTCCGGCTGCCTCGGGCCTCCTCTTGGTAAACTTGGCGCCAGTTTCCCTGACCCTATGTGGTGCCTTCCTAGTGGGTGTAGCGAGGGGCTGCGCCACATAAAATGTCAGAGCCTCCGGTTTCTAGCTGAGGGTCGTTTCCTGCCTCCACTAGTTCGGGGACCGGTCTCCCCCTTTGGCCTGACCCCTCCACGCAGGTGGATTCGGGCGTGCGGTGGCGACTCGCCCGTCCGCACCCCTGGGATCCCTTCATTCCTCGTTCCTGGAGCCTTCTCCGCTCCTCTTCCTTCCTGCTCCCTCTTCCAGGCCTGGGCCTCTGTTACTAGGCCCGCCTCCGGAGCAGAGCTCATGCAGAGCCCCTGCTCCCTGCCACTTCTGCTCAGACTTCTCTGCACTAAACTAAGATGGTGCCCACCTTTTATACTCCCTTCTCAATGCACCCAGGAACTGCTTCCTCCCTGCTCCTGCACTACAGGGTTCCCCTTCCTCAGTGTTCCCTCCCCCCACTCCAGCCAGGGACAGGGACTGTTGTGCCCATCTCAGGGGCATATTGGTCGCCCTGCCCCACCGCAATGTGGTGTAATGCATGCAGGTGTCGGGTCCTGATCCACACTCCATCCTTACCTGAGAGTGAGATATCACACCTCTGGGTGAGGTGCAATACGTCTGTAGCAACCGAGCCCTCAGCGTGCTACAGTTCCATTTATCTTCAGCCTAGGTGACGTATTGCGATACAGGGCCGTGATTTTGGCTATAAAAGGGTCCCCTAGACCCCTACCCCAAGCTTTTTAAGAGAATCATATATGGCGTGCCAGGAGACTCTATGGAATGCTTTCTCAGCATCCAACGAGAGTATCTAATTACAAATTTTTAACTGCATCTAGCCCAGGAAATACTTTGTGCCTAGTAGCAGTGTCTGCTAGTCAGCGGATTATCCCAGCTGTTAAGCAAGCTACACCACCTGTAGTTTAGACACTTAATTTTTTCAAAGGAAATGCTTCGGGACCATGGGATACTTAGTGAAGAGCATCAGGAGGCACCCCAAGGCATAGGGGCTGGGACTGGCAGTAGGATGCCTTGCGGTGGACAGCCGAGCTCGATCCTTATAAAAGCTTTTTAACTGCAGCAGCTTTAGTGGACGCTACTGGAGCTGGAATTACCGCGGCTGCTGGCATGAGACTTGCCCTCCAATAGATCCTTGTAAATGGGTTTAAAGTGTATTCATTCAAATTAGAGAGACAATTTAAATTAAAAAGCTTAGAGCTGCCTCCACCACAGGGGGGCTCGCTCGACCCACCAGCGGACAGGCACCAGTATTGGGAGAGGGGGGCTGGCCGTCAGGGTTCACCGCGGCTCTGGCACAAACCCGGCGACACGGAGGTGGCACGGGCAGGAGCGGACTGGCCGTGTCAGCTTCTCACTTTTTGGATTTTAGAAGGGCATGACATGCCTATATCTGTGTCTCCCCCTCCTTTTACTCCTCCACCTCTTTTATTTTCGCATGACTATATGTACTTGTCACTTTTCCATGTGTTACTTATGTCTTCTGAGCAGTTTTTCAGCTTTTGGACACCTTTGAAGGTGTTTTCTATGTGTTTCTATGTGTTTTTGTTTGCCTGCCATTGGTTTTAACGGTGTTCGAAGGTGTTCGATGAACAGTTCGACGAACAGTTCGGCGAACACACGGGTGTTCGACGATCTGAACTGAACTCGAACACTACGGGGGTGGCTCAACACTAATTGTCAACCACCGGACGCACGAGCTGACCTGGCAAGTCGTGGTCCCAAGGCGAGATGCAGCTATGGTCCTGGGGGCTTTCCATGATAGAGCGGGACACTTCGGTTGGAAGAAACTGGAGTTCCTACTAAGAGGAAGGTTCTTTTGGGTCGGCATGAGAGGAGCTGTAGAAAAATGGTGCAGAGACTGTGGCCCTTGTCACCTGAGGAGGAAGGACCGCACCAGCCAGAAGACACCCTTGAGGCCCATCGTCACCACGCAGCCTCTTGAGCTGGTAGCTCTGGACCATGTCAAATTGGCTCCCAGACGGTCAGGATACATCTATGCCCTGACAATCGTGGACCACTATTCCCGTTTTCTAGTGGTGGTCCCGGTAAAGGACTTGACAGCCCAAACAGCGGCCAGAGCCTTCCAGCAATACTTCTGCCGTCCACACGGGTATCCGGAACAGGTCCTGACAGACCAGGGTCCAGCGTTCGAGGCTGAAATCTTCCAGGAGTTCTGCAACCTCTATGGCTGTAAGAAAATTCGGACAACGCCTTACCATCCACAAACCAACGGGATGTGTGAGAAGATGAACAATATAGTCATTGATCTCCTGAAGACGTTGCCCCTGGAGGAACGCAGCCTGTGGCCAGAAAAACTGCCGGACCTGATAGACCTATACAACAATATCCCGGTGAATGCTACCAACTGCACCCCGGCTTACCTGATGCGAGCCAGACCGGGTAAGCTGCCCGTAGACCTGGAGATGGGAGTCCTAATACCTGAGGACACCTCCCCGGATGCGGACTGGGATACGGAAAGGCAACTGCAGTACAAGAAGGTACAGGAGAGTGTGGAGAAGAGCCTGGCCCAGGTGAGAGAGAAGCAAGAAAGACTCTTCAATCAACACGCCCCTGCTGGTCCCCTAGAACCTGGTGAGCAAGTCCTAAAGCGAAAAAGAAGGCTACATAAGTTGGACGACCAGTGGGAAAGGGAACCCTACACCGTACTGCAGTCTGACCACGACAACCCAAAGGTGTGCGTAATCACCAAGGATGGAGGAGAAACCACTAGTGTCGTCTCCAGAGACCACCTCAAAAGGTGCCCCGAGCAACTCCGTAGTGCAGAAGAGGATCAGAGTGACCTTGAACCCGCAGAGGACAAGGAAGAAATGATCAGCACCATTCTCGGAGAGTTCCCTCAGTCCTGGACTCGCATAAATGATGCCATAGTGGTACCCGTCCTGCATTTCCTGCAACCGGCCCAGCAACAACCAACACCAGAGCCGGAAGGTGAAGAGGAGCCAGCAGTTCCAGAGGCAGAAGAGCCTGTACCAGCAGCCCAGGAGAGTCAACCCTCTGCTGACAGTGAGCCTGCCATGCCTGCGGTAAGCCAAAGAACCCGCAGACAGCTGCCTGCCCTACCTGTACACCCATCTGGTAGCTGTACCCCTAACGCTAGTGGGGAAAGCCAGGTTGGTCCACCACCAGACAGTGGGTTAAGGAGGTCAACCAGGAGCACAAAGGGGCAGATACCCGCTCACTGGAGAATATAGAGTGTACTAAGATTGTAAATAACCCTGTTGCCAAATGTTGAAATGTTTGCCAAGTTAAATGCATGTTTATTAATAGTGTGTTTCAGTTTCTTGCAGCTACCGTAAGGACTCACAGGTTATGGACTTTTTATAACCGGGACCTTGTATGGACTGCATTCTGAGCCTTACCCAGGAATGAACTAAGACTGTGAAGGACTTGGGGTAGGACAGACCCCCACCTGGTTAAGGCTCCCGTTGTATTGGTGATATGGACACCCGGTCACAGGCCACACTGTGACCTTAAGAACTCAATTTGTGCGTCGTCTGTCTATTAATGTTTTATTGTTATGCATATTGTCTTTGTTTATTGTTTAGTCCCGGAGTACTAAATTTCACTAGGGGGGAATGTGTCACCTTGGCCTGGATGCCACAAAATGTATTAAAGCTGTGTCTGAGAGCAAGGGGGGGGTTCTCTGGTCAGGGGAACATTAGCATGCAATGCCTCCTGTCTCAGGCCAGTAGGGGGAGCAGGCTGCCCCTATAAAAGCTGGTGCTGGGGGCAGGGTTAGAGAGAACTGGATTGCCTGTCTCATCTCTGAGACGTGTCCCAGAGTGGAGCAGGGACAGAAAGTTGATTGCACCTAAGAGGAAGTGTGGCAGGAGAAGAGCCACAAGCCAGAGACAAGAGGCGAAGAGAGCCTGTCTTGGCAGAGAAAAGACTTAATTTTACCAGACTTTGGTGTCTGAGGCTGGAAGGATTCCACATCCCCCAGCAGAGAACCAGTCCGCAAGGGACTGTACATTCCTTGGCCTAAGAAGCCTGGAGGCCCTGCCACAACTGAAGGGACCAGTAAAGCCGTACAAGGCTGGGAGCAGAAAGGAACCCACGTCGCAGGCCATACAGGTGAGAATACATGGAAAGCTCGGAAACGTGGGCTGTTACCCTATCAGGAGGAGATAGCCAGAAGGAGCGCAGAAAGCACGGTAGGCCTACACCCTCACCCTGACCAGGGCCAATTTCCCCGTTGGTCTCAGACGTCCAGGTCCCCTCCTAGCCGGGACTGTTTATGGGTCAGTTTACCTGTTGTAGTAAAGACCCTGGACTGCAACTTGTTGTCTGTGTGCTCCTTGCTCCTCCCGCACTATCAGCACTGGGATTCTCACTACCATCACTCCCACCATCCATTATACTGCCCTGGGGCCGTACTCTTCCCGTGGGGAGTCACACTACCCTAGCTGCACACCTCATAAGCCCCAGCGGTCTGCATGCAGCAGCGGTTCCTAATAACAGCAATCCACGGGTGGCGTAGTCGGACATTATTAGCAGAACGTAGCAGACTACCATTGGCCTGACCACCCTGAGCCACGGAGCCGGGTTGCCACTACTACCCCCATCGTCTCCCTATTGCCCGGATCCGAGTGCCCCACAGCCCAGGGGGCGAGTCACATGTGTCAGACTCTCCTGCCTGTTTTATGATTTCAGGGCCCTATCAGGAATCACCCCTCCCCCTCCCCAATTCCTTCCGCACCTTCCTTGCCTTCCTTGCACTGAGGTTAGCTCTTTGTCAGCCGTCTGGCTTGGTTACACAAGCTTCCTTGCAGAGATACATGTTATTTCTGCTGGCCCTCGCTAGGCAGCCGGCATCCAAAACCTTTCCTGGGCACCTGCTGAAAGCCTGGCCTCTTCACGGCCCCCGGTGCTTTTAACGCCATCATTTCCACACGGCGAGCTGCGGAGTCAATAAGCACTCCTAGCCGTGACAAGGAGCTCGGTGTCAGGCCTGCGTGAAGGCGGCGGGGTAGCGTACTTAGCTGCCAACTGGCTCAGAGGCCTTGGGGCTTCCATCATCTAAGTTACTTAAGGTCGGTGTCCGGCAAGGCGCCGTTCCATGCTAGCCGAGCTGGGCAGTAGGGCAAAACGTCATCACAATGGTCTACAGCACCCGGTGTTCCCAGGAGGTCTCCCATCCAAGTACTGTCTGAGCCCAGCCCTGCTTTGCTCCCGAGATCAGACGAGATCGGGCGTATCCAAGGTGGTATGGCCAGTAGACGCTGCTCGATCCATCGCCCGGCCAGCCTTTCTCAGGATCGCTTGGTGGCGAGCAATCTGGCCGTAACGGGGCAGGCTCCGAAGGCTCCATGCAAAGTCTGTGCCGTCCCTACAGGTGTGGTTTGTTTAGCAGTGATTCCCCCGCCGCATCAGGTGTCTTCAAAAATGTCTCGGCGCAGGGTCTCCTGCAGGCTAAACCCTTCATCACGGTAATGTGACAGAAAGAGCAAGCTGGACCCGTAACTTGGGGGCGGAGCGAGACGTCCAGGGGTGAATGAAGGAAGAGGGTGAGATGGTTGCCAGTGACTTTGAGCTGCTCTTCAGTGGGGAGGGTCGTGTTGCCTGCAAAGGACTTCTGCTTGGGGTTACCGGTGGTTGCCTCCAGCCACGCGGGAGACGCTTGTTCTGGTGAAAAGGAGCCTAGTATTAAAAGTAAAGAAGCAACAATGCTGGAGGCCCACGGTGATCAGAAGGATGCTGGTATTTTGCAGAGATGAAATAGCGCAAGAGAGAAAGCAAATGAAAAAAAGAAAAGAGAATGAATGTGTGCACTTGTGAAAGGGAATGGAAAAAAGGCATAGAAGAGAGTGCCCCCTGCTGGTGGAAGGAAGGAAAAAGCAAAAGCCTACAGCACCTGGTATTCCCAGGTTATCTCCCATCCAAGTACTAACCAGACCCAACCATGCTTAGCTTCCAAGATCAGACAAGATCGGGCGTGTTCAGGGTGGTGTGGCCGTAGGCAGAGACAAGCCTCTCACTTGCTGCTTTTCTACTTTGACGTCTGGCTGCCGGCTGCCCTTTCCAGTGCTCAGCAAGACCAGGTCCTTTTGTGCTTTCCCTTTTCTTCAATTTTTTTGCTGGCTTCCTTAAAAGGTCTTGTAGACTCAACGCCCCACTCAGAGCCGCTGAGCTCACTGATCGGCTGCAGCGCTGTTGACGGAACGTCAGCTTCACGGCCAATGCCACAGGCCGGGAGCAGAGGCGAGACTCACCTGTAGACCCGGGTAGGGTGAGTAGAGCGCGCTTAGTTGCTTTCTAATAGGCTGCAACCGGGGATTAACTTTTAATGAAAGGGAACAATCCCTTTGACTGTCTGCAGCACGCCACACCTAGGAAGCGCACTCTCACACACAAGCCAGCATGCACACGTGCTCGCACGTGACAACACCCCCTATCTGCCCCTACAACCTCTCCGTCACCATGTGTCAGACTCTCCTGCCTGTTTTATGATTTCAGGGCCCTAGCAGGAATCCCCCCCCCCTCCCCAATTCCTTCCACACCTTCCTTGCCTTCCTTGCACTGAGGTTAGCTCTTTGTCAGTCGTCTGGCTTGGTTACACAAGCTTCTTTGCAGAAAAACATGTCACTTCTGCTGGCCCTCGCTAGGCGGCCGGCATCCAAAACCTTCCCTGGGCACCTGCTGAAAGCCTGGCCCCTTCACGGCCCCGGGTGCTTTTAACGCCATCATTTCCACACGGCGAGCTGCGGAGTCAATAAGCACTCCTAGCCGTGGCAAGGAGCCCGGTGTCAGGCCTGCGTGGTAGCGTACTTAGCTGTCAACTGGCTCAGAGGCCTTGGGGCTTCCATCATCTAAGTTACTTAAGGTCGGTGTCCGGCAAGGCGCCGTTCCATGCTAGCCGAGCTGGGCAGTGGGGCAAAACATCATCAAAATGGTCTACAGCACCCGGTGTTCCCAGGAAGTATGACATCCAAGTACTATCCGAGCCCAGCCCTGCTTTGCTTCCGAGATCAGACGAGATTAAGCGCATCCAAGGTGGTATGGCCAGTAGACGCTGCTCGATCCATCGCCCGGCCAGCCTTTCTCAGGATCGCTTGGTGGCGAGCAATCTGGCCGTGACGGGGCGGGCTCCGAAGGGTCCATGCAAAGGCTGTGCCGTCCCTACAGGTGTGGTTTGTTTAGCAGTGATTCACCCGCCGCATCAGGTGTCTTCAAAAATGGCTCGGCGCAGGGTCTCCTGCAGGCTAAACCCTTCATCGCGGTAATGTGACAGAAAGAGCAAGCTGGACCCGTAACTTGGGGGCGGAGCGAGACGTCCAGGGGTGAATGAAGGAAGAGGGTGAGATGGTTGCCAGTGACTTTGAGCTGCTCTTCAGGGGGGAGGGTCGTGTTGCCTGCAAAGGTCTTCTGCTTGGGGTTACCGGTTGTTGCCTCCAGCCACGCGGGAGACGCTGGTCCTGGTGAAAGGGAGCCTAGTATTAAAAGTAAATAAGCAACAATGCTGGAGGCCCACGGTGATCAGAAGGATGCTGGTATTTTGCAGAGATGAAATAGCGCAAGAGAGAAAGCAAATGAAAAAAAGAAAAGAGAATGAATGTGTGCACTTGTGAAAGGGAATGGAAAAAAGGCATAGAAGAGAGTGCCCCCTGCTGGTGGAAAGAAGGAACAAGCAGAAGCCTACAGCTCCTGGTATTCCCAGGTGGTCTCCCATCCAAGTACTAACCAGGCCCAACTCTGCTTAGCTTCTGAGATCAGACAAGATCAGGCGTGTTCAGGGTGGTGTGGCCGTAGGCAGAGACAAGCCTCTCACTTGCTGCTTTTCTACTTTGAAGTCTGGCTGCCGGCTGCCCTTTCCAGTGCTCAGCAAGACCAGGTCCTTTTGTGCTTTCCCTTCTCTTCAATTTTTTTGCTGGCTTCCTTAAAAGGTCTTGCAGACAGAAAGCCCCACTCAGAGCCGCTGAGCTCACTGATCGGCTGCAGCGCTGTTGACGGAACGTCAGCTTCGCGGCCAATGCCACAGGCCGGGAGCAGAGGCAAGACTCACCGGTAGACCCGGGTTGGGTGAGTAGAGCGCGGTTAGTTGCTTTCTAATAGCCTGCAGCCGGGGATTAACTTTTAATGAAAGGGAACAATCCCTTTGACTGTCTGCAGCGTGCCACACCTAGGAAGCGCACTCTCACACACAAGCCAGCATGCACACGTGCTCGCACGTGAAAACACCCCCTATCTGCCCCTACAACCTCTACGTCACCATGCGTCAGACTCTCCTGCCTGTTTTATGATTTCAGGGCCCTAGCAGGAATCACCCCCCCCTCCCCAATTCTTTCCGCACCTTCCTTGCCTTCCTTGCACTGAGATTAGCTCTTTGGCAGCCGTCTGGCTTGGTTACACAAGCTTCTTTGCAGAGAAACATGTTACTTCTGCTGGCCTACGTTAGGCGGCCGGCATCCAAAACCTTCCCTGGGCACCTGCTGAAAGCCTGGCCCCTTCACGGCCCCGGGTGCTTTTAACGCCATCATTTCCACACGGCGAGCTGCGGAGTCAATAAGCACTCCTAGCCGTGGCAAGGAGCTCGGTGTCAGACCTGCGTGAAGGCGGCGGGGTAGCGTACTTAGCTGCCAACTGGCTCAGAGGCCTTGGGGCTTCCATCATCTAAGTTACTTAAGGTCGGTGTCCGGCAAGGCGCCGTTCCATGCAAGCCGAGCTGGGCAGTAGGGCAAAACGTCATCAAAATGGTCTACAGCACCTGGTGTTCCCAGGAGGTCTCCCGTCCAAGTACTGACCGAGCCAAGCCCTGCTTTGCTTCCGAGATCAGAGGAGATCGTGCGTATCCAAGGTGGTATGGCCAGTAAACGCTGCTCGATCCATCGCCCGGCCATCCTTTCTCAGGATCGCTTGGTGGCGAGCAATCTGGCCGTGACGGGGCGGGCTCCGAAGGGTCCATGCAAAGGCTGTGCCGTCCCTACAGGTGTGGTTTGTTTAGCAGTGATTCAACCACCGCATCAGTTGTCTTCAAAAATGTCTCGGCGCAGGGTTTCCTGCAGGCTAAACCCTTCATCGCGGTAATATGACAGAAAGAGCAAGCTGGACCCGTAACTTGGGGGCGGAGCGAGACGTCCAGGGGTGAATGAAGGAAGAGGGTGAGATGGTTGCCAGTGACTTTGAGCTGCTCTTCAGGGGGGAGGGTCGTGTTGCCTGCAAAGGTCTTCTGCTTGGGGTTACCGGTGGTTGCCTCCAGCCACGCGGGAGACGCTGGTCCTGGTGAAAAGGAGCCTAGTATTAAAAGTAAAGAAGCAACAATGCTGGAGGCCCACGGTGATCAGAAGAATGCTGGTATTTTGCAGAGATGAAATAGCGCAAGAGAGAAAGCAAATGAAAAAAAGAAAAGATAATGAATGTGTGCACTTGTGAAAGGGAATGGAAAAAAGGCATAGAAGAGAGTGCCCCATGCTGGTGGAAGGAAGGAAAAAGCAAAAGCCTACAGCACCTAGTATTCCCAGGTGGTCTCCCATCCAAGTATTAACCAGGACTGACCCTGCTTAGCTTCCAAGATTAGACTTGATCAGGCGTGTTCAGGGTGGTGTGGCCTTAGGCAGAAACAAGCCTCTCACTTGCTGCTTTTCTACTTTGACGTCTGGCTGCCGGCTGCCCTTTCCAGTGCTCAGCAAGACCAGGTCCTTTTGTGCTTTCCCTTCTCTTCAACTTTTTTGCTGGCTTCCTTAAAAGGTCTTGTAGACACAACGCCCCACTCAGAGCCGCTGAGCTCACTGTTCGGCTGTAGCGCTGTCGACGGAACGTCGGCTTCACGGCCAATGCCACAGGCCGGGAGCAGAGGCGAGACTCACCGGTAGACCCGGGTAGGGTGAGTACAGCACGGTTAGTTGCTTTCTAATAGCCTGCAGCCGGGGATTAACTTTTAATGAAAGGGAACAATCCCTTTGACTGTCTGCAGCACGCCACACCTAGGAAGCGCACTCTCACACACAAGCCAGCATGCACACGTGCTCACACGTGACAACACCCCCTACCTGCCCCTACAACCTCTCCGTCACCAAGCGTCAGACTCTCCTGCCTGTTTTATGATTTAAGGGCCCTAGCAGGAATCACCCCCCCCTCCACAATTCCTTCCGCACCTTCCTTGCCTTCCTTGCACTGAGGTTAGCTCTTTGTCAGCCGTCTGGCTTGGTTACACAAGCTTCTTTGCAGAGAAACATGTTACTTCTGCTGGCCCTCGCTAGGCGGCCGGCATCCAAAACCTTCCCTGGGCACCTGCTGAAAGCCTGGCCCCTTCACGGCCCCGGGTGCTTTTAACGCCATCATTTCCACACGGCGAGCTGCGGAGTCAATAAGCACTCCTAGCCGTGGCAAGGAGCTCGGTGTCAGGCCTGCGTGAAGGCGGCGGGGTAGCGTACTTAGCTGCCAACTGGCTCAGAGGCCTTGGGGCTTCCATCATCTAAGTTACTTAAGGTCGGTGTCCGGCAAGGCGCCGTTCCATGCTAGCCGAGCTGGGCAGTAGGGCAAAACGTCATCAAAATGGTCTACAGCACCCGGTGTTCCCAGGAGATCTCCCATCCAAGTAATGTCTGAGCCCAGCCCTGCTTTGCTTCCGAGATCAGACAAGATCGGGCGTATCCAAGGTGGTATGGCCAGTAGACGCTGCTCGATCCATCGCCCGGCCAGCCTTTCTCAGGATCGCTTGGTGGCGAGCAATCTGGCCGTGACGATGCGGGCTCCGAAGGGTCCATGCAAAGGCTGTGCCGTCCCTACAGGTGTGGTTGGTTTAGCAGTGATTCACCCGCCGCATCAGGTGTCTTCAAAAATCTCTCGGCGCAGGGTCTCCTGCAGGCTAAACCCTTCATCGCGGTAATGTGACAGAAAGAGCAAGCTGGACCCGTAACTTGGGGGCGGAGCGAGACGTCCAGGGGTGAATGAAGGAAGAGGGTGAGATGGTTGCCAGTGACTTTGAGCTGCTCTTCAGGGGGGAGGGTCGTGTTGCCTGAAAAGGTCTTCTGCTTGGGGTTACCGGTGGTTGCCTCCAGCCACGCGGGAGACGCTGGTCCTGGTATTAAAAGTAAAGAAGCAACAATGCTGGAGGCCCACGGTGATCAGAAGGATGCTGGTATTTTGCAGAGATGAAATAGCGCAAGAGAGAAAGCAAATGAAAAAAAGAAAAGAGAATGAATGTGTGCACTTGTGAAAGGGAATGGAAAAAAGGCATAGAAGAGAGTGCCCCCTGCTGGTGGAAGGAAGGAAAAAGCAAAAGCCTACAGCACCTGGCATTCCCAGGCGGTCTCTGTTAAATGGTTAATTATGGAAATTCATTTGGAATGTTAATCAATAATCATTTTTCTGAGTTCTATGCCTCAACCATCGTGTCTAGTTGACATGCGCTATTTGTGTGTGTATTTTTGGTTCACTACCATATGTAGAACAAGTGTCCATACGACTGGCTATATAAGCCCATGGTACAGAAAGGGGGAGCTCTCTTGCTATGCCCACCCCACAAGACACAGAATCTTCATGCTGAGAAGCAGATGACATGTAGGCCTGGACACATGCTGGACAAAGACTTGATTTACCAGCCAGGATCCTAGGAAAGATGGGTGAATCTCAACAATTAAGCTAATTATGGACAAATGGACAATTACTTTATAACTAATTATTGTATTTACCTGCTGCAATCTGATTCTTTTTAATGGACAATCCAAGAGTAAATAGATACATTTTTTTATAAGAATATCGTGATATTGATACTTTGAGAAGTCCTCAGTAGAAAAAAATAATACAGGAAGAGTATTATTTTACAATGGTGAGCCAGCCAGTCCTGTTTTTTTGTTTTTTAAATTAATTAAGTGAATTTCTTCCGTGAACAAAGGGGAAGTCCTGACGAGCTGAACAGCTGTTGTTCACGTGTCAGTAAATTCACTAGTTTGTCACGAGAAGCAGAAAGGACCTGCAGACTGAGGAAAGACAGGAAGCAGAGGTACTAACAAGGAACAGAATCACACAGGAAAAGAATCAGACGAACTGAAGACAGGACGTGCTGATAAAGAGAAGCCAAGGAATCTTAAGGTAAGCAAAATATGGATATAATTTCTTCTTTTGCTAAACAAAGTAATATTAATTTCAAAGTTAATGTAGGAGATGACATAGAAGTTTTGTGGCTCAGTTTATACAAAGAATGTGAATTGCAGAATTTACAGTTAACTTGTAAATTGGTAAATAGAGACAAACAGAAATTGAGAAATATTCTACATTTGGTAGATTTTTTTCATAGTCTTGTGTTAGAGATTTCTAAGCAGGAAAATAGTGTAGAAGTGTCAGACGGTGATACTGATTCTGACTGTAATGTGGAAAATGAACAAGAAGTAAGACACGTGTCTGTAACTGAAGGTGACCTTGGGTCTGACCAAGAGACGGACATACAGAAACCTGACATGGGAGGAGACATGACTGACATACGAGAAACCGACATACTAGGTAATGTGGGAGGAGACGTGACTGACGTAGGAGGAACGGACGTACAAGAGCCACTAAAAATATCAGAGAATTCTGGAATTACCCAGGCTCAACTCCAAATTAAAATGAGGAAAAATTTGCTGAAATTATACAAAATCATGCCAAAATATGATGTCAAAATCCATGCCTGTAGAAATTCAGAGACATTTGAGAGCTTCTCTGATAAGTTTGATTTATCCAATGAGGAGAGGAATCAATTATTTAAAATATGGATTCCTGTGACATTGTCCAGACGTTTACATTTAATGCCCTGTGAAAATGACTCTCCTAATGGATGGGAAAATGATTCGGACAGATTAAGATATTTGATTTATTGTGTCACAAAGGATTTTCCCAACATAGAAGATCTGTAGAAACTAAGGATTGGTAGGAAGGAATGTACATATACATTCATGTCCATATTTGAACGGTTGTACAAAGCTCTCATCAAAAATGGAAAAGTACAACATATGATAACAACTTTTGTACAAAAATTCAAATTCCTAAATTCAGTTTCCCAAGTTATGGCATCACAAAAAAATTCAATATTTGAATGTGCGCAGATGCTGGATTTTGTTAGAAAACATGAGAATCGTGAAAAGAAAATAAATCAAGCTAAATTTATAAAACCAGGAAAGGTAAAATCTTACCAAAAGCCAATATCAGACTCTCCTAGACTGAGTCATCCCCATAGTGAACTCTATCAAATACGCAGAAGATTTCATATATGTTATAAGCCATATCAGCCAGTGCAAAGATCCATCTCTCCACAGAATGAGTTAATTCTCAGTCAGAACTGTGATTCTCTAAAAAGGAAAATGGCTGAAACTGATGGACAGAGACAGGTGAGACGACCAACTCACAGTGACGTCATGGAATGTGGACAGAAGAACAGGCAGTTCTCGGAGGTTTTGAAGGATAGAAAAATGTCTTTCCTAAATAGGGCGTTCCTGGAGATATTTGAGAGAGACAGAAGATTTGGTTTAGGGAGTGGCTAAGGAAAAACTGTAATTACAATGTTGTATCAAAATGTAATACAATGTCTCAATATTTATTTATAATCTTATACAGTAAAATTGTAGTTACATAGTTTCTAATAGTTCATATATGTATATATATATATATATATATATATATATATACACTTGTCTAAGTAGAGATTGCGTATAATTGTATTTATATATACGTTTATAAAATATATATATATATTAATTAATAAATTAGAACTTCATATATATAAATGTAAGTAGCAATATTTTGAATTACATTAGAACCAACCAATATATGTATAAGATATTTAATAATTCTGTTTCTGTATGAATTTGATATTTAATTTTATTTTCTTATATTTCCTTAGAGTCTTCATTCCAAAGCAGGATTTGATCAAAGAACTCTAAAATGGATTTATTTCTTTATTCACACAGGAAGTGAAAAAATTGCATGATTTTATGTGTATAACATTTTAAAATAATAACAATATATCTAGTTGAACTATAATATATATGTAATACTTATTAATTCTTTTGTGTTGCTAATATTTTCTGTGCATGAAGTGTTCGTGCAAATTAAAGTAGCTTTACAGCATGACGTGTGACAGCTGCGGCCTTTGAACTTTGAGCTAATAGTATAGGATCCCACTCATTCTATTTTCAACTGATGTAACTTAAGACCGGACAGCCAGTGAAAAAAGAATCTAAGACAAGAGTTTTTTCAAGTGTCTGAAATTCCAGTGACTTACTCTCATATTATATAATATGTACTTGGGGAATATTCAAAGAAATATAAAGATATTCAATTGAAATGGCAATGCGCATTAATAAATTGGGATACAACAATTTTGGGTTAAATATATATATATATATATATATATATAAAACTTCATATGTGGAATGTTTGAGTTGAACAGATCTGTGAATGTCAGAGTGAAGGTGACAGATGAGTAAATCAGCAGCTGCTAAGTGTGATTGATGTGACAGAGGCCTCGTATGTTTGTATGTTTGAAAAAATAAAAATGTTTCTTTATGTGAAGGTACAAAAATATATTTAATTCTGAGGAAATTATAATACATAATTAGGAATTATCTACATATATATATTTCTATATTTCTTTAATAATTATTATTTCTTGATTTAACTAATAGTGGATAAGGGCAACCACACATCAAAATGGTTTACAAAGCAAATTTATATTTAGAATAATTTTCCACATGATAATATTCTTGAATAACTATAATATTATTTTTAATGGTTACCTAAATAGGTACACACCTCTCTTTAGTCAAATCTATGCTAGTCATCGATATGAAATGTATGCACAATATTTCTAGAAGAATAATTATTTTTAATTTGGTTCTGATATATACATAAATTTTATAAAATAATATTTTTGGTATTAAGGGGGAAAATGTGTTTTTGATCCTGATTACATAATCACTTTTGATCAATACTTATTTTCCACACATTTTAATAAAGAAGAAATAATAATAAGGTACTATGGTATAATTAAGAAGGGTATTACATGCAAAGTTGCATAATTTAATATTTTTTGGTGGTACAAGGTTATGACAAATATGAAATCATCCAGATAATGGAGATATAAGGGTATTTTTTATGGAGAATATAATTACTCTGCATTTGTCATTAAAATTTAAAGGCCTTATTTTTATTTTTATTCTTATTTTTACTCTTAATTTTATTTTTCATTTTTGAAATTTTATTCTTACTTTATACTTCTTATTTTTCTATTTTTTCATTTTTTAATTCTCATTTGATTTTATTTGAGTTCAATATCTCAATTGAGAAAACACATTAATATTTAATAAAGTAATGTCTAATACAAGAGTATTGCTTCATTAAATATATATTGCTAAGGAAAAAAAATGTTTACATTTTCTGAGTAAACACAATTCATTCATTCATTTATTCATTCATTCATTCATTCATTCATACATTCATATATTTATTCATTTTGGTTCAGGAGTATACATTCTTTGATATTATTGGTTTAATAAAGATATAAAAACTTGTTTTTTCAAAATACACTGACACCTATGGGTTGGAAAAGGTAATTACACCTATGACATAAAAATGTTCTATCATATGGAGAACTTGATTGATAATGAATTATTGTCTATTATTGTTTATTATTCCAAACATAATTTATTTTAATATTTTGATAATAATTAGATGGATATTACTGATTGCTATGGTACGCTGTGATATTATAGGTTAGGAAAAACTGCCAGATTCGGTATCAGATTAGGGAATGAAGACTTCAATCAAGACATCGCAATTATGAATTCTATCTTAATAAAGACTTTTAATTTTTATAAATCAAAGAGATTCTCAAAAGTTACAAGAAGAAGCAACTGATATCCGGACGTCTCAGAAGGTAACAGGTGTGAATGCTGAGTGTTATAATAGACTGTGTCCATTACATACAATACAATTCACACCACTGATCACCAGGACGGCAGAGGACGATGATCCTATATGTACTGTGTTGTGTTCAAGTTTCATCACGTTCCAGTGGTTTCTTATCACCTGCAACGCTTCAATGAAAGCTGGTGAACAGGTAATACCTGGCATATGTGTCCTGTATATAAAGGACTGAGTACTGGTTATGGTGCTATATAAAGCAGGAAAGTGTCAAGTTAGCCCTTGCTTTACTGACCAAAGACGTCACATCTGTTCCAAAAGTGACACGAGACCAGTGCGGACACACAGAAGATTCCAAAGACGATCCAACGTAAGTCCAGGTGACACTGCACAGATATTAAAGCTACATTTCATCCATGGACTTTGTTTTCTTATCAACTGACACACATGATCTTTCTAATAAAGAGTACAGTTTATGGACTGAACAATAATGAACACAATTATGGACTGTACAATATCTACATGCTGTAATTTATTTCAAAGGAGTTTTCATCTAAAGACTGTGTTATAAAAGAACCAAGAAGAAGACGAGACGACGACCCGATGACATCAGATGATGACGATTGAACCCGCGATTGCTTCAATTTAGATATAGGGAAGTATAATTATACATATTAAATGAATATTAGTCACGGCTTACCATAACATGAATTCACATCATTATATAGCAATAATCAGATATTGATACTATTATTACTATTATTATTATTATGGAAATTTAATGATATTGCCAAGGAAGAAGGAAAGAAAAAATGATTGATGAATGTATCTTCTTTTGAGAAATTTCAGTTAAAGTCCTTTTATTCTCAAAAAAGGGGGAAATGTTAAATGGTTAATTATGGAAATTCATTTGGAATGTTAATCGATAATCATTTTTCTGAGTTCTATGCCTCATCCATCGTGTCTAGTTGACAGGCGCTATTTGTGTGTGTATTTTTGATTCACTACCATATGTAGAACAGGTGTCCATACGACTGGCTATAAAAGCCCATGGTACAGAAAGGGGGGGCTCTCTTGCTCTGCCTACCCCACAAGACACAGAATCTTCATGCTGAGAAGCAGATGACATGTAGGCCTGGACACATGCTGGACAAAGACATGATTTACCAGCGAGGATCCAAGGAAAGATTAAGCTAATTATGGACAAATGGACAATTACTTTCTAACTAATTATTGTATGTACCTGCTGCAATCTGATTCTTTTTAATGGACAATCAAAGAATAAATAGATACATTTTTTTATAAGAATATCGTGATATTGATACTTTGAGAAGTCCTCAGTAGATAAAAATAATTCAAGTAGAGTATTATTTTACAGTCTCCCATCTAAGTACTAACCAGGCCCGACCCTGCTTAGCATCCGAGATCAGATGAGATCAGGCGTGTTCAGGGTGGTGTGGCCGTAGGCAGAAACAAACCTCTCACTTGCTGCTTTTCTACTTTGACGTCTGGCTGCCGGCTGCCCTTTCCAGTGCTCAGCAAGACCAGGTCCTTTTGTGCTTTCCCTTCTCTTCAATTTTTTTGCTGGCTTCCTTAAAAGGTCTTGTAGACAGAAGGCCCCACTCAGAGCCGCTGAGCTCACTGATCGGCTGCAGCGCTGTCGACGGAATGTCAGCTTCGCGGGAAATGTCACAAGCCGGGAGCAGAGGCGAGACTCACGGGTAGACCTGGGTAGGGTGAGTAGAGCGCGGTTAGTTGCTTTCTAATAGCCTGCAGCCGGGGATTAACTTTTAATGAAAGGGAACAATCCCTTTGACTGTCTGCAGCGTGCCACACCTAGGAAGTGCACTCTCACACACAAGCCAGCATGCACACGTGCTCGCACGTGACAACACCCCCTATCTGCCCCTACAACCTCTCCGTCACCATGCGTCAGACTCTCCTGCCTGTTTTATGATTTCAGGGCCCTAGCAGGAATCACCCACCCCCCCTCCCCAATTCCTTCTGCACCTTCCTTGCCTTCCTTGCACTGAGGTTAGCTCTTTGTCAGCCGTCTGGCTTGGTTACACAAGCTTCTTTGCAGAGAAACATGTTACTTCTGCTGGCCCTCGCTAGGCGGCCGGCATCCAAAACCTTTCCTGGGCACCTGCTGAATGCCTGGCCCCTTCACGGCCCTGGGGCTTTTAACGCCATCATTTCCACACGGCGAGCTGCGGAGCCAATAAGCACTCCTAGCCGTGGCAAGGAGCTCGGTGTCAGGCCTGCGTGAATGCGGCGGGGTAGCGTACTTAGCTGCCAACTGGCTCAGAGGCCTTGGGGCTTCCATCATCTAAGTTACTTAAGGTCGGTGTCCGGCAAGGCGCCGTTCCATGCTAGCCGAGCTGGGCAGTAGGGCAAAACTTCATCAAAATGGTCTACAGCACCCGGTGTTCCCAGGAGGTCTCCCATCCAAGTACTGTCCAAGCCCAGCTCTGCTTTGCTTCCGAGATCAGACGAGATCAGGCGTATCCAAGGTGGTTTGGCCAGTAGACGCTGCTCAATCCATCGCCCGGCCAGCCTTTCTCAGGATCGCTTGGTGGCGAGCAATCTGGCCGTGACGGGGCGGGCTCCTAACGGTCCATGCAAAGGCTGTGCCGTCCCTACAGGTGTGGTTTGTTTAGCAGTGATTCACCCGCCACATCAGGTGTCTTCAAAAATGTCTCGGCGCAGGGTCTCCTGCAGGCTAAACCCTTCATCGTGGTAATGTGACAGAAAGAGCAAGCTGGACCCGTAACTTGGGGGCGGAGCGAGACGTCCAGGGGTGAATGAAGGAAGATGGTGAGATGGTTGCCAGTGACTTTGAGCTGCTCTTCAATGGGGAGGGTCGTGTTGCCTGCAAAGGTCTTCTGCTTGGGGTTACCGGTGGTTGCCTCCAGCCACGCTGGAGACGCTGGTCCTAGTATTAAAAGTAAAGAAGCAACAATGCTGGAGGCCCACGGTGATCAGAAGGATGCTGGTATTTTGCAGAGATGTAATAGCGCAAGAGAGAAAGCAAATGAAAAAAAGAAAAGAGAATGAATGTGTGCACTTGTGAAAGGGAATGGAAAAAAGGCATAGAAGAGAGTGCCCCCTGCTGGTGGAAGGAAAGAAAAAGCAAAAGCCTACAGCACCTGGTAATCCCAGGTGGTCTCCCATCCAAGTACTAACCAGGCCTGACCCTGCTTAGCTTCTGAGATTAGATGAGATTAGGCGTGTTCAGGGTGGTGTGGCCGTCAGAAGGGTTAAGTCTCTCACTTGCTGCTTTTCTACTTTGAAGTCTGGCTGCCGGATGCCCTTTCCAATGTTCAGCAAGACCAGGTCCTTTTGTGCTTTCCCTTCTCTTCAATTTTTTTGCTGGCTTCCTTAAAAGGTCTTGTAGACAGAACGCCCCACTCAGAGCCGCTGAGCTCACTGATCGGCTGCAGCGCTGTCGACGGAACGTCAGCTTCACGGCCAATGCCACAGGCCGGGAGAAGAGGCGAGACTCACCGGTAGACCCGAGTAGGGTGAGCAGAGCGCGGTTAGTTGCTTTCTTATAGCCTGCAGCCGGGGATTAACTTTTAATGAAAGGGAAAAATCCCTTTCACTGTCTGCAGCGCGCCAAACCTAGGAAGCGCACTCTCACACACAAGCCAGCAGGCACACGTGCTCGCACGTGACAACACCCCCTATCTGCCCCTACAACATCTCCGTCACCATGCGTCAGACTCTCCTGCCTGTTTTATGATTTCAGGGCCCTAGCAGGAATCACCCCCCCCTCCCCAATTCCTTCCGCACCTTCCTTGCCTTCCTTGCACTGATGTTAGCTCTTTTTCAGCCGTCTGGCTTGTTTACACCAGCTTCTTTGCAGAGAAACATGTTACTTCTGCTGGCCCTCGCTAGGGGGCCGGCATCCAAAACCTTCCCTGGGCACCTGTTGAAAGCCTGGCCCCTTCACGGCCCCGGGTGCTTTTAACGCCATCATTTCCACACGGCGAGCTGCGGAGTCAATAAGCACTCCTAGCCGTGGCAAGGAGCTCAGTGTCAGGCGTGCGTGAAGGAGGCGGGGTAGCGTACTTAGCTTCCAACTGACTCAGAGGCCTTGGGGCTTCCATCATCTAAATTACTTAAGGTCGGTGTCCGGCAAGGCGCCGTTCCATGCTAGCCGAGCTGGGCAGTAGGGCAAAACGTCATCAAAATGGTTTACAGCTAGTGTTGAGCATTCCGATACTGTAATATCTGGTATCGGCCGATATTCGCGGTATCGGAATTCCGATACTTAATTCCGATACTTTTACAATATCGGATACCGGAATCGGAAGTTCCCATAATGCCTGCGCTCTGCAGTGTCTGTGAAGGATGACAAGTTGGATGGCAGCGCGATCCAGCCTGTCATCAGAATGCCATCCCAGCGGGGGAGAATTCTCCTGATTGTTTAAAAGCCGGCGGGCGGTATAAAGCCGCCGGCTTTTAAACAATCACACAGCCCCATACTGCTTCCCCGCAGCCTCCCACCCCGATCCTCCGCTCCCCTCGCCACCTCCCATCCCGATCGTAAGTTAGGACCGGGCAGGGAGCGCAGCTCCAAGGAGCGGGGAGTGAAGGACCCGGGCGGGGAAGCCGGCAGTGAAAAGACTTCACCGCCGGCTTTCCCGTTCTGTGCTGCGCTTTCCCGCCGGTTATTTCAAATGAACAGCTGAGGTATCAGGTGATGCCGATCAGCTGTTTTCTTGAAGTCGCCGCGTTGCCCTCAGAGGGTTCATGTGAGTTCATGCTTGACTGCATGAACTCACATGAACTTTCCCACGGCCGCACAAGTCAGCCTCACCTCCCAGACCATCAGCCCGTCATGATTAGTGTGTGTGCGGGGTGTGTGTGCGGGGTGTCTGTGCGATGTGTGCGGGTGTGTGCGGTGTCTGTGCGGGTGTGTGCGTGCAGGCAGACATAGGCCGATGTGACACTACTACTCCCATCGGCCTATGTCTGTCCCCCGTCCACTCCTGCCAGCAGGATCAGCTCGATGGGAGCAGTAGTTCCCATCAGACTGATCCTGCTATTTAAATTGCCCTACTGTGTCCCCAATAAATGTTAGATACATGTCATTGGTGGCCAGTGGTTACCTACAATAAATTAGTTCATACATTACCTGTCCCCGCCGATCGCCACCTAAAATAAAGTAAAAAATAAAAAACTACAACTATACCCACCTAGACACCTAATTCCCCGAAGCCATCGATCTCCTGTAATAAAATATAAAATAATAAACCACAACCTTATCCTTACCCCTCCGTAGCAGTCCACGAGTGTCCCACGAAGATCTCCAGTTCAGAGCAGCCACATAGAATGTGACCGCTCTGAACCGCTGCCGCTGCTAGAAAGATGGGGCCGTAAGGGTTCACCGGAGTTCAGGCAGCGCTGCTCCGGTTAGCTCCTTTACGGCCCTGCTGTATCGTGAGAAATTCCCACGGTACAGCAGTGCCGTAAAGGAGGTCTCCGGAGCTGCGCTGCCTGAATGCACTCCGGTGACCTCAGTCAGTGGCTCCCGCTGCCGGGAGCGGACGTGTTCCCGGCAGCGTGAGCTTACAGCAGCCATGCACAGCTGTCACCATCTCCAGATGTGACAGCTGTGCATGGGAGATCAGCGCAGGAACGTGGACAGGTAACTATTATTTTTAGTAAACTAAGAATTAAATAAAATTGTGTGTTTTATTTCAAATAAATTATTTTTTTCTGGGTGTAGTGTGTTTTTTCTTTTTAACACTTTGTAGGTTAGTAATGGGGGTGTCTTATAGACGCCCATCATTACTAACCTGGGCTTCATGGCAGCTGGCGCTGACATGAACCCCACCACTATTACCCCCTGCCACCGCACCAGGGCAGCGTGGAAGAGCGAGGCTAAGTGCCAGAGTTGGCGCATCCTATGGATGCGCCATTTCTGGGGCGGCTGACGACTGGTGTTTCTAGCCTGGGAGGGGGCCAATATTCATGGCACCCTTCCTGGGCTATTAATATCAGCCCCCAGCTGTCTGCCTAGCCTTTGCTAGCTATTAAAATAGGGGGGACCCCACGTCATTTTTTTGGGGGGGTCCCCCATTTTAATAGCTAGTAAAGGCTAGGTATTCAGCTGGGGGCTGATATTAGTAGCCTGGGAAGCTCCGTGGGTTTTACCCCCTTCCCAGGCTTCAAACATCTGCCCCAGCCGTCTGCTTAACCTACGCTAGAGACTAAAATTATGGGGGATCCCACGCCATTTTTTTTTTAAATAAATCCATTATTTTAACACTAAATGACATTTGAGGAGTTAATAAAGATGCAGTCCCTAAATTATTATTTATTATTTAATTAATTTTTCCCAAAACTTTTGACGTGGGCTTCGCCATATTTTTGTATGCCAGCCAGGTACAGCATCCAGCTTCTATGAACGCGCCATTTTCCGGGGCGGCTGCAGACTGCAATTTTCAGCGGGGGGCAGAAAGCTTGGGCCTCCCTGCGCTGCAGATTCCATCCCCCAGCTGCCTAGTTGTACCTGGCTGGACACAAAAATAGGGAGAAGCTCCACGTTTTTTTTTTTTTAATTATTTCTTGAAATTCATGGAATAATTAAGAAAAAAAGGGCTTCCCAATATTGTTGTGTCCAACCAGGTACAAATATGCAGCTGGTGTTTGGGGGCAGCCCGTTCCTGCCTGCTGTACCTGGCTGGACCCAAATATAGTGCAAAGCCCCACGTCAATTTTTTTTTAATTATTTCAGGAAATTCATGAAATAATTAAAAAAAAATTATGTGGGGCTTCGCCCTATATTTGTGTCCAGTCAGGTACAGCAGGCAGGAACGGGCTGCCCCCAACCACCAGCTGCCTATTTGTACCTAGCCGGACACAACAATATAGGGAAGCCCTTTTTTTCTTAATTATTCCATGAATTTCATGAAATAATTTAAAAAAAAAATACGTGGGGCTTCGCCCTATTTTTGTGTCCAGCCAGGTACAACAAGGCAGCTGGGGGCTGGAATCCGCAGCGCAGGGAGGCCCAAGCTTTCTGGGCCCCACCCGCTGCAAATTGCAGTCCGCAGCCGCCCCGGAAAATGGCGCGTTCATAGAAGCGCCATCTTCTGGCGCTGTACCCAACTCATCCAGAGCCCTGGTGCGGTGGCTCACTGGGTAATAAAGGGGTTAAGGCCAGCTTGGCATTATCAGCTGGCCCTAAGCCCGAAATTCATGGGGTCACGCCAATATTAGACATGACCACCATGAATTTCTAGTAAAGTATTTAAAAAAAACACAAACACCCAGAAAAAAGTCCTTTAATTGAAATAAAGACACAATTCTTTATTGTTCTAAATTAAACCATACTTACAGTCACGCCCATTCCAGCTGAAGCCAACGATCTCCTGCAATAAAAGTAAAATAATAAAGCAACCTCATCCTTACCTTTCCATGGTTCCCAGGACAGCTTCAGCTCTGCTACATCGAGATGACAGGCTGGACCGCAGCAGAACGCTGCCATCCAGCCTGTCATCCCGCAGACACTGAGAAGCGCAGGCATGCTTGCGCTCCTCAGTGTCTCGCTGTGACGGCATCCAGATGAGCCGAGGTCATGTCCAATGAACTCAGCTCACCTCATGCACGTCACTGACAGCGTGGTAAAATTCTCCTGCACTCAGCGCTTCAGCGTGAGAATTTTCCCACGCTGTCAGTGACGTGCATGAGGTGCGCTGAGTTCATTGGACATGACCTCACCTCATGCACGTCACTGACAGCGTGGGAAAATTCTCACGCTGAAGCGCTGAGTGCAGGAGAATTCTCCCACGCTGTCAGTGACGTACATGAGGTGAGCCGAGTACATTGTCGGCTCATCTGGATGCCGTCACAGCCAGACACTGAGGAGTGGAAGTATGCCTGCGCTTCTCAGTGTCTGCGGGATGACAGGCTGGATGGCAGCGTTCTGCTGCGGTCCAGCCTGTCATCTCGATGTAGCAGAGCTGGAGCCGTCGTGGGAGCCATGGAAAGGTAAGGATGAGGTTGCTTTATTATTTTTCTTTTATTGCAGGAGATCGTTGGCTTCAGCTGGAATGGGCGTGATGGTAAGTATGGTTTAATTTAGAACAATAAAGAATTGTGTGTTTATTTCAATTAAAGGACTTTTTTCTGGGTGTTTGTGTTTTTTTTAAATACTTTACTAGAAATTCATGGTGGTCATGTCTAATATTGGCGTGACCCCATGAATTTCGGGCTTAGGGCCAGCTGATAATGCCAAGCTGGCCTTAACCCCTTTATTACCCAGTGAGCCACCGCACCAGGGCCCTGGATGAGTTGGGTACAGCGCCAGAAGATGGCGCTTCTATGAACGCGCCATTTTCTGGGGCGGCTGCGGACTGCAATTTGCAGCGGGGGTGGCCCAGAAAGCTTGGGCCTCCCTGCGCTGCAGATTCCAGCCCCCAGCTGCCTAGTTGTACCTGGCTGGACACAAAAATAGGGCGAAGCTCCTCGTTTTTTTTTTTTAAATTCATGAAATTCATGGAATAATTAAGAAAAAAAGGGCTTCCCTATATTGTTGTGTCCGGCTAGGTACAAATAGGCAGCTGGTGGTTGGGGGCAGCCTGTTCCTGCCTGCTGTACCTGACTGGACACAAATATAGGGCGAAGCCCCACATCAATTTTTTTTAATTATTTCATGAATTTCCTGAAATGATTTAAAAAAAATTGACGTGGGGCTTCGCACTATATTTGTGTCCAGCCAGGTACAGCAGGCAGGAACGGGCTGCCCCCAACCACCAGCTGCCTATTTGTACCTGGTTGGACACAACAATATATGGAAGCCCTTTTTTTCTTAATTATTTCATGAATTTCATGAAATAATTTAAAAAAAAAAATACGTGAAGCTTCTCCCTATTTTTGTGTCCAGCCAGGTACAACTAGGCAGCTGGGGGATGGAATCTGCAGCACAGGGAGGCCCAAGCTTTCTGCCCCCCCCCCGCTGAAAATTGCAGTCCGCAGCCGCCCCGGAAAATGGCACGTTCATAGAAGCTGGATGCTGTACCTGGCTGGCATACAAAAATATGGCGAAGCCCACGTCAAAAGTTTTGGGAAAAATTAATTAAAAAATAAATAATAATTTAGGGACTGCATCTTTATTAACTCCTCAAATGTCATTTAGTGTTAAAATAAAGGATTTATTTTAAAAAAAATTGACGTGGGGCTTCGCCCTATATTTGTGTCCAGCCAGGTACAGCAGGCAGGAACAGGCTGCCCCCAACCACCAGCTGCCTATTTGTACCTGGCCGGACACAACAATATAGGGAAGCCCTTTTTTAAAAAAATTATTTCATGAAATAATTTAAAAAAAATTGACGTGGGGCTTCGCACTATATTTGTGTCCAGCCAGGTACAGCAGGCAGGAATGGGCTGCCCCCAACCACCAGCTGCCTATTTGTACTTGGTTGGACACAACAATATAGGGAAGCCCTTTTTTTCTTAATTATTCCATGAATTTCATGAAATAATTTAAAAAAAAAATGCGTGGGGCTTCGCCCTATTTTTGTGCCCAGCCAGATACAACTAGGCAGCTGGGGGCTGGAATCCGCAGCGCAGGGAGACCCAAGCTTTCTGGGCCACCCCCGCTGCAAATTGCAGTCCGCAGCCGCCCCAGAAAATGGCGCGTTCATAGAAGCGCCATCTTCTGGTGCTATACCCAACTCATCCAGGGCCCTGGTACGGTGGCTCACTGGGTAATAAAGGGGTTAAGGCCAGCTTGGCATTATCAGCTGGCCCTAAGCCCGAAATTCATGGGGTCACGCCAATATTAGACATGACCACCATGAATTTCTAGTAAAGTATTTAAAAAAACACAACACCCAGAAAAAAGTCCTTTAATTGAAATAAACACACAATTCTTTATTGTTCTAAATTAAACCATACTTACCATCACGCCCATTCCACCTGAAGCCAACGATCTCCTGCAATAAAAGTAAAATAATAAAGCAACATCATCCTTACCTTTCCATGGCTCCCACGACAGCTTCAGCTCTGCTACATCGAGATGACAGGCTGGACCGCAGCAGAACGCTGCCATCCAGCCTGTCATCCCGCAGACACTGAGAAGCGCAGGCATACTTCCACTCCTCAGTGTCTGGCTGTGACGGCATCCAGATGAGCCGAGGTCATGTCCAATGAACTCAGCTCACCTCATGTACGTCACTGACAGCGTGGGAAAATTCTCCTGCACTCAGCACTTCAGCGTGAGAATTTTCCCACGCTGTCAGTGACGTGCATGAGGTGAGCTGAGTTCATTGGACATGACCTCACCTCATGTATGTCACTGACAGCGTGGGAGAATTCTCACGCTGAAGCGCTGAGTGCAGGAGAATTTTCCCACGCTGTCAGTGACGTGCATGAGGTGAGCTGAGTTCATTGGACATGAACTCGGCTCATCTGGATGACGTCACAGAGAGACACTGAGGAGCGCAAGCATGCCTGCGCTTCTCAGTGTCTGCGGGATGACAGGCTGGATGGCAGTGTTCTGCTGCGGTCCAGCCTGTCATCTCGATGTAGCAGAGCTGAAGCTGTCGTGGGAACCATGGAAAGGTAAGGATGAGGTTGCTTTATTATTTTACTTTTATTGCAGGAGATCGTTGGCTTCAGCTGGAATGGGCGTGATGGTAAGTATGGTTTAATTTAGAACAATAAAGAATTGTGTCTTTATTTCAATTAAAGGACTTTATTCTGGGTGTTTGTGTTTTCTTTTAACTTTGACTATGGGGTTAGTAATGGGGGTGTCTTATAGACGCCTCTCCATTACTAACCTGGGCTTGATGTCAGCTGGCATTATAAGCTGACATCAACCCCAACCCTATTACCCCACTGCCACCGCTACAGGGCAGTGGGAAGAGCGAGGCTAAGTGCCAGAATTGGCGCATCCTATGGATGCGCCATTTCTGGGGCGTCTGACGGCTGGTGTTTCTAGCCTGGGAGGGGACCAATATTCATGGCACCCTTCCTGGGCTATTAATATCAGCCCACAGCTGTCTGCCTAGCCTGTGCTAGCTATTAAATTAGGGGGGACCCCACGTTATTTTTTTTGGGGGGTTCCCCCATTTTAATAGCTAGTAAAGGCTAGGTATTCAGCTGGGGGCTGATATTAGTAGCCTGGGAAGCTCCGTGGGTATTTCCCCCTTCCCAGGCTTCAAACATCTGCCCCAGCCGTCTGCTTAACCTCCGCTAGAGCCTAAAATTAAGGGGAACCCCACGCCAATTTTTTTTTAAATAAATCCTTTATTTAAACACTAAATGACAAGTACAGTAATCAACACTGTCACTGTACTTCATATATATGTGACTGACATGTTTCTATCTATCTAATCTATGTGTGATTCTCTATTCTTTCTATTCTAAATTGTCGGGTACAGGTGCTGAATTGCCGGTCGGCTT